>NW_024508545.1:100825-503143 GCF_017590135.1 Pyrgilauda ruficollis | reverse complement strand
GCCCGGAGAAAGAGACCGACCCCCAGCTCACCACAGCCACCCTTCAGGAAGTTGAAGAGAGTGATAAGGTCACCTCTGAGTCTCCTTTTCTCCAGGCTAAACAATCCCAGCTCCCTCAGTCGTTCCTCATATGGCTTGTGTTCCAAGCCCCTCACCAGCCTCGTTGCTCTCCTTTGGACACGCTGAAGCATCTCAACGTCCCTCCTGAACTGAGGGGCCAGAACTGGACACAATACTCAAGGTGTGGCCTCACCAGTGCCGAGTACAGGGCAGGAATGACCTCCCTGCTCCTGCTGGCCACACTATTCCTGATACTGGCCAGGATGCCATTGGCCTTCTTGGCCACCTGGGCACACTGCTGGCTCATGTTCAGCCAAATGTCAGCCAGCACCACCAGGTCCCTTTCCACCTGAGCACTGTCCAGCCATGCCATCCCCAGCCTATAACATTGCAGGGGGTTATTGTGGCCAAAGTGCAGGACTCGGCACTTGGACTTATTGAACTTCATCCCATTAGATTCTGCCCATCCATCCAACCGTTCCAAGTCCCTCTGCAAAGCCCTCCGTCCCTCTAACAGATCAACACATGCTCCCAGCTTAGTGTCATCTGCAAATTTGCTAGTGAAAGACTCTAAACCCTCATCCATATCATTAATAAAAATATTAAACAGAACTGGCCCCAGCACAGTTCTGATACTTTCTTTCCTATGTCCAGTTGAGAAGGGGAGTGAATGGCCAGACAAGGCCAACCCACTTAAATGCTCTACTAAAACCTGAAGCAATATAATTAGAAGCTGTTGTTCAAGGAAAAATAAGTATCTTAATTTGTTTTTGAGGAACTTTCAGAAAACAATGAAGCCATGTTGGAATGCAGAGAGAGAAGGGTCTTTCCAGGTATGGTGGTAGAGAGGGACAGTTAATTCTAATACTCTTAGAAGGTGCAAGGTCTCAAGTCACTTAAGTGTGAATAAAAAGCATTTATTTTCATTCACACTTGAGGACCTGGAAGATCTTTCCACAGGGGAAAAAAACCCTTTTGGATTCATATGTAATATGCCCAAAATTCTAATTAAATCCACATGGAAGTAAAAGATACCACAGAAAATAGTCAAAACAAGAATTAGACTTGCTTTGATTTTCAAAATTAAATTGTTTATCCTTCTTGCCCCAAGAATTGGAGGATAAATATAGAAAATAGAAACACAATGCAGACTCAATATTTGTAAAATAAGGATATTACAGGACTGTCCTAAGATGGTGCTCAGCTAAAAACGGATTCCTGAAATCAACTTAAGGTCCTGGAAGAGCCGTGTCTTTCATCTGGTGTGTTTCAGAGGCTTGGCTGGTTGCCACTATTGGAGAATTCTTTACTGTTTATAGTTAATAGGAGGAGCATAAGCATAACTCATTTGATCTCTTTGTTGCCCTCTGTCTAACATGGTATTTGTGTGCTCCTTCCTATTAAAGACCCATTACTGTCTCAGCCTTTTGCTTTTGTTATATTGTCAAGCTCCATCCACAGCAAACAGCAACAGCAAAAGTAAGGGGAAAAAATTCTGTAGCCTACCCCTCTTCATGTGCTCATGCTTTGCAGGTACATCAGTATCCAGAGACTGCAAAAAGTAAAAAAAAACTGTCTTATATACACATACAGAATTATGTTGTTCTGCAAACTTGAGTCTAACGCAGGTGTTCTGATCCTCAGAATTTTTTGTGGCAGAACTCTGAACCTGATCCTATGGAAGGAAAAAGTGTCTTGGACTTGAGTGCTGAGCAGATGTGCCTACCATTCAAGTTTGTTTGCTTGTTTGTCATAAAAAAAAATAAGATTTTAATTAAAAAATTGTTTTCACTACTTTTATTTCTTACAGACAGAAAATTAAAGCTAAATAATATAATTCTCACCTCCTGGAGCCCTGGAACATCATAGTCACCAAGAAAATAGTGAAACTTTTCATCACTGTGGGATGGGGTTTGGAGTGGAATGTGGGTTTGGGAATGTTCCACAGTAGCGTTTTAAGTCCTTAAGTGTGCTGTTTAAGTTATATTGTCCATATATATATTATAATATATGAGTTTAATGAATGTATATACATTTGATTCCAGATTTAATAATCATTAGAAGCAAAATATCTTAGCAGAGATTTGTGGACATAACAGAGTGAAATTTGGAAGGTGAGCATATTTTTTAGCATTTCAATTGCAGCTGGCATCAAGATTGGTACATAATATACATTTATTATGTACAGAGAAATATGCTCTTTATCCCAAAACTCTGAGCTTTAAAGAATTCTGAAAATTAATTTATTTTTAGAACAATAAATCTACACCTGATATGAAAACTGATACTAAAGCATGGAATACAAGATTAATCTAATAAAAAATATTTTCTCGTGGGGTTCTTTGAGCGATTTGACTCCAGTAAGACATATAAGGCATTTCAATACAAAGAACCAGGATTCTGATTTTGCATCTTTTTTTTTTTTTATGCTAAAGCTGAGCTTGTTATGGTCAAACAATTGGTGGTACAATGAAGCTAACAGTGATGGATTTTTTTCAATCATGGTTAATTAACAACATTATAAAATTGCTGCACTGCTTTGCTTTTCATGCTATACAGAGGTTAGATTAGCACTTTTCCTAACACGTAAGCTTATTGATCTTCCAGTATTTTGTAGGAATAGCATCTTTAAACTGATTAACAGACTAACTAGAGACAGACTGCAGTGTCTGGTGTCTTTGGTAGAAGCAGATCTCAAATCGATTGCACTGGGAGTGACAAGTGGGATATTTGTAATCTTTTACAACACAGCTCTGTAGGAACTTTCCAAATAAATGCACTTGCATGCTTGTCTAGCTCATAATCCACTTGGCAGTGTTTAAATGAGAGAGTTTATTTCAGATTTGTAAAACATAGTGATATCTTTCATACAAGTTTTCCAGTGTTTCCAGTTCAGTTTTTACATATGAAACTGGTTACTTTAAACCAGATTGAATGCTGTCAAAATAAGTAGTTTGGTCAGAAATCAAGCACAGATATGCACTGAATGGCAACAGAAACTTTTAGTCAAGAGGTGATTTCACTACTGTTCTGACAACAGCAGTACATATATTCATTTTTGTCTTGTTTCTTGTAAAGTATTGCTCAGCCCGTTATGTAGATGAGTCCAAACCTCTGTTACTCCAAATGTTGCTAAATGTTCCTCTTTCCAACATGGGAAACATGTCCAGTGAGAGATTTAGCTAGCCAAACACCAGAATTTTCTCCAAAACACATTTCACTAATGATTTTAAAGGAACTGGCTTTGTGTTTCTTACCATTGTATAGCAAAATTATACACTCAGTTCTGATTATTTTTAATCACTATAGATTTAAAAACTAATGTGCTCCCTTCTGTTCAACCTGCAGAATAATAACTATAATTATATAATAATATTTTTATACATATTTATAATATATAAATATATATTATATATTATAATATATAAATATATATTTATAATAATAAAAACCAATAAACAACTTTATTTTTTGAAAATAAATAGCAATGGAAAATAATCTATGACATAAAAAAAAGTTTAAGTCAGAGAAATTCAAATTTATTCTGTTTGGTATTTCCCTGGTGAAGCTAGAGCTAATCTTACATTTACTCAGTACATACAATGAAGGTGAAAGCATATGAATGACTGATCACAGATGAAATTCAAGAGCCTATCTTTTCCTTTTTTTTCCTTTTTTTTTTTTCTTTTTTTTTTCCTGGTGCACTACAAGGCTGATTGAAGAGGAACAGCGGAACAGTTTGGCACAACATTAAAAGTCAGAATTTCTGACAATCCCAGTAGATTGTGATGTGTCCCAGAGGGCATTCAAATATAAATCAGAAAATAAAAGAAAAAAAACCTGTCTCTTATTGTTGATTGACTGTGTTTATTGAGACTATATCAGGCTTGACATGCATGGATAGTAGGTGTAAATCCATATTGTGTGAAGTCTTGAGACACTAATCTGGACAGAATTGGGACCAATACTTCAAGACAAGCAGTGGATAGTCTTTGGGAACACTAGTAGCATTAAAGATCAATAAATGACCTGTGAAGGAGAATTCAGAGTAACTTTTCTGGTGAAAAAGTAGGAGAGAAAAAGAAGAGACAGGAATACTGAGAACAACATTCTCCATACTTACAGGGTTTGTTTGGTTCACTAGCCAAATATATAAATATGTCCTTAGTATGTTCACTATATCTTTTCACAATAGCAGCAAAAATAGGATTAAAAGTTTTAATCTTATTGTGTAATAACGATATTTGGGTTTCAGAGATGTTTCTAATAGGATATTGAGGACATTCATTTCAGAAACTGAGTAATTTCTCACTCTGGAAGACTTTAATGTAAGGCTAAGTAAATATTGTTCACTTTACTTTCATGGATTTGTGGCGTGGGGCAGGAATGAAAAAGATGACTTATTCAAAGCTCTTCTAATGCTATTTATATGGTATTTCTTATAACAGTCATGCTTATATTTTTCCTTCTTAATGAAAGTACTAGAAGGTGTATCAATTTAAAATAAGCCTACATTCATTCTCACAGGAAACCTGTTCATATGGAGTAAGGCTTTAACATCTCTAAGATTCTCACATTCTGAATATCAGTCTTGCACTTTAAAGTGTAGAAGCCTTATCTGTGGGTGTAATTAAAATTCAACAGAAATCCATAAATGGCCCAGAATCATTAGCATTTCTAGACAGTTAGGATCATAAATCATTTGTGAAACTTTATTGGAAACCCAGAGAAAAAAGCTTTTCCCTTTGAAATAGTCTAAGACATGACCTTCAATGTTTCTGTTCTGTATGGAGTTAGAGTAATCACTTGTAGGAATTTTAAAGTTAATATTGTATGAGTGCTCTCAAGAATGTGACAAACTGCCCCTATTTCTCAAATCCTTTTACAGCAGGCACAGTGTTAGTTATGCTGTTTGACCTGGGATAACCAAAGGGGAGCTGTTTTCTGTGACAAACTTTTCTTTGACAAGACCAAAAGCAAAATGCTGCTTTACTCTCTGGACTCTGAAATAGTGTCACAGTTTCTGCTAACAGCTAACAGTCAGCCTTGCATCTTTCCTCCTACCATTTGCTTTTTCTTCATGACATGCTGGTAAGGCTTAGATTAGAAGGTATTTCAGCAGGGGCAGGGCTGAAATGTGCCTGAATGAGGGACAGCAACGAGAAGTTCAGAACAAAAGGCATCTATTTAGCAGCTGAGGACGCATCTTCAAGGTGTGAGGCTGTCAAATGTCCAGTCAACTACACCAGGTGTGACACAATGAATCATCCCACAGATGAGTAATTTGCAGAATAGAAAAGGGATTTGGATTATTGGAGGAAGTCAGTGTGCCTGTGGCAGGTGAGTGATTGAAACACTGGGTATTTCTAGTAGGAATCTGAAATCCAAAACCACAGAGATGCTTCTGTATTCTGTTGGAGATCCCTTAGCAACACGATTCAGAGGTGTTCAGCATATTTGAGAGTGAATATATTAAGCACGCTAATGTAAAATTTAAGTTTAGAATTTTTCTTTTAGGTCCCCTAGCAATTACTTTATTATGCTAGCTTTTTTCAGAATTGATCAAGTTAAGCTGGTGTGCCAAATGTGTTTTTTTTTTTCCTCAGGAGCAGGTTGAATCAGTTCTCCAGTTCTGTGCAATGATGTCTGCATTAGCACTCTTACTTGTCATAGCAGCACTTCAGCAATTCAGCAGGTTGGCCTTATATGCCTTTTTATGAAGGATTTTTTTTAATATATTTTCTCCCTCTGTGTACCTAATGTGTAAACATGAGGGGCAAAAGATTGGTCAGTGTTTCCATAATGGCATGGATCTCTGTGGGCTCATGTATATTCACTATTATTAGACAGTTCATATGCCTTTAACCCATCACTTAATGGAGCACAAGTCAGTCAAGATCTGCATTTTGCTTGCTATTCAAGTTTTTAAACTCATGAGCTCCCTGCCTAATGACAGGAATATTTATCCAGGTTAATTGATAAAATCTCCTCAACATAAAGTGCTCTAGGAAACAATTTCAGAACACTTACATGTTGTATTAACATCTCATTACTTTATTCAACAACCCCAGAGCAAGTGGGGATGTAGGATGAATGATGTGTGTTTCCTAATGGCATTTTCTCTAGAAAAAAAAAGCTCATCTCTTTTAAGATATCTGTATGTTCTTTTTCTTAAGATCCAAGTGTCGTTAAGATCTTTTCAGCCTTAACTAACAAAACATGAATTCAAACAAAGCAGTTGCTAGAGTTTGAATACTGAATGGTTTGATTGCTTGCTGTATATTACAGTGAATTTTAATAGAAAATAAGAAAAAAAGAAAAATCAGCAGAATTGCCATAAAGTCATAAGCAATATGTAAACGGGAATAGAACTAAATTTCTTGAATAAATGATTCATTACAAGCTAGTATTCCAAGATTTTTTCCCACCTTTGCACTTACTTTTTTTTTTTTTTGCCTAAGGACAGCTTTCTATGAATTTACATCATGATAAATGTGTCTTTAAAGCAGTGAAGTAGAGATAAAATAGATGGGTAGAATTTGCTGTGGAATGTCACACACTGTAAAAAACTCCAGTACCTCAGGTTAAATTGTTGTACAGATTTAGTACAAAAAAGATTTAGTACAGTTTATTCCTGTTATCTGTAAAATATTTATGCAGCTGATTTCCCCCCTATATTAATAAGTGTTTCAGGCCAGGTAATTTCAAATCATCTCAGTATTAATTTTTATTGTCAGCAGACTGAAAGCAAACCCTTGTACTTTACTGCTCTGGTGGGAGAAGGAAGACTAATTGATGTTATTGTAAATGGAAATAAAGCTAAATATTTCTCCTCCACTACTGAATTGAATGAAATTAGGGCAGAGGAGGCTGTTTGTCAATAGCAAGTTATGATGAAAACCAATTAGAACAAGTCCTGTATCATAAATAGGAATGCAGTATCACCTTTTCAAGCTATGGACAAATCTCTGGAATTTAGGAGGATATGTCTGTCCAATATGTTTGTTTATATAATGTAATAATAATTAATAAACTGCTAATGTTAAATAAACATGTATGTGTCTTTAAAACAAGTATTTTAAGTGTTTAATTCTCATTAACAAATACCTAATTCTGCTCTTTTAGACAAAAAAGCGCTGTCAATTTTTTTCTTGTTTTTCTTAAACAATGAGGAAGTGGCTTTCTGTTTAGTTGCCTTACTCATCTTCCTTCTCTAACATAATTCTATTTTATAGTTACTTCCATTTTACAAATTCCTTCCCCATGTTCCATCTCTAAACAAAAGAAAAAATGGACTTGACACTTCTCTATGACAAACAGCTGGAACAGCTGGGAAAAAAAATCTAACTAATTTCTGTCTATCATGTATACATTATGTTTGCTAATATTTTTATACATAAATACATTTTGCTTAGGTTGCCTCCTATGTCATGCCCACAGTCACTCACTTTACTGGCATTTTAATGTGAGCCAAATGTTCCTGCCAGGTATGGGAACAAAAGCTCCTCAGGGGAAGGTTGTTGTGTTGATGGGAGATTACCAGAAAAACCCAGCTGTTCTAAGCAGTGGTTTTGATATCATTACTAGTTTTATCTACTATATCAATAATAAGCACACAAGATTGGTTTTAATTAAAATTAAATTCTAATCGCAACAGGGATTAACTGACCTACCTGTCTGCTCCTGCTGAAATTCAATATTTAGATACCATTTTGTTATATGCAGCATTTCCTGTTTACGTCCTACTTTATGCTCTGATGAGCAAACCCTTCTGAGGTCTGAGGTTGCCATCCAGACATAAATACAGGCACCCTGCCCTGGCACCACAGAGCTGCTCACAGCAGGGCTGGCTCAGAAGTCCCTCAGGACAGTGGCAGGTCCTGACTCTGGAGGACTTCTCACAACACAGTGGCTCTGTCTCTGCCCTCTTTTGCTGCCTGACTGAAAGCAGACCATCTTACCTGGATTTATCTCTGTTTTTCCAGGATCTGTTCATGTGAGTACTCCTTAAGCAAGAGATGGTGGTTTTAATAGTCCACTACAGAGTTAATATTGCTCTGTATTTAAATTTTTTTTCATTACAAGATCAGTTATACTGCCCATGTTTCAAGCATTAAAAATTTTCCTATTTTAGTTGTTACTTTTCTAAGTTGGTTTTTTTTGGGTTTTTTTTAATGTGTGTGTATGTTTTGGTTTTTTTTGTGGTTTTTTTTTTTTTTTTTTTTTTTTTGTTGTTTTTTGACCTGGGCTACTTTCTGTTCCAAACACTATCTCCTCAGTTTTTATTAGGAAGAAAAACAAGTATTCATGTTCTGTTCACCTTCTCTGTTCTAATTATTTTTATCGTCATATCTCTGTATGTGTCCTTTTTAAAAAACATATTTTCTTAGCCCATTAAGTTACCTTTCTAAATTTTATGTGCCTTTCTATGTCTTTTCCTCTTCTTAATTTTCTTTAAATCATGTCCTCCACCAGCCTATGATTTTTTTTTTCCATTTCTCATTCCATTTTTAATTCTAAGCTATTCCTAAGTAATAAATACCATGTGTTTACTCTCTGTGAAATTATTGGAAGAGTGGACAAATGAAGGTGTCTGACTTCCAAAATACTTTATTAGCTGCTTCTCCTGCATCCATTTCCATGTCTCCTTAATAGTCACCTGTGTTGTGAAAGCCCAGCACTTCCAAAGGAGTACAAGATTTGCTCTCCACCCATTTGCAGTAGATGCTTATTGATCCCCAAAAATATCAAAATAACAGTTAAAGCTGGGAAAGTACCTTACTATTTATCATGTTCTTTAAATAGACTAGCTGTTCTAAAAACACAATCATAAATCAATGAAGAGTTGCTGTGTTTTGTTGTAAGTCTTCACTGAATAATTTCAGTGAGAGATTTTCACACTGAATGTCATTCACCAGGTTGGTAAGACAAATCACTTCATATTAGTATTAAATACATTTAAAAAGTTGATTTTTTTTACACCTTTTCTGAATGAACAAATATATTCCCCTTCCTTCAGTCCCTGTCTCCTTCAGAAATTGTATGGAAAAAGGAAGGAAACAACAAGTAAAGTTTTTTTTCCCCCACAGTATCTGGTTTATTTCTGCAAATAATTGATGCAAATGAATTAAAATGAGTATTGATCTGGGGACAAATCTAGCCCTAGAAAACTTCAGTGTTTGCTGCAAGCTTCATGAGGAAAAAAGGCTGTTAAAAGTTGTTGCTTGTTTCACTTGTAATAGTATCAAGTGTAAAACCAGCAGACTTGATGATTATAGGATGCATATTCAACTCCAAGGTGAAAAGAAGGTTGTCTGGCTTGTTTTAAGATTCAAGCAAGTACTACATAAAATAACAAGCTTCAAAATTAAGAAATTTGATCCATTTTATGTAGCTGAAGTATCTGATCTATTTGTTCAATGACGCTGCAGCCCCAGAGGTACCAGACCTCTTAAGCCTCACAAAACTGCTGCTGTCCAGGAAGAGAAACAGAGAACGATACAGAGCTGGGAGGGGGCAGAGAGAGATTTTTATTGGAAGCTGTTAAAGTGGTTGCTATGAGACCTTCTCCAGCTAACACAGGCACAGCAGTGTGTGAGGCTGTTAAATCACAGCTCTTGCATTATACCTTCCTTTTCTGCCTTTTTTTTTTTTCCCCCCCCTAACACAGCTTTTATAGTTGTTTAAGATCAGAGAAAACACCTGCCAGTTGCTTTTTCTTCTGTTTCAGTCCCTTCTGCTGCTTCGTGCAAGATGGAGCTAGAAAATGCAATGATCAGCTCCTCGAGCAGTTCTTCATCAGGCTCCAGAGAGTACAAGGTGGTGATGCTGGGAGCAGGGGGAGTTGGCAAAAGCGGTAAGTTTCAGCAACAATATTTTGGGAGAGAAGGGGTGAATTGAGAGCGTAAAGTTCACCGGAAAAGGACATCGTTTAATGAGGGGTTTCTTTCCTCTTTCTCTTGCACATGGCTTGGGTAAAAGACTACAGTTCGTGACTGGGGCAATGAGTCAGCTTAATTTGTTACAGACTGAAGCGCTGCAAGGCTTTTTAATTGGTTATTTGTGTAGGGCTGACCTTGGGTGTGCTGTGAGTGAGGAGGGAGCAGCCAGGCTGCTGCTGTGAGTTCAGCAGCAAGTGCCCGTGTCACTCTCCTGCTCGGTGAGGGCTGGTGGTTTGCTGGACAGTGTGGATGTAACTTGTTGGCCTGAGGGTCCTTGTGCTCAGGCAGAAATCAAACTAACTGCAAAGTCAGCTGTACAGTGCAGAGTGTGTGGGATGCCTGCAGTGGCTCTGTTTTCTCCCCCTTTTTTTTTTTTTTTTCCCCCTTTTTTTTTTTTTTTTTTTTTTTTTTTTTAATAATTTATTTATTTTTTATTTTGTAGTGCCATTGTGGCTCAGCTGAGTTTAGTCTCCTCTCTGTTCTGGACAGGTACAGCATGCCTGTAGTACAGTGTAGTCTCACTACAGGCTATGAAGCAGATTTGCAGCATATTTTAATATCCCTGTCTACAGCTGGCAAGATATGCTAGCGTCTGACAATGATATCTCTTCAGACGAGTCATTATTTTCCCTGGACAGTGTTTTCTTTTTCGCAGATATTATCAGCTTTGATTTATTCTCGCTGAAACCAGCATTCTCTGTTCTTACAAAGACTTTGCTGAACATGCAGAGTTTGTCTCAGAAGTCAGTATATTGAGTTGGCCACACAACAAGAATTTGATTACGTTTTCTGGAAATTCAAAAGAACAACAGAAAGAGAAACAAGATTACAAAAAAGCAGGATAATGTGGTATAATGCATTCCAGCTAGATTCCAAGGAATTTTCAGGATAAATAGCTGTGACACTAAACTGTAACAACTGTGTGTATCAAACAAGTTTTATTTATATTCAAGCAATACGATTAAGTATTGCAAAAAGTTAAAAACTGTGAGTAAACATAATTTTCTTTCCGTATCCATAATCTTTGTGGTTTTGTTGTATTTGGCTTCAACTTCAGTGGCACATCTTTCAGCTAAAGCTATTTCCCATCAGTATTACTTAACCAAGCAAGCAGTTCTCATACAGATGTTGCTATATAATCACCATATAAAATGGGAAAGAACAAAATATTGGTAATCTCAGGGTGCATTCTGCAAATTCATGTTATCTTTTCCATAGAAAAGAAGGTATCTAAGATGTGCCAGCTCGAACTTTCAGTAAAATAGCTTTTTTTTTTTTCATTATTTATGCATCTTTTAGTTTCTTTTTCTTTTTTTTTTTTTTCCCTGAGTGTGTCCAAAAGATGGCAGCAATTTCCCCCACCCCCAAACATATGTTTGTAGGAATAATGCAATTTTGAAAACTTGTTCACCACAAAGTTTTACAAACTGCATTCATAGCATGAGTGAATTACAACAACCAAACTTTACATGTACGTGGAGGAATTTCTGAGTTTACATTTATTATTAGATAAGAGTTGAAGTCACAAATTGAGTTAATTCAAATTTCTGTGTTCAGAAAATGTTAGCTGTTAATTTGGAGAAGTAAGCCTTTAAATCTGTGGATTGAACAAGATATGATACATCTCCAAAGCTGAGAAACACACGAAAAACAAGTAGAATTGTGCAATCTAAATAAACTAAGATGGGATTAAGTGGGAATTTAGGAAATTCTATAGTATGAAAACTTTCTCTTGTTATCATGATAGTGAAACTCCTCATTGAAAAAAAAATACCCCAGCAACTAAATATTATTAAGAGTTCATAAGAAAGGAGGTTGGCAGTTCAACATTTACTGGCTCTGAACTTCTGATGTGCCGTGGACCTGAAATATTTCAGTAGAATGCTGAAAGATAGTCCAATTGATAGAATTCAGAGAGAGATAAAAAGTAAAAATAGATGTCATTCTATAAATCATTAATTCATTCTGACTGTTACATAAACAGGATTAATTTACACTGGATTAAAAACAGAAAAAGGCCTTAATGACTACTTTCATTGTACAAGATGAGCTCTGCTTTCTCCTAGTGACCTAGATTCAATGCGTCCAGGAAAATATGAATTTATCCATAAAAGTGAATCAGAGTAGAATAAGGATGAAAGAAAAAAAAAAAAAAAAGTTCAGCTTCCAATTTTGATTTTGAGAAATCAGTGATATGTGGTTTGATATATTGATAACATCCTGCCTTCTTTTTCCTGTCTTTTCCCTCTTTCTTTGCTTGTAGTCAAGGTAAAAACAGTATCAGCTGGGGTTAAATTGCTGAGTGGGAAACCTCTTTTGGATAAAAGCCTTTCCATCCCTCAATTCATTCAAATATTAAATAATTCAGGTTTGGAATGAATTTTCCAGAGGTACGAAGCTGCAAAAACGTTAGATTTCTTTTTACCCTGGATGTAGTTCACTTCCAGATATCCCCTGGGCATTTTGGTCTTGGGGTTCCAACTTTCCCCTTCTCTCTACCTGTGACACTTCTGCATGGGATAGAATGAGGAGGGGACCAAAAATGTTTGTTATTTTGGCATTGGATTAGTCAGGCTTGTCTCTTCACTTTTCTGCTCAAAGATGGCAGACAGTCCAGGAGGACAGCCAGCATCCTTTTATTTGTCCTATTCAGTGCGGTGTAAATTTCATAGGAATTGGTAAAGTTGAACTCTGTATCCCAGTCTGACGCCCATCACATGCAGAGTACTAATGTGTAAACTGCAAATGGTCTGAGAATTGTTACTTAAGGGTTCTCACGGTTCAAAATCAATTCTGGAAAACTAATACTAATTAAAAAAAAAAAAAAAATCTGACATTACTTTATAGGAGGAAAAAAAACCCACCACCTCAAACCCCAGCTCTGGAAGAAACAGGTAATAGTTGTGTCTAATGAAAATGTACAAAGCTAGCTGTAAATTTTTTATAGGGGTTGATTTCTGTACTGTAATTATGGAGTATAGATTCCCTAGAATGAGTTATCCCTTCTAAGACTTATGAAAACAGAATTTTTGTATCATATTTTCAATCTATGGACAAATCTCTGGAATTGAGGAGGATATGTCTGTCCAATATGTTTATTTATATAATGTAATAATAATTAATAAACTGTTCTTCTCTGCTCTGATGACAAATATCAGGCCACCTCAGTACCACTGAAACCTACTTGAAGTTACCTGGTGTAAGCTCAAAGCCTAAGAACCTTAGTTATTCTGAAACCCATTTTGCTCACAAATACCTTTAGAGATCAGTAAACAAAGTGCTCTCATGGTCCTTGCCTGATGCAGATCACACCTGTGGGGTTAGCTCTGTTTTTCAGTGTTACAAATAAAAAACATGCACAAAAGAGCCTTTCAGTCCCATTGCTGCCTTATATTTAGCAGACCAGTTCCACTGATAACCATACTTAACTGCAGCACATTCTGCAAAACATTAGTGATGATTAACCCAGCGCTTGCAAAGTGACTGCTAAAAAGAACAAATTGATGTTCCTGTGCAACTGAATAAAATAAAAAACCTCCCTCTGATGAAAAATTATTACCTAAGCAATCTTCAAACAATGATCAGATTGCACCTTTATGTGCATCTTCTTGGCTGAATAAAAATATTGTATTAGTGTTTTCTTGGGTTTTTGTTTGATTATTTTTTTCCTAACCCTGGTTAACGATGATTTATTTAAGGTTGAATATGATCTGCAGTTATTCCAGGCAAATAAAATTACATGTTTATGCATAGCATAGGTATATCATAGGTGTAAAGTGAATTTCTATTTAGCTGTCTTATGGAAGATCATTTCTCAGACAGATTGCCAGATGATCTGCTGCTACCATACAAAATTTGAAGATATTTTTAAAAAATTGCCTAAAGACTTTTGTTAAGCTAATATATTTCCTGTTTGACTGTATGTTGAAAAGTAGTTAGGAATGTATTTTCAGCCTTCAATCTTAAAAAGAATAAAAAAAAGTGGAAGAGAAGAAATAAAGAAAAGATTCTCTCAAGGATATTGGAGGAATAGTATGAGGAAATGTATTCTCAGACTGGGCTGTCCAAAGGAGGTATTTCTACCCATTGATTTCCTTTATTTTTGTTTTTTTGTGTTTTGTTTAGTTCGTTTTTTCCAGCGTGGCATAAAGGCTGTGTTTCTACTGATGCAGGTGACTCATCCAATTAATTTCAAGATCATGTGTACACAATGACTTCCAAAATGTGTGAAAACAATTATGTTCTCTGTGATGTGAGAACTTCAGTATGAGGAATTAGATTAAATCTGCAATTTTCTTTCATTTATGTGCTCAACTGCCTTTTTTTTTTTTTTTCTGGAGCAGTTTTACCTCTTATTCTGCCTTGATAAAGCAAATTATGTGCTTATTATTTTCAAGCATGTCCTCATAACAAGAGTCCCCAGTAAATAGAGCAGCATGGAGTGTTTGCTGGAGAGCTGGCCCACTGCAGCTGTTTGCAAACTCCCTGGAGACAAATTAATGTATGATCCAGGTTATGCTGAAAAGGATGAAGGGCAAAGGAAGAGATTCCACTGGCATTAAAAGAGCCGAGCTTGAAAAGCAAGACTTGGGCCTGCTGATGCTGTTCTTACCCCATCACTGGGCTTGGTGCCACAGAGCAACCTCCAGACACTGTTTGGTGGGGGTTTTTTTGTGTTTTGGTTTTTTTTTTTTGCGGGAGTTGGTTTTCATTCAGTTTCTTATTTTCCCCAGGAATATTCTCAGGTACAGCTGTGCTTCCCTAAATGCCTGGTAAATGAATCAAAGGAAAAAGGGTCTGGCCTTCTCTCATGTCCTGAGGCAGGCCAATGACCAGGATGAAGGTTTTGGATTTAGTTACTGCACAGTATTAGTCAAGATGAAAAAAGTTCCCTTTCAACGTTTGGGCATGCTGTGGATTAGAGTTAAGGCAAGCTAAGACCCTTTTTTACCACTCAAAGTCAACACAAGTGTAGTTTTTGCTGTTTTATTTTTTCTTTCTTGTCCTCTAGCTGCAAAAAAATGACAATTTTTATTTAAGTGGAGAAAAAATAGAGACATTTGCTAACAAAGACACAGACGTGTATGCCATCTGAAAATAATTGGTTGTTCCCTTATTATTCTCTGTCTGAAAAGCAAGCAAACAAACAAAAAAATAGTAATCCAGATTCTTATTTCCTCAGTTGTTTCAGGGAAATTATTCCACTTATTCAGATTAAAAAAAAAAATAGAAAAGGAAGGATGAAAGGAGATATATCTTTTTACTATAGGCAAACTTCCTTTTTGGTAACAGTTCTGAAAGGGTACTGACCATTCAAAATGACATATAAATTCCTTTAGTCACTGCATGGTGAACTATGCTGCCTGCATAGTTCTGATGCAGAATTTCAGATGTTTCATGCAAAATAATAGTGGTGCACATTGTATTTTTTGCCATGAATAAGCAAACACCTTGTAGAGAAGGGACACCAAAGCCAGACAATCACATCTCCAGGTATGGGTAACTTCCAGTTTTCTCATAAACCAGATTAAGCTCTAGAATTGTACAAAGGCTGAGTTACTGGTAGGTTTGTGGTCTTTGATAACAAAACTGTCCATGTGTTTTAGTTTTCTTGACAGGTAGATAACTGAGTTTGCTCCAAGCTTGATTTTGTGTAATTCCAACTTCTAAACATATTATCTTATCTCTTTGCTAGCAACTTTGAGAAAAATCTGTGTTTTCTGCTTGTACTTGTAGACAATGATCAGTTCACACCTTGATCTTCTGCAATACACTGAATATCTGAAACTTCACTTGTAGATCCTTATTTTCCTGCTCAGAGCATCTTGTATGATTAATTATAGAGCTCCAATATTTCCATATCAACTTTCTGAGTATGAATCCCAAAAAATTGACATGCTCTTCTATTAGTGCCTTATTAGAAGAAAAATTGCCTGCTGGTTTCCTCTGTGGAGTTATTTTTTGTTCCTCAGAGAACACTGAATTCTTTTATTCAGGTGTAGTTCAGAGAGGTCACATACAGAGAAATATCTGTAGTAACTTGAAGCTATTTTCTCTTTCCCCCAGTGCAGTCACCTGTGCTATCACAACTCTCATGATGACCTAAATTCTGCATTTTCACATGTGTTATCTTATTTGGGACCATTAAATCTGAGAATTCAAATTATTCTGGACCCCTTTCTGATATTCTTAATTTATCTTTAGTGTATATGTTATCCACTTAAAAGGATTAAATACATTATTTATTAATCAATTTCTTTTGCCTATGGGCAGACCTTGTGGACAGAATTGTTTCCCTCAGGGAAATGAGTAAAAGACGTTTTCATTATTTTGGCAGTTCACATAGTTCAATGGTTATAGGGTTGGAGGATTCAATTATGCCCTCTGTATTTAATGTGTGGAGGTTTCTGCATGTGAGATACCAACACAGAGCTGTGAAATCTGACTGGAGTCCTGGATTCTTCAGCACTAGAAGATGCTTGATAAATAGGACAGAGTTCAAAGAAAACCAACAGCGATGATAAAAGGAGTGACACAGTTTGATTTATGATGACAAACGACTATGACTATATTAAAATAGCTGCTGTAGACAGTAATTCATAATTCTTTATTGTGCAACTTGCATATGTGTACAGAGATCCAATGTAAATGGATGCAGCTGTGGTGTGAATGGGTTGATTTATCCAGCTTCTCCCATCATAACATCCAGATGATGAATATCCACCTGGATAAGGAAAACAAGCTGGTCACTTCCATGCCCCTTTGGAACAGGGGATGGAGAACTCACAATATTTAAAATTAATGAATATCAAGAGAAGAACACAAATATTCCAAAATTTGAGGATGAAAGCAGCCAGAATTACTTTGTGGAGAGTAACAAGTGATGAAATTGCAGTTAGAATGTGTATAATTAGAGGTATATGAGGTCTTAAAGACAAACTTCCTTTGGTCAGTAAGAGGGGCATGTGCCCTTAATGATTTTCTTAAAAGCAAGATGGAGCAGATTGTGGTAGAGTTTTGAGAGGAACAGCTGGTGAAAGTTTTGTTAGTCCAAGTCCTTTACATTAAGACAGAACATGTTACAGAGATTGAACATTAAAGAGCAAATATACCAGAACAGGAAAAGCATTTAGAGTTTTCAAATTCTCTTACACAAGAGGAGTACTATCATCCTCAAAATTATGAGATGTGTTAAAAGTCATCAGGACTTTTGGCTGATGTGGCACTAACAATGGAGATATCCAGTAGTTTTCTTTGTGTTCAGACTGCTAAACAAAGATGCTTAGGCTAGTCTCAAGATTGGATTTGTTTGTTTTATATAAAAAAAAAGTCATTTATGTTGCTTCAGACAGAACTTAAATGTGTCCTTCTGACTATAAAGGCTCCAGTAGAACTGGAAACATGCTGAAATAGCACCCTAAAAGTATGGGCTACCTCATGTGTCTGTTGGGTAGTGGTGCAGATGGAAGGCAAACAGATTTGTTAGCTCACCTCCTGCTGTTCTCTGTTCCATGGGTGGAAATGTAATATAACAATTCAGGATCTTCACCTACACTGCCTCTATGTGAACAATTATGTGAAGGACCCAAGGGAATGGCCCAAAGCAGGGCTGGGGGAGGTTTAGCTTGGATATCAGGAAGAAGTTCTTCCCCAAGGGGTGTTTGGGCAATAACAGGTTTCCCAGGGAATGGTCACAGCACTGACTGACAGAGATCAAGAAGCCTTTGGACAATGCTCTGTGGCATGGGGTGGGATTCTTTGGGGATGGCCAAGAGATGGATTTGATGATCCTTGTAAGACCCCTTCCAAGTCAGGGTATTCTATCATTCTAAGTGATTAGTACTCACAGGAGGCTATATTAATGAGTCTGCTTTTTACGGTGATTCATTAAAGCAGAGCTTCACTTAGAGTGAAGATTTCAGTGACTTGAGCACTGCTCAGCTTTTCCCATTCATGGTCCTTGCTGTAAAGAGACAGAAAACCTTCCAGGCTATTCCTCAGCAACAGGAATTGGACTACCAAGGCCTCTCCTAGTTTCAGCCACACAAAAATCTGCCCTTTGAAATGCCCAGATTAAAGTCTCAAACAAGGCAACAAGCACTGTTTCATGACAATGACTGGGCACTGTCGGTACCTTTGCTGTAAACAATCTGTTGAGGCAGCCACAGGAACCACTTCCCTTCCAAGCCATCCCTGATGCTGAGCCCAGCCATCTGCAGCATTTTTGGCATGTGCTATCTGCTAGAATTTGGATGAGATTAGTTCCATTAGGGACACTCTTGAAAGCACAATTAAGATTTTTTTTTTTCTTCTTCTTCTGTTGCTGCTTTCATCTATTCTCTTTCCATACATTCCATTTTATTCCCTTCCATTCCTCTGGTAATCCTTTTCCACTTTTAATTTGTTCTTTGACCTAAATTAGTCTCCCTTTATGTCTGCAAACCTGTCTAATTTTCTTTCCTGGAAGCTGGAAGTTTCATCATGCTCACACAACTCCAGGGACAGGAATTGGGTGTTACCAGAGTGTTGTGCAGGGTCCCAGTTTCAGAGGAATTGTGCTGGGAAGACACTGTTCTGCAAGCCCTAGAAATCTGCTAAAGCATTACCTGCCCACTAAGCAGTGGAGACACTGGCTAAAATTACTTTATTTCAAGGTGGGGAAAATCCAAAAGATGAGGGTGCCAATGTGTGCATAAAAGGCTACCTCAGGAGATGCCAAGTTGTGTATTGTTGCCAAAGTCTCCAAAAAAGTTACGTTTTCAACACACGTAATCAGTGTTTTACCTTTTCATTAAAACCCTAGAACTAAACTACTTGTTTCAGGGGTCCAAAAGGTGGGCTCACAAATGTTTATAAGTTTTAAAAATTAATTTCATAAGCTTTGGCAAACTAAGAGCTTATGAACAGTAATCAGCTGAGAGACGGACACGTGTAGTTCTTCAGTTTACATTGACTACAGTTATGAGAGGAGCTGTTGTGTAATTTCTTTCCTTACAATCTCCTTGAAGTGCTAATGCAATTCTGTAATTCTTGTCCATTTTCACATGCCCAAAATAAATGAGTCCTAGCTGAAAGTCATGTTCTCTGTCAAATCCTGATTCCTTTACTAACTTGATTGCTCTGTCAAATTATGTGATTCCTTCAGTAACTTTTCTGGCTTACTACCTGCAGGAGAGCTTGCTGTGTTACACTGAACTTTTCTCTGCTGAATAGGATCTGCAATGTCTTTATAGAAATGTCTCTTTAGCAGCTTGCAAAATGTTTACTGTTATTTTAGATTTTTATTCAGGATGTTTAAAACCAAACCCAAGTGTGGTCAAATTCTCAGTTGTTTCAGAAACAACAGCTTCTTAAATCATCCAGAATGCCTGTCAGGTTTTAAAAATCCCCTTTCTCTAATTTTTTTTTGGGGACTTTCTAATATAGAAATTATGTTCTCAATTTGATTAAAAAGCAGTCATTAGATGTTTCTTCATGGAGAATAATCTTACTTGGGCTGCCGGGTGACGTGATCATTTGATCACTCATCACACACAGCATGCCAGAGCTCTGCTCTGTGCAGTATCTGACACTGGGCACAGCCCAAGGCTGTGTTCCTGAGCTTCCATATGTTTGTAGATAAGCTCTAGAAACACACGATTTCTCTCCTGGGATTTGAGGAGAAAAAGAACAATCTATTACATCATACAAATATATAATGTATAATATATGAGCTCCATAAACCAGGTTTTTGTGCCTTTCTTCCACTTAGAGCAGTTTCAATGGATTTCCCAGAGTAAAACAAAAAAGCAAATTTGCAACATAATCTCTCTCTCAGTGCACATTCTGTTTACTAGTCTGTTCCTATAAAAGTGGAAGTCAAAAGCCCCATTTTTCAAATCTTTCCCAAAATAATTAAAAGTTATTAAATGCCTGCCATAACAAGGAGTGCATCATATAAAGTTCCAATTTTTTTTTTGTTTTTTTCCCCCAGATAACATGCTCAAAATGACAATTGGCTCTGATATTTGATGATGAGGAAGGGTCAGAAAAAAGTCAAAAGAAAAGATATAAAATAAGCAATCCAAGCAGTTTTCATGGGAAATGTTAGCAGGCATCAACAATTAAGAACAGAAAAATAGAAAAAAAATTAAAACATAGAAAAGGATTGAGAAAACAGAAAACAAGAAACAGATGAGTAAAGGAATGATTAAAGAGTAAAGGGATAGAAGGAAAATGCAGAAATTTGTTCTTCAAAGAGCATTGGTTTCAGATCCTGTCTTTCCACTGCAGTTATCCTACAAGGTGCTAAGAGTCCATGGTCATATCCCATATATGCTGCACATACTGGTAGCCAAAATGCACTCAGAGGTCATGTTAGGGGATCATTCTCCTGCTTCTGTGAACTTCTTAACCCATGTTTCTCACTCAGAGGCTCTCTGGAGTAGGAAGCTGGAGAGGCATTATCTCAGTTGTGGACTGGCATGGGTTGATGTCTTCTGCCAGGTAACAAGCCATAGGGCAAGAGGAAATGGCCTCAAGCTGTGCCAGAGCAGGTTTAGGTTGAAAACTTGGAAATATTTCTTCAGAGAAAGGATGTTCAGGCATTGCAAAAGGCTGTCCAGGACAGTGGTGGATTCACAATTTCTGAAAGTATTAAAAGAACTTGTGCATGGGGACGTTAGGGACATGGTTTTGTGGTGATTCTGTCAATGCTGAGTTAATGTCTGAGCTTGATGATCTTAGGGCTCTTTTCAAACCCTAATTTTTCTATGATTCTGTGATTCTAAGTCTTCTAAGCACAGGCTTTTTTTGCTCTCCTCAGCCATGTACAAAGCTGTTTAAATCCAACATTAATATAAATTTATGGGGTGCTAGGCAAAGCAATGCTTCTCATGTCTGGTGTTCTGACAGCCATCCAGAATGGAGAGGAGTCTGTGGGTCCCAGCCTCAGCAATATGTAACACCCTGTGAAATCAGTGGGAGGCACAGCATTTATCAGGCTTTTCTATGCTCTTTGAAGAACAAGATTCATCCTCACACAAACATCTTCAGCGGAATTATGAATCACAGTGATGCTAGAGGGATATCTCCTTTGGTACCAAGAAATAAAATTCTGCTTTCCCTCAATCAGGGAAAAAAAAAAAAAAAAAATGGCAAGATGCGAAACAAATATATGTGTTTCTATATGTTTTCTTTTATCCTTTGCGACCCTGCTCTTACCTTTGCTCTCACTCCCCAGCTTTTACTGCTCATAACAATATAAACAAACTGCTACTTCACTATAATAAATTTTGAACAAGTGGCAGTAGGAGGAAAAATCTAAACAAAATGCCAGTGACTATAAACAGATTTAAATACACATATCCCTGAAACATGGCCATGAAAGGTTTATTTACTGTAAAGTAACATGCCTGTTCACTCTTTAAGGAAAATAGTTGTTAGTGCCAATGTGTTATTCAAAGAATTTATAGAAAGCTGTGTAAAACCCAGCGAGATAACAACTTGGGCTGATTGACAGTGACAGTGTATTTAAAGAATAGAATTACTTGGTGATTGAAGGTTTATTTTCTTTATTTTCATTTACCTAAAAATAACTATGGATCAAAGTGGTTTGCAAACCTGTGTTTTATGTTTCTAAAGCATCACTGTACATACTGTATGAGTTTTAGTATAATAAGTTTTTAGCAATACTTAAACCAATTTTGTGTGTTAGGATACTTTAGGGTGGTATAATTCAAATACATTCTTAATCTTGTGAATAAGATGCAATTCTGATTGGCTGTAAGTAGGAAAAATGCATAAATTGAAATTTTTATTCCAGTAAATTGTTAATTGTTCCCCTTCTAACTCCAAGCATTGCAAATAAAGTTAGTAAAAATCACAGACAGTGAGTACTTTACAGGGTTGGAACACTTGGGAATATCTTTAGCACCACCGATATTAATTTAGTCACAACAAAAAGCAGGATGTGGATTGGGAACAGAAGAGATACGTTGTAGTAGACATGATTGCTCAGGAAATGACCTAGGTAGACAATACCAGTTTGTACTGTGATGAAAGTTTCTGAGGGAATCAAATATTTCCTGGTTCACAGTCAAAGTTCAATGCCATAGACAAATATCATGAATAATTCTTTTCGGGTTTAGTGTATAAAAAGCTGCTAAAAAAAATTATGTTGGTGATAGAATTACTCGCCTTTTGAGTACTAATTCCTTCCACCCACTTCTATCTCTTTTCTTCTTGCAGGGTCTCCCCTTAAGTATATGACAGAATTTATGAGAGAAGCAGGAAATGTAAAATATCACCTATTGATGTTAGTAAATGGTGCAGAACCCATGCTATCTTTCAAAATTCTTTTTATTTTTCCCATAAACTTACTGTAAGTGTATTTCCTGCCAATAAAATATTTTACCAGGAAAATGGCAATGTGGAAGGGCTTAGATTTGCATCTGTTGGGAAAAGGTTTTTCTGCTACCATTTTTTTAATTTATATGTCTAGTTTATTTCTGTATTTGTATAAATCTCAGGATGTTTAACATACGATGAATTTCTCTCAATGGCACAGTGCTCAAAAGTTACCTATCTTCAGAACCCTCTGTAGCTAAACTGACAACCAAATACATATTTGTTTATTTAGTGGAAAACCAAGATAGGATGGGCCTTATTTGTTCTGTCAGTGTCTTGTGTGTCATATCTGTTCAGCTCAGTGATTACTGTCAGTATTGTGGCATTTAAAAGAAGACCTGAAGACAGTGGAAATGCGATTTGTGTTCTGTACTGCCTCACACGTCACAAAGAAAACTGGCAGCTTGACCTTAGCAGCAGAGCAGAAAGAATACAACTCTTTTTTTTGTACACTGAGAGTTCCAGCCAAATGAATGCATCTTAATGGGGAAGTCACTCACGCCAGAGTAGGTGGGGAGGGGAGGGAAATAGGGAAATATTGTGCAGCTGAAGAAAAAAAAACAGTGTTTATTCCTGACTCTCTCTTTGAAATTACCATAGAATGCCTTGACCCCTATTTTCTGCCCTACGTACTGAAATATCTGAATTAAAGTGGTTAAAACAGTGCGTGGTTAAGTGGGATGGAGGAGAGAGACAGAAAGATGAAGGAATTGCCATTGCCATTTCTGTAGGATTGGAGAGAATCATCAGAGATATTGAGTCCAGCTAACATTAGAGCACAGTTTATAAGAGCATTGAAAAAGAAATGAACCTCAGGAATGTTTTGTGTTTGATACATTATGGAAGAGAACGGCTAATAGGATTAATATTTCTGTGCTACGGAAGGAAGGAAGGAAGGAAGGAAGGAAGGAAGGAAGGAAGGAAGGAAGGAAGGAAGGAAGGAAACTAGAGAAAGAAAGTAAAGAGAAAAAGAGAGAGAAAAAGAAAGAAAGAAAGAAAGAAAGAAAGAAAGAAAGAAAGAAAGAAAGAAAGAAAGAAAGAAAGAAAGAAAGAAAGAAAGAAAGAGAAAGAAAAGAAAGAAGGCTTGTGGCTTGAGATAACAGTTTAACAGCTGAAGCAAAAGCTGTGAATACATGCAAATTTAAGAATTTATTTACTAATTCCCACTGCAGGCAGATTTTTAGCCAATTCCTGAAAAGCAGGGCCTTGTCTCATAATGGCTGCTCAGGAATATACATGCCATAACCATGAATGATTCTGCTTCTTCCTGCTTTCCTTCAGCTTTTATTCCTGAATATGATATCATTTGATATTAATCAGTTCAGATGAGCTGTCTCAGGTTCTTAACTACTCCTGCTGGAGGCACAGAGGGAAAAAGGAAAAGCCTTGATGTGGCACAGAACATTTTGGTCATCAGTGACCAAAACACTGGTGAATTATCAACACTGGTTAAGTCACAGAACCAAAACCTGCCACCATATGGGCTGCTGTGAAGAAAATTAACTTGCCACCTCCAGTACAGAAATTTATAGCATGAAGAGAAGTGAAGGAAATGTGGGATTTTTTTGTAGTTTGTGTCTATAACATCATAAATAACTGTACATTAGTCCTGACATGCTCTTCTGTTTTGTTGAAAAGTTGGAGGCCACAAATCCTTGGGGAGCCAGCATTATTTTCCACTCTTTCCTCCTTGTTTATAAGTTGACTGTTTTTTTGTTTTTTTTCCTCTCACTTTTTTTTGGTAGAAACACGATAGTTTGAAACTGACTGCTGTTGGCATAGAGGTATTTGTGCTGTACGCCTTACATGTGTATGGTTTTCCTGAAGGCCATCTGAAACATTCTCTGTCCAGTTGTGTTTCTGGGGAGCACCACCACTGAATCCAGATGAGTCATATGGCCAGGTGCTGAGTTATTTACATAGTGTTTGAATTCTTTTCCACACAGGAGGAAGTCTATGGCACAGCACTTTTACTGCAGCTGAAATGAGGTTAGCATATTTAGGCATAATTAAATCATCATTGCCAAGTGGTGGGTCAGCAACACCAACATTTTTTTTGCCATTTCTAAAGTACCTATAGTTCCAAGGAAACTTAAATCTGTTAGATTCTGTTCCTGGAAGGAATCTCTCCAAGCCCATAGTGACCAGTACTGCACTTATCCTCCACAGCAGACCTTTAATTTCATTTTCTCCATATAGCACAGTATTTCCAGGTCAGTCTGGAGGCCAAACTGCTTTTGAAGCTCATGAATGTTCAATTCAGCTGCTCTATAACAGCTGAGGAGGTCTGGGCCAGCATCAACCAATGCAGGAGCCAGACACAAAGCAGTGGGGCAAGTGGAATGGACCAGCAGCATTCCCCCTGCAGAGCTGGTGCCATGAGGGACAGATCCCCCAACAGCAGTGCTGTTGGTCTCATCATCTCTGTGATACTGGATGCAGCACTCATTGTCCAAGCAGGTTTATGGTTGTGGTTTGTTTTTTTTTTCTTTTTTTTTGGTTGGTTGGTTGGTTGGTTGGTTGTTTTTTTTTGTTTGTTTGTTTCTTTTTTTTTCCAAGGCCAGGTCATTTCTTGGCCTTTTCAGCATTTTTTGCTCAGTGGCAGGGAATGGTGATTCAGAAATGCAGTAGTCAGTACTAAAGAACGCAGTGAACAATATTGATAGCTATTAAAGACAGATGAGGTTTTGTCTCTCTTTATTTCAATTACAATAATTCAACAGACATAAGCGCCACAAAAAATATATAGATAAAAATAACCCCTCCTTATTTTCTTCCCTATTTCATCAGATCTAATATAGTGCTTAAAACTGTGGTTTGTGGGTGTATATTTCTGTGCTGTTTCCCCATCACTATCTTGGGCCATACTTATTTTTGAAAAATGCAAATGTATTTGTTAATTTTTGCACATTAAAAAGATACAGAAAGCTCTAGTGAAGTCCTGCCTAATAGTCCCTAGACAGCCATAAATCTTTGCTTAGATTTTAATTTTAAGTTTTTCAATTCATGAATATGCCAGATTAATAAACTCATCATTTACTTATAAAGAAAAAGAAGTTTAAGTTACATCATGTGAAGCAATTAAATCCCTGGTATTGCAGCAGCTGGTGCATACGCTGGTTGAATTGAGAAAGCTATTGCAAACATAATTAATGAGTAATACCTTTCTGGTCTAAGCTTCCCAATATCCTGGCACTGTAGCTTGGGGCCACTTTGCTCTGGTAATCTGATGTCAAAACTTGCACTGAAAGACAGACTCTTTACCTTTTCTGTATTTACATATTTGTCCTATTTTGTGGTCTAGTGTCCTGTTCCTCATCTGCTCCTCTTTCTCATCAGTAAAATGAGACCAGAAGTATTTGCCTTCCTTTGTATTCAAGAAGCTCCCTGAACTTCAAATGCAAAATATCATTTTAAAGCTGTTGAGTGTTATATCTTTGCAGATGTTTCAGCCATAAGCTGCCATTATGTGCAGCATACTTCCACAACTGGTACCAGGTGACAAGTTCTTTGAACTCTATCCAGTAATGCCACCTCAATGATCAAACTAGGAGATAACCTTAAACATGAGACAAATTCTGTAGAGCTGATACAACTCGGCATAATAGCTCCAGATATGAGAATCTACAATACTCTCTGGTAAATTAAGCGTATATCTCTTCAAACAGAACTTTGCAGTGCACAGTTTTAGATGAGTTGTTAGGCAGATATTCCTGGTTGTGAGGGTGGTGAGGCACTGTCACAGATCAGCTGTGGCTGTCCTATCCCTGGAAGAGTCCAAGGCCAGGTTGGATGGGTCTTGGACCAACCTGGGGTAGTGGAAGGTGCCCCTGCCCTGCAGGGGGTGGAACTTCAAGGTCTCTTCCAACCCAAACTGTTCTGTGATTCTATAATACTTAGTTGCTGAAACTGCTGGATTGTTGAGCAGATGTGGAGGTGCAACCAACTCCTTCTTGTCCATGTTTTGGGCAGGATCCAATTTTGTTCCTCTTCCCTGAGATTTGCTCCCAGAAAGAAACTCCAGGAGACAAATGAATAGTTTATTTCAAACCGTGATGGATTTAAATGTGGCACATCTCTTTAGGAGTTCAAGACTCAGGCAGATGTGGGATTTGCCAGAAAGAAGCATTCAATAAATTCTATGGGGAGAAATTTGGATACTAAAGCTAACTAATCCAGATGATATTCTGAATCCAGATGTCTAGGCTCTCTGAAGTTCATGGATTGAGGAGGGCAGTGTTAGCCACTTAATGCTTTCTATTGCTTGAGACAAACCTGTATTAGTGAGCAACTGGGATGTAAAACTGTCAAAGGGTAGGTGGGAATAGCCATAATTCAGCTCTGGGCAAGGGTGATTGATGTAATTGATGCCAAGAAATTTTGAAGATGATGAATAGTAGCATTCAGTAGCAGTTCGTATTAATGCAAAGTTTAACAGTGTTTCCTCTTATTTACATAAGATGTGTCTGATGGAATAACTAATTTTATTTTTTTAATATATCTTCTCTCTATTAAAACCACCCATAGCTGTGGTGAAAAGAATGGCCTTGTTTAAATAAAAAATATATAGTTTATAGTTTAAATATTCATCAGTGTGATGTGTATCTTCCTTGGACCTTAATCTACTCAGTATGTGAGAATTTTCAGTCCCTAGCCTAAAAGAGCTAGTTTCTTTTAGCTCCTGCAGACTGATGAATTTAACTTTGGAGTTCCCTAACACAGCAACTTTCAACATGCCCACAGGCAAAGATCCCAGTTACATTCCACTTTTATTAAAGTAAGTTAGATTTATGAATTTTTTATTCTCAGCAAGGCAAGCAGTAAGCACTGGCTGTCCTAATGCAATCTTCTTTTCATATATTTTGCAAGGGAAACAGTTTAGCTTCTACATATAGACAAAAAAGGGAATCAGTTATTTAGACAGTCATAATTTTGTTTGCAGAAGGTACCCTAGATTTCTGTATATATTTTGCAAAAAGTATGTTACTGCAAAGAGGTTTAGAGATCTCTTAAGAAAGAGGCAACATCACAAAGTACATCTCTGCAAGGAATGTTTTTAATCTTGGAGTAGCTAGGTTTTCCAGAAATGCAGTATTGAAGGCAGCTGACAGCTTGCAAGACTTTGCTTTGCTTGCATTCAGCTAGGCAATTCTTACTAGACAGTTACTTGATATTCATAGTTTCACTGAAGCAAGTTAAGTCAACAGTTTCAAAATGGTATCACCATATTTAGAGAGTTTGGTGAACGATGAGTCAGAGCTTTGTGGAGCAGACATCTCTTCTGACATCGATATCACTTTGTCTGCCGTGCTTCTCACTTTCGCTGGCGCTTGTTCTTGATTGATCTCTTGTTCTGCACCACTTGATTCATCACGGTCAGCGATCCACGGGCATGAAAAATTCATCCCGAGACAACAAATACTTTGTAGCCTATGATATTTCTTTCCCTTGGGTTTCAGGACAATTAATTCCTCCAGAGAACAGAAAAGTTAGGGATAATAGCAATTCTGGCGTTTCTGTGGTGAGAGCAAGCACGATTGTGTGTTGTCTCCATTCCCTCACATAAGAATAAAGATAGCATGTTATAAAGGTGAATTATCTAAATAATAAAAAATAATTCATTTGAGTGGGTGTGCAAAAGAATTTATTTCTTCCTTTATGCTAAGTACTACTTAATACTGTGTACTAAATTTCCAGAAAGTTGTATAGATCTATATCAGCAGAAATTTTTTTTGTAAGGAGAGCTCCTTTTTTAAACTATGCATCTTATTAGATAAATAAATTCCAATATGTCTTGGTGTTGCTATACCTTTATTTGTCAAATGCTTACTTGTCTGGGTCAAATTTAGTCTCCCACAAACATAATAGTTCTGTAAAGTGTACTTACCTCTAAACTTGCAGTTGACAACAGCTCTTTCACTGCAGCTTCCAACTAAAAGAGCTGGGATAATATTTTGCCTCTGGATACTATGGAAAATCTGAAATGAAAACTATGATATCAGACATTATTAGGTCGAAGAGGTGAATAGCGACCTCTTAAGTCACAGGCCAAAGTCTTATCCCTGAGTTTAACTTTCCTATTTTAGAATGGGAGTCAAATTTACAAATCATTAGACCTAGAAAATGTGATATTTGATAAATGCTGTCTGATGCCTTTTAGGTTATTTCTTGTAAGACAAAGTGGCATCTGAAACAATCAAAGAGACAAATGAAGTGAGAACTTTGCATAAGAGACAGATGATATGTAATTTAAGCTATCTAGTGGCTGACTACAGTAATTGAGTTGAATAAATTGCTTTCCTCCACAAGCAGTGGAGTCGTCTGGTGCAATATGTGTAAACAGCTCGTGAACATGGGGTGGGGCTGGGCACTGAGCTGCAAAACTGAGGTGAGGGGACCCAAATCATGCACCTGCTTGTGCCCAGGCTGTCACCACCTCACCCCTTTGCTTCTGTTTCTCTCTGTCGCCATATGTTCAGATTAAACAGATATATCTAGTCAATTTCTTTTTTTATATTTTGGAAAAAATAGGTATTTTCTCTTTACATTTCAAATACTGTGTCATGTTACAATTCCTGTGTCACTGCAGTATAGGGCATCTCTTTTTATATTATTTTGCCTAACACTAAAGCCCTAAAATTTCCTGAGAACTGGCATAAGTCTGATGAGCGTAATTCATTGGAAAACAATCTTTACAGTTGCTTTGTGTGTGTTCAGGGATGCAGCAGCTCCATTAGTGAACGCTGCAGGTCAATTCCAATCGTCCCTGACCAGTGCTGTGGCTGTAATGAGCTGCATTCCATTAAAATGTCAAAAGACATTGAGCAGAAACACATGTTTAGATGTAACTGGGCAATTCTTCAGGTGACTGGATTTCCAAAAGCAGAATGATATCATGTCACTCTCTTATATGTGGTAGCCTCCATTGTTGGGAAGGATGAATGTTTGACAAGAAAGTCTCACAGATATGGATGTTTAGCAGGAAGATTTTGAATGTAGAATCTGAGGAAGGGATAGAAATGGAAGCAAGTTTTGATATAGAAGAAAGGAATTACTGAGCCAGTTTTACTGGATAACCAAGGAGACAAAGGGTATGTTAGTTAGAAGGGGTTTTTATGACTTAGAGCAAAGGATAAACCTGCCTCAAACAAGAAGATGTTTTTACCCAGCAGAAAGATAGCACAGGAAAACAAGACTGCCGATGTTGTGAGTAGAAAAAAGGTCTCAGAATTTTCCACTGCAAGAAAACTGAAAAACAACTTCTAGCTGAAACTGTAATGTACTAACTTTTAGTGACTGGAGAATAGTAACATGAATATGGTAATTATAGTAGTTGTGATAGGCTATAGATAAAAGTTAAGGTATAGATTGGTTCTACTGTATTAAGGTGCTCAGCAAAGAAAAGTATATAATGCATTTGTAACCTGAGCTCAGGGTCTCCAGGCCTGCCTGCAGCTGCAGCTGACAGCTGTAGGCACAGGCTCTGTCTGCTGTAACACCTTGGATGTAATAAACTGCATTTGGAAGAGCTGCCTGGAGTCCCGCATCCTCTTTCAGGCTCTTACACTCCATGAGAGGAATTTCCTTGGCCATACCATTAAAATGGGTCATACAGATTGAGGTTTCTATCAGATGATGTGTTCTGGAAAGTCTGCCTGTGTCTGAAAATACTCTTTCTCTGTTTGAATTTTGATCACAATTTGATTGAGCCAATTAATTTTCAGACTGCTTTTCATGCAGAACAGGACATGGTTTGTCCTCTTGGCTGCCAGGGCTCACTGCTGGCTCATGCTGGACCTGTTTCTTCACCAGCACCCCAAGTTCCCTTTCCCAGGGCTGCTACTTCGCCACTCACCTCCAAGTTTATCCTTGTAATCCCCCAAGTAATACTTGTGTCCAGTATTACTCTATCCCAGATGAAGAATCTGTCATTTGCTCTTGTTGAATTCCACAAAAGTGATGTTTGCCCAATGCTCCTGTCTATGTAAATCCCTCTGCAACTGCTCTCATCCCTTAAGAAAGTCAGCCAAGAGGGATCTTATGAGAATTCAGTTTCTATTGCTCCTCTAGACTCCGTCTTGAAAGTCAATCATAAAAATTATATGGATTTTAGTAGCAATTTGCTGAATATCTTGCTCTCCAGTAGCTATTGGACAAACCCCAGGGGTTTCCCTGACTTTTTTCTGTATCTCTTTCTAGCCAATGTTCTGTATCAGAACATTCAGTTCACAGCCAGACCTCAGGAAAACAAGGGAAAGCTGAGGCCCTCTAGAACGAAAATAGCATTGGGAAAAACATCAACAGTTCTTTTTGACCCTTGTCACCACATAAAACTACTTAGCAGAAAACATACCTGGAATTAGATCAGGTTTCCAGAAGGATTTCCAGAAGGCTCCAAAGGAGAGAAATGCAAACCACACAGCCTTTGCCAGATTCAAAGGGGATGGAACCTGTCTCAAATTCCATTTAATAGCACATCGATACAGCTACAAAGCTTGTGGAGAAGATTACAGAGAACAACATCCCTTTATGAGAGAAATTACTACTGTCAAGTGTCTTGAAATATATAAAAATAAGCTAAAGCCCAATTTCTATTAAATATTGTACTTTTCAAAATTGATGCGCAGTTACTCCAAAAACAGACCTTTACAAAAATCAATTCAGTAATTGCAAAATACGTAAAAAACACACTGTGCACCTGCCTTTTCATGATCCACTTGAGGATAACAGGCTGTCAAAGGAAGGTAAAAACAAAAAAATTCTGGGAGTAATTTTATTCAACAATAATCTAAGAAACCAAAAATATAATACTCTATGTTAAAAAATAAATGGAAAAGGTGGCACTTCTGGATATTCTGTGAGTGGCTGAATGTTTGGTGGATTTTCCTTTCTGGTGAATAAGGTTGTGGTTAACATGGTCCCCCAAAGCCAGCTGAAGATAGCAGCAAGGTTTATGTTGATTTCATTGTGCTGTGAACAGGGGCATAATCACCAATCTGTATTTAACTGCACCAGAAGTTTTACTGTACATTCTTATACATAACTACCCCTAATCTTCCCTCAGCTCCCAGAGTTTTTCCCATGCAGTGACAAATACACAGCAGAAATTTTACAAGATTTTCTGTTCTACACTGACATCAGATAGGAGTTGAGTTTCAGTTTTATGTGAAATTCAGTGCTCTTAGAAATGCTATCTTTTTTTTTTTTTTTTTTTTTTTTTTTGTGCAAAAATGTCGAAGAATCCCTGATTGTTATAAGTACTTTGAAGCAGTTAAGACTAAAATTTGTCCAGTTTGAGAATACACAAACACAGCAAAATGCCAATTCAGTCACTGAGAATGAATTTTGACATCTTATGTGATGGAAACCCACTTAATATTATTAAAAAGTTTTAGGCTCAGGTACAGAAGTCTTTTCCAGATCTCTATCTTAGCACTCATACATCAAACAATCTTCTCACTTGTGATATTTAGAGGGTGGGGAGGACAGAGCAAGTTTTACATTTCATACGTGTAAGATCTTGCTCTTGGGTTTGGATACAAAAATATGAATATTCCTTCACTTGAAGGAAGCCCTTAAGGGTTTAGATGTGCAGTTACTGTCTTGGGGGAAAGGGATGATCCTTGTCCAATACCTAAAACAATGGCTGTCCTTGTATCAACAAAAAGCCCTGGAAAGCCCTCTCTATTCATAGAACATAACCAATGCCAGCAATTCCGTGGAAAAAAAAGAAATTAAATAGGTATTTAAAAATTATGTCAATGAATAAATTGAATTACATTTTAATATCTGCTTTTTTTTTAACCTTTCTATAAACTAACGAGCCTCATGTGTTCAAAAGAGCAATTAAAGAGCTCAGACACAGAATAGTTTAATGACCTCCCACACTGAGAGGTTATTTGATATTAATTTTTTTTTCTCCTTCATCTTAATATGCAGATTTATTTGATGGAGAATGGGGTTATTTACAAAATGCTGGGAAAATGTCTCTTGCAGCATATAAAGAGAGCAGATCATATATGATACCATCTATTTTGGCACTTGATTATTTATCATACAGGAATAAAAATTTAAACCATAGTGAGTATTTAAAAGAATGAAATGCCTAAATTATTTAGAGGAAACCAAACAGACTATTGTTCTAAAAGCTCTGGTCTTCTTTTGTATGAACATACACTGCTAATAATTTGCATAAAAAAAATAAAAAGAGGGAGGCAAGACTGAACTAAATGTCAGCAGTAAGGAATAGCACATGGACAGCTCACTGCCATTTCTATTCCAGATACATTTACGTGTATTTATTTGCAATATTCTCAATTGACCACTGTGTTTTTCATACATAGGTAAGCCAAGTCAAGCATGAGGAAGAAAGAGACTAACACACTTAAGGTTTCTGCTGACAAGAAGCAACTTCTCATAGTTCTCCTAAGTCCTAACCTACTTCTATCTGTGCAGAACTGCTCTTTGGAAGAGTTTCAAGTGACTTCATTCTGACAAAAAAATGTACAAAGTTAGAATGCAAATACCTGAAGAATCTGAGTTGTTGGGGAATGTCAAGGCTGTCCTAGATGAAGAGACTTAGGTTGAGTAAATTTTATGGATTTCATTCCCTGAATGTTTCTTGAATGGTCCTTCAGTGTACACTGAGTGTAAATTGTGCCTCTGACCCATTTGAAGTAATGGAGATGCACAAAAATAAAGAATCTCAAGAGCCATTTTTCTCAAGCAGAAACAGAACCTACTGTTGAATCCTCCACTTGAGAGGTCTGAATCAAAGAATTGAAATCAGATGAAAAATTATTTTATTTTCAAGAGATTTTGTAACTGTTTAAAAGAGCATGGCTGCACTGCTACATTCTTCTTATGCATTTTCAGAGCTGATAAAGTAAGACTTCTAAAACCCTTCCTGAGCAGCTTTTTTGCTGAGGTATGCTGAGTTTATGAATTACCAAAGAATTTAGATGAGAGTAAATTTCAGATCCATTTACCAGAGAATGTCCAGAAAGAGATGTTTAAACAGATATATTGCAAGGAAAACTGAATGGAAAAATCTTCAGATGCTGGTAGTGGATGTTTCTGCAGGGAAGTGAGGATTTGGAGAGTTATAATTTGGGGCACAGCAAAAGTGACTTTCAGGCCTAGATTCTCTGAAAATCAAGGTGGGGACCCCTGTTTAAGTTTATACTCAAAGACTACTTTATAGAAAAACTGCATGAGCCTTCAGGCTCTTTTAGAAATATTTTCTCCATAGGAAAACATGCTCCTGCACAGCTTGTACATATACTGAGAATTAATAATCAGGTCAAGAATTCAAAAAAAAACCAACAATCGAAACAATAAATAATTTATAGCACTTTGATCTGACACTCAATATAATAAATTGAGGCGATTCCATTTTAGGGAAAGGCTTCAGACAAGGCAGCCATGATTAAATATGATGGGATTGGTGAAACCTTCTTTGTTAGATCAGCTCAGCATCTAAACTGAGGAAAAAATGGAAGACTCTATTTAAATAAAATGATAGCTGGGCAAGTGCATATGACAGAAAGCAAAAAGATACTTCCCATACTTCAACACAATAAAAGGAAATAAAATCAAGCAAGATTTTATTGCTGGATGATAACCTCTTTTACAGAATATTCTATAGAGGAATGTTTGACAGCTCATTTTTACGTGAATACTTTGTCTTTATGTTCCAAGGTAAGGGATAAGCATAAGCTAATCAAAGCTACATTTAACAAGCAATTATTTAAAAAAAATGGAATAATTTTTTTACAAATGAAATGGTCAGTGATAGCTATTACTGTGCTCTCAGGACCAGCCTGTCTTTCTTAAAAATGAATCTGCTCTTTGTGAGCCAGGAGCAATCATCATTTTCTGCTGATTTCAAGCCTCTGTTGGAGAGAGAGCGCTTTTAACACTCCATAGAGACATCGCAGAAGAAAAGACTTTAATTAACAAAAAAACCTGCAGTTAAAATGAAACTACATTAATTGACAGTGAGCAACCTTTGAAATATAGGGAAAACAGTAATTTCTTTTCTTACGATTTACTCGAGCTTTTCTTCCTAGTCAAATATGCCATGGTCTCATTCTCATCCTTTGATTCAGGCTTATCAAAGATGCAAATGACTCCTGTAAAAATCAAGAATTTGCTAATTGCCTTTCCACAATGTGTTATCTTTTTATTTTAACAGTGTGGCAGAAGCTCAGGACCACTGTAAAACTTCGATTTTTCATTAGGGACTTTAAACCATTTTTTTGCTTTGTTTTTTAGGCGCAAAGAGGGTGATATTGCACTTCCCACTTGCTATTTTATCTCCTCATTGATGATTTAGCTTGCTGACAAGAATGCATTACCTTCTGGCATGAGTAAGTGGCACAGAGCTCATTAACCTAGTGACTGGTATCTGGCACCCTTTGGCCCACACCAAAGCTGTGGACAGCTGTAAGCTCCTGGTGCCTGAGAGCAGCTCTGCAGACCGTGTTCTTTGCTGCTGAAGACTTCAGTGATGTCTTTTCAGTGTGCAGAAACTATTGAAAATGTGCTTGAGCAGCATCTGTTGTCTTCAGGCTCCTAAATTATTTATATGTCTTTTTAATTACACTTTTCTTTTGAAACGTCTTATCTTTATATATGATGTAGAAGTGAGTACCTTTAACTGGCAATATTTAAATGTGGTTTTAACTTTCCCAGAGTCATTATTTCTCCAACTTTATTGGCAGCCATATCCTGTGTAACTGCAAGTCAATTGTAACAGAAATTATCACAATATATGTTAAAAGAACATATCTACAAGAGTCTAGAGCAACACTTGGGAACTAGACTGCATGATTTTTAATCAGCTGTCCACTTAAATTAGTATAATTATAAAATGACACAGTATTCTGATCTTGAATTCTTCTGACGCATTTTCCAAACAGAATAATGATATGAATTCATAATGCTAAATATTTCCTGAATAGGCAATACAGATCCAGATACCTGCTACCCCATATCCAAATCTGCCAATGAATTTTCAGGAATTGTCTTAGCCAATAGGTTTGTTGCATAAAATCATCTGTGATCATAAAATCACAGAATCACAGAAGTACAGAATGACTTGGGTTGGAAAGAATTGAAATATCATGTAGGTCCAACTCCCCTGCCATGGGCAGGGCACCTTCCACTAGACCAGGGTGCTGTCTTTGGGTATGCTTCTTACAGTGAAGATTCTTAACATACATTAACCAAAAAAAAAAAAAAATGCTACTCATTCTCTTGTAGGAGAGAAAGCAAAATGAAGGTATATCAAGGAAAACTTGTCTGTTGGTTTTACAGCTCTCAAGAGAAATGTGCTGCTTATCTTCACAATAGACTTTTAGGAATGAACTTGGAAAAATCTTACAACAGTCTTTACATGATCTTCTAATTCTCATATGTGCACTAAATAGCAAATATACATATTTATTTAAAATAAATAAGCCTTTTACAAATGTTCTTTGCAGACTAATTTTTGATACATATGATATTGCAGATGAGTCAAAATCTCCTTGTTTTGAGTAATTTAACCTCTCATCCTCATAATCAGTGATGTCTTGTATTGCAGAAACTGGTGGTTTTTAAGTATGTTATTATGGTTTTAGCTTCTTGTGATGTGTATGGAGGTATTTGCTCACATTTTCAAGTCTTGGCCACTAAAACTCTGCAATTACCCTCAGCTTGTGTAGCTCAGTGGGACTGAAGATTTTACTTTGATGTTGCATAGTTTGCCTTGTAATAAAAACAGTCATGCAGTTTCTAATTGCATTGCACTTTGCAACAATCAGATCAAAACCTAGAAGGAGAAGGCAGGAACAATTTTGTAAAATTGTCTCCCTGTAATCTCATGAATCTTTCACACTATTTTTTTCCTTCTGAGGTATTCTGAAGGAGCACCACTAACCTAGACTAATAACGTGCTAAGATGGAGACAGACTATAATCACACAGCGAGGAATACCTGGGCAGAAAATGTCAAGTAAATCAGCTTGCAGGGAGTAGTTTTCTTTACTGAGCACAGAAGGGATGTGTCTGTTTTGTCCACTCAGAGAGGGGAAATTAATCCATTCTTGAGGAAGAAAGAGGAAAAGGAATTTCAGTTGTGTGCAGCACACTGAACAGGGCAGATATTCCCAAGCCCAGATCCTGCTTTACCAGATCTAGCAGCCAGCAACAGGGTCTTGCAACCTTTCCCAAAGAGATCATTAGGAACAGTAACAATTATTTGTGCAGGAGTGCATTTGCACGCCATAACTCTTATGTCTTCATTTACTTCTTGCACTTCACTGTTTATGCTGTGAGAAATCTAGAGTGGCATATTTTCAACTTGGGCCCTTATCCAGGGCACATGCCATCTATCTTTGCATGTGCCGAGCTGCTATCACACAGGGAAGGCATTCCCTTAGTTTGTTTATGAATTGCTTTATTTTCCAGTTAGTCTTGTCCTCCCAGTACGGCACACCATGTTCACTGTAATGCAGACAGCCCTGGGGGCCAATAACACTGACAGCACACACAATAAAACTGACAGGCAGACAAATGCTGACCCATCAGACACAGCATGGTCAACAATTCTATATATGCCAATCAATTGGATCAATGTGAAATGATTCCATATATCTCTTTTTTTTTTTTTTTTTTTTTTTTAAAATTTCCATTGACTGATGTGCTACATCATGGGAGAGTAATGATGGAGAATAAAATGAATTTTCATTGGCATATGCCATCTTGTATTGCTACTTTAAATACTGAGGATATTTGTCAAAAGACATGCCTTGTTGTCACAGATTTTGTCATTTATTTATCACTGATGATCTTACAGGCATATTTGAAATTGGAACATAATTTTCACAGTGAAGTTTATGGCCACAAGGCCTTGCATATGAACTTTGATACATAAAACTCAGGGATACCCTGGATTTATGATGCAAACCATAATAAAATATGGTTTGCATTAAAATATGTTATTTGCTCATGGTTTCCATGTGAAATCCAGTTTATTACTTGAAATTCTCTCTGTGTTGTCGTATTTTGTGGTATTAGGCTTCCTGAAGAAGAAAGCAGGTTTGGTTTTAAAACTCTAGTTAAGAGTGGTCATCTGACAGTTTTAGAGTCATCTAATTCCTTTCCTGGACAGCAAATGTTTTTAATGAAGAAGGATCCTATAAACAATATACACATTTGCAGAATCATGAAATCACCAGGCAGTTAAAAATGTGTATTTCACTATACTCTTTGTGAAGCCCACTGGAAAACTATTCCTGGTATCGGGATGAACACAATCCCATGTATGTTCTGCATGAGACATGATTCACCTACCACTCAGCATTTAAAGATTCCCATACGTTCCTTGAATTGTCAGAAATCACTGGCCCAGGCATTCTATTGAAATTATAAAGTGCTGCATGGCAATGAACAGGTAAATCACAACATTGCAGAGATCTGTGTACTCTGGTGTGTGTTTCCTACTGATACTAAATCACCCCTCCAAGTTCACTACCTGATCAAGTGGCCAATAAACCACTAATATGTCTGTATTCTTTACCTGTGAATTTGTATGTCACCGTATCCAGCATTTCTGAAGTGGTTTTACCATGAAAATTATTATACACGTGTGAAATAATAGTCTTGTAAACCTCCACGTTGTGATTACTTTAGAAACAAGAACAAAATAACATGCAGAGATATAATTTCTTAATTCAGTGAGTTCTTTATTTTAAAATGTGTTTCAGTGTTGATGAGAGCATGAATAAACTGAAGTAGGAAAAGCAATCACTCTCAGGATCAAACACCTATCTTCTATAAATGCTTCAAGAGGCACAGTGCTATCAGATCTGATGATGCCAAGTATTCTTTCTGAAATTATATCTTGTTATTTAATTCATATGTCATGCTGAGTAAAATGGCATCATTTAGTAACAGGAGCTAAGAAAAGATTTATGTACCAAATTAGTGCATGTTTCCTCCAAATGCTGCAGCAATGAAAAAAGAGAAAAACATTCACAAGAAAAAACATTTTAAATACCAAATTCACCCTAAAAGACTGAATGATTATTGCCACTGTATACATTTTCAAATCTTCCCCAGTTCAATATTTAATACTTGAAAATTATGACCTTAAAATAAAGTCTGCTATGATCTTTTCTCAGTGATTCAAAACAGTCTTGTAAATTTTCTTATGGGATGAATTCTCCACAACTCAGAGCAGATACTCCAAACACATTCAACTATAACTGTATGCTTGAATCCTACTGAAAAAATTTCTTAAATATACACTTACGCTTTCATAAATAGATAATTTTGCAGTTTCACTGAATAACATCTGTACCAGAGATTCTTAGTAGGATTAGGTGTTGCCAACATAGAATTGATCCAAAATTCAATGAGTTTATACCACAGGTTTATGCCAAAGTTGCTTAGGTCTGATAACTAGAGGAAAGATAATTTAATTATTTCAGAAAGAATGAAAGAGACAAATACCTAAAATGTATTTTTTTCCCAAAGCTTCAGTTTTGTGTTGACAGCTTTTAACTAATTTTTTCCATTAAGGTTCTCTTCGGTTTTAACAGTTTTTGTCCTTTTCATCTTAAACACATCCATTAGTGCTGGCAACAGCTGTACCTTTATTTTGCAGGAAACAATTTGATAGAGTTAAAATCCTGTCTCGTTTCACTGCTATTAACTCAAAAGCCTCCATCATATCATAGGACTTATAATTCTTATAAATTAGTATTGGTAGTTACATATATATAATATATATATATGTGCATTTCCTTCATTGGTTTCTTTGGGGTTTGTTTTGGTTTTTTTTTTCATTTGTTTCTCCTTTTCCAATTTCCTCAGACAATAAAAAAACCTCTCTAGAGGTTAGATAAATATTAAATAAAGATAAATATTTATAGCAAATTGTATCTAGGACAAGTTTTACTAAATAGCCTAAATAATAGAGGAGGTTTAACAAGTGAATGAAGGAGGAAAAAGACAAAAAGGAGAATTTAAGGCTAAGCATAGTAAACAGTGGAGATATTTCAGCAGCTATTTATCTGTTGTACTTAGGTACTTTTTTGGGCTGACAATATGGAAATATTTAAAACTTTAAGAACTGAAAGAAACAGGATATATGGCTTTTTTACATAGGATTTTACCTATGTGAAATTCACCCAACTTAAACTTTTAAGACATAGCTATCTACAGCTAGTGTAAATAAAGGCCCTTATGCCCACCGGAGAAAGCAGAAATTCCAAGACATGATTCACCAATTGTTGAATAATGTAACTATGGCATCTTTTGTTTTGTGACAGATATAAAGATTGCTGTAAATTCTTTTAAATATACTTTTATATATGTCACTGCAACAGCAGTCTCCTCCAAGTTTAAGAAAATCTCTTCTGCCCATCTGTCTTGTACTATAAACTCAGCAGAGATTTCCAGAATGCTTCCTAGTCACTGGTGAATAAAAGTTTGAAGCACCTCTGCTATGGAGACAGGCTGAGAGCTGGAGTTCTTCAGCTTCAAGAGCTGAAGACTCTGGGAAGACCTCTTTGAGTCCTTCTTAAAGGAGACTTACAGGAAAAGACAGAGAGCCTGTAGTTAAAGAATGAGGACTAACAGTTTGTAACAGAAAAAGTTAATTCAGGGCAGTACTTTCAAATAATTCTATTTATGATGAATATGCTGGGGCTCTTGCACAGGATTCCCAGAGCAGCTGTGGTGGGCCATCCCTGGAAGTGTCCAAGGTCAGGTTGAACAGGGCTTGGAGCAGGCTGGGATAGTGGAAGGCATTGGCAGGGTGTGGAACTTGTTGAGCTTTAAGGTCCCTTCCAACCAAAACCACTCTATGATGCTTTAATTCTATGAAACTTAATGGTGCACAAGCTGTGAAATCAAACTGCCGCTGTTTATAGAGATTACTGCCATGAAACAGCACTCAAAGAAAATAAATCATATTGGCTTAGAGGCTTTTATTATTTGCTAGTAACAAGCCACCCTGGCAAGTCCTGCAATTTCAGATTTTAAAAATTTCCTTTATTCTTCGGTTGCTGACATGTACAGCTATATTGGTGTCACCATCAAAACAAAGCAGAATTACAGACAACTAGGCACTGTGCCTGGGGCTGAAATAAAAGTGGTATGTCACTTTTCAAGGCCTAAAATACTAAAAATATGTCTACATTAAATATTAAGTGTAGTTGTCTTGAAACCTTTTTACTTAGTTCCACAAAGGATTCATGAAGTAAGACTTCATAGCACCTCTTGTATGAATATGAACAAATGGCAATCTATGGACTATGTAGAGGATATTTCATGTCAGCAGATAGTATTTGAATGTCAGATATATATCCCTGTGTATTAAGTGAAATTTTGAGGTTAATTAATATATTCCACCCAATACTCCATAAATATTCCAAATAGAAGAATCTTTAATTTGATCTAATTCACCATATTTTCAGGTTATGTATTATGCTTCACAGTAATCAACATATTTCCGATATAAATATTGCCAGAAGCAAACATGTTAATTTTACACTTTCCCAGTTAATCAGGAAAAAAAAAAAAAGTTTCTACTTGATTTAACTTGAAATGTAATTTCATAATTTTTCCTAATATTTTTCCTCAAGCCCTGTCTTTTTTTATCAGGAAATATAATAAGTAAATTAAACTGATTGCGTGTGATATACATGCTGCCTACTTAACAGAAAAAGAGTGTGTCACACAAATTATAATGGACTTCTGGTTGCATTCAGCATACAATTTGTATGTTCCACAGAATCCTAAAGGAAAATGTGTTTATTAACCTGTGGTGCCTCAGTAAATGTATTTTAATATTCTTTTTAGTAGCACAGTATAGATTTTTGTATCAGTACTGTCACTAAACAAAGAAAAGTTTGTGTTTTTTATGTTGTGCATGAATAGATTTTCATTGTGTCCCTTTAATCCAACCTGAATATCACATGTTAAATGAAGTTGAGAGATAGAGGTTCAAATATGGCATTATGGCAGTGCAAAAATAAATGATTTGCAGCTTAGGAATATAAATGTACATGTGTGTGTGTTTATATGTCCATGTGTGTCTCTACAAACAATTATGTGCATGACTGTGTATATAAGCATCATTTTTCACCCTGTGTTTAACATTTCTGTGTGAAATGCAAAACTGGGCAGGTAAAACCATGATTTATTGTTGGATGATGCCTCTAGCTGCTTATTCAGTATTCATCATTGCATGCAGTGCAAATTCAACCACAAGATTTATGCAAAGGAGAAGCTTCAGATAATTAATGTAATGCTTAGTTTTGTCTACATTTCTCAAATGTAAAAAAAATAATAATACATAGAGAAAAGATAAACAGCACTCCTTCTCTTTCAGTTACTTACATGCAATGTTCCTCTCACATAGTTATTTTAGCAATAGTTACTTTAAAAGCAGTCAAAATAAGTGAAGTTTTTTCACTTGGCTCTGGGTGAAGCTCAAGCTGTTGTCACCCAAAGTTCCATGACAACTTTTAGGAAGGAAGGAATTGTGGTAAGAGGTAAGAAATAAGAATTTTCTCCCACTTGTAGTTCTCCTCTTTTGTCTAGATGGACTTTTTATGTGCCCTGAGCAGTACATTGTTAAAACTGGGAGTGACAAACCAGCTCTTCTGAAGAACGGTGAGACAGCATTAACTGCTGGATAAGCAGTGGAAATTCAGCTCCTTGCTTGTGCCTAGGATGCAGTTCCTTTGTGACTTCTTCAAGGCATTAAAAAATCACAAGAGAATGTTGTTGAAATGAAAGGGAAGTGTGATTGCATCATCGAAAAAAATGAACTACAAAATTCTGAATTAAATTTTATCCACAGAAGAAGCTTGAATATACTTTTGAGCAATTAGTTTGGGTAAAGATGAGGATCAGTGCAGGATTAGTTGTTTTAGGTTTTTGTAATCCCTGAGTCAGTGCACCCTCATCACAAGTCTATTTTAATGAGAGACATGAAGTTTATTACCTGAGCTCAATCTGTAAATTGTTTCTTCCCAGAAATGGCCCAGCCACTGGTTCTGGGCCAGATGGTGATTCTCAGGTTTGGCAGAGCTCTGAGCTTCAGGGTGTTGCTGTAATGTTTGTTGTGCTCAGATGGCTCATGCAACTAAATTCTAAATATTGTGTGTAAGCTGCTGCACCTGTTCTAAAGGTGAAGTTACCTGCTGCAGATTCTCGAGTCAAAACCTAGCACTTGCAGGCAACTGTGACATTTGGGATGTTCATTCTGCCTAACTTGGGCACAAACATCTGCCTTATCAAACATCTGCACCTGAGCTGCTGAAATGAAATGTTCACTTTAGGGCTGTGGATATGATCCAAGGATCACTTTAAACTGGCTTCAGTGAACATCAGATGGAGACTAGAAGACAGAAAACAAATTTGAAAGTCATTCAAATCTAGGACTGAACACAGATGTCTATATGCAGGCAAAAGCTACAATTGCAGGGTCTTTCCCTAGTATAAGCATGAATTTCAGTGTGACAATAAATATTTTTTTAAAAATAGGAATGAAGGGCCATAAAGAACTCATACAGATGTACCAACTCACCCACTTAAACACTTGCATTTTTATGTAATAGATTCATAATATTACACTACATCAAAACGTCTTTTGAAATTTTGACTGTTTTATGCAAACAGACCTCAAAAATCGTCTGAGATTTCCTCCTTACCAAGCCAAACGTCAGCTTCAAACTGCTATGCTGTACATATTCGGACTGTACTGCATATATGGTTTGCTTAATTTTGCTTTTATTTATAGCTGGGAAATTAGATTCAAGCTGTAATTTAAAAGAACAAGTAGGGTAGTAGCAGACATACACCCACCTAAAATAAATAAATCCCCCGCTGTAGTTTGGAATATCATTACTTCAGCATTTCAATGACCTACAAGTCTTTATTAAAGACTTTGGTCAGATCCTTCCCAGCTCCCTAAAACTCAGGAGTTTTATCATAAAAGCCAAGGAGTGCAGAATCAGAACCTCCCTTTCAGAGAAATAACTTCAAAATTCGTAATGGTTATTGCTGACCCTGCTGTTCATTAAGGAAACCTGCCTTTGCTTGCTGCCCCTAAATGATTTTCTATCTGACTAATAGCAGCTACAGCTTTTTTAGAAAAAAAATTACTGTGGATGATAACACGGAAGCGTGTGGGTCTATTAGGAAGGGAAATCCTGGACGTAAAGGTGACAGCTTTACGGCACAAGTCCCAGTGTTATTTACAGTAACTCATTTTGTATCTGGTGTTCCATATTGGCGAAGCCACGGGCTGGAGCTGTTTGTTATTTACGCCAAACCCGTCAGGGGGATGGGGGTGTCCAAGGGGGCAGAAAATAGGTCTGTTGATTAAAACAGTAAATTAAGGGAAGGCAGAAAGACAGAGGAGAATAACTGGACTCCACAGACATCCATAAGCATTTCATGTTTTTTGCTACTTGTTACTTGGCTTCCCTATAAACCGTGAGCCAGAAGTCTTTAGGGTAATAATAAAGCTTCTCTCCTCATCCCACTCCCTGGGTTTGTCAGACCTTCTGTTTGTCTGACCTCTGCTATGGTTAAAAAACAAGGAGTTGTTTAGTTCAGAGTGTTGAAACTGCCAAAGAGGCAAAACTATCATCTGTACAGCTGCATAAGCACTTGGTTTTGACCTAATTGCAAAGGAAACCCATATGTGGGAGGTAAATTTATCTTTTCCTTCTACTATACTGGATTTAGCTCTTCAAAAAAATGCCCTGAGGAATCACTGGTCTCCACACACCAGTTCAGAGACCATCACAGAGCAGTCTTCCTGAGCTGTAAGTTCTCAGGGGATTTTACAAAATTCTGTTTTCTTTTATGATGCATTTTATCTACATTGCTTCAACGTCAATAAAAAAGTTTAAAAACTGAGTGTCAACTATGCCAACATATTAACCAATTACCAAGATGCCATGCAAGTCTTGTAGGACATTTAGTTTCTTCAAAAGTTTTGTTTCTCAAAATATTTATTTATTTCATATATAAATATTTTAAAAGTCACAAATGTATTTCGCAGGTTTCACTATTTATTCTTTAAATACATAGTTTTAATAACAGAGTCTCTAAATATCTGAATCTCTCCAGAATAGTTTTTGCTTTGCCTTGATTTGATTTTCAATCTTGCACCTTTCTGCTAACTTAAAATTATAGTAAGAGAATTCACTGAGGATTGCTAAATTTTGCAAATTAGCAGATTATACTCAATTTTGGCAATTCACATGAGCATAATTTTGTCTTTAAACATACAAATAGCCTCATTGCCTTTAAAGTAAAGTAAGTGCTCCAGTTTCAACTTCAAAAGCATACATGATTAGAGGTAGCAATGAACATTCCCTATGAAATTATACATTTTGATGTTCTGATGGTAACCAGAATTTTGTTTAATTCACCTCTATTATTTGCTCTTTTTGCATTATTTCTGCTTTCTTGACTGCTTTACAGACATCTTTGACAATTTTAAAAGCATTTAAAGATCCCACACTAAGTTATTTTTCAAACATTATATCAGAGTAAGGAGAAAAAAATGCCAAATGCTTTTGGAGAGGTAAATTTATTACACAGAAAATAAAGCAAATTCACATGAACAGCCATTGGTGCTGTGATCGCTCTCCTTAGCTCCTACAGGGTCAGGCATCTAAGAAGTTACATCACTCTGATGATAACTGGAACATGAAAACATTTTGGAGGTATCTTTTCTTTTTTCCCCCAGAAAATACTGATGCATCTCTCTCTTTCTTTCTCTATCTCTCTCTCACCCCCTCCCTCTCTCTCTGTATCTATCTCTCTCTATATATATTTGCATCAATTCTCTCATTGTTAGAAAACTTCTGAATAAAAATAAATCTAATGTATGAAATAACATATCTGAGAAAAAAGGCCTCCCAAATAACACTGACAGCTCTTGCTGTTTGATTATTGAGTGAAATCAATCAATTTGCAATTGGCAGCAAATAATTTGAGCATGGTCCATATACTCTATATTTGCTTGGGTTCCACCTATGCACAGATTTGAAGATCCTGTATAATTGTAGCCCTTTATTTATGTCTTGGCTAAAGGAATTAGATGAGTTCTAAATCTGAATGTTTATAAAAATGTTTTTCTTTGCAAGAAAAGATATTTTTCAATTTATAAAATCATCAGGAGTTGATTTTTTTTTTACTAAAAAAATTCAAAAACAGAAAGCTGTGTTTAATATCTCTTTTTTTTCTTTCCCCCTTTATAAAAAACATCAATATTTTGAGTCACGAAACCATACATGCACCAAAGGAAAGTTATAGGTGATAAGTGTATTCATTTGCAAAACATAAAGGCAAATAACTACAGTTATATGGAGATAAAAGAGAAATTTCAGCCTAAATAGAAAGGTTTTCCACTGACCCCAGAGTCACAATTTCACTCATTATGGTTTATTTTGAAGACATTTAAATACTCCTGCTGAAGGACATTGTGGAAAGAGCATTGCACAAGTGAAAACTTACATGAAATGCCAGCTAATATCAGTGGAGAAGCTCACAGTAATTTCTGTGTATCTTGGTTTATATCCTTCAAAACCTTCATGCAAGGATCTCTCTAAGGAAGATGCTCCAAGCTCTATCATGCATGCCATGGAAAACTGAAATAACACCTCCAGTGAAAGACATAATGCAGAAGAAAAAATATATTTTCACGAGCAAATGGACAGAGATTATTCATTCTGTGCTCAGGTGAGTGCTGCAGAATATAAATTCTCTGAATCAGAAACAGAGAGAAACTCAAAAAGCAGAATTTTCAATGGATTTGATTTAGCACTAAAATGGTGTTCAGGTTATGGAATGCAGTGACCTCATAGCTTGATGTTAAAAACCAGGCTTAATATCCAGATCTTTTTTGCTTACTTCCTTTTGATTGAGTGACTTTATTTTCCAGTTATAAATACTTGCCATTCAGCCAAAGACTTTGCTGACTAAAACACTGATGACAGATGAGTCATTCTGTCACATCTATATCACTGTACCTTTGAAAAAAACCTGATTCTCCCCTTTTCTGGTAACTGAGCTGAGTCATTTCTGAATCAGCATAGCACAGTGTCCTCACACTGTTAGCATGCAGAGTACTTCAATATCATCTTACTCACTGGGCCCCTAAAAGTCCTCCTAAATGCTTTTTAATATATATATATATACTCAAGGGAACATTTCCAGTTGTTGTAACCTGAATATGTGTGGGTTGTTTGTGATTAAGGCAGTCATTAGCTTATCAGGGTCTTAAACAAGTTTCTCTATGGTTTTCAGCTGCCAAGTTGTAATTTTTAAGGAGATGAGTTATGATGCCTCTGCACCACCAAGACAAAATTTCAATGTTGTAATTACTGTAGAGAATGGGAAAGCACAAATCTTAGTCCTACAATGGAGCAGATGAAGAAAATCTCCTGACCATGGGGCAAAATTATTTTTTCAAGGAGATCTGATTATAGAACAAGTTTCCACAGCAATTAGGAAAATCCAGAAATGGCTACATATATCTGGTTTTTACGGCCTTTTATGAACAAGAAGTTAATTTTGAGTCTAAGGATATTTTTCAAAGTTCAAAAATGTTTTTATTCATCTATCTCACCCCAATGTGTTTCGTGTTCCAAATTAAATTTCAGAAATTCTGAGTAGAATTTTGCCTCTAATATAAATTTCAAGACTTGTATAAGTACACTGTGCTTGTTGTGGGGAGTGGGAAGATCTGGAAGGTTGTTTCACTTTGGCTTGTTCAGTCAGTGGTTTGGTTGGGGTTTTTTACCTGCTGCTGGTTCTTCATGGAAAGGTCTAGGGTCACCAAATAGGGCTTCAGTCAGCCATCAAGTGATGGTGATGTATAGCACCATAAACCCCTGAGACAGCTGGTTCACACCAGAATAAATGACACCAAGGGCAGAGAGTGCATTACGAAATACATGAAAGTCAGTTTAGCCCAGAAGAATGAAAGACTGAGACTCAGCCTGTTCTGGGGCCTAAGTGTTCCTGGGTCATGAGTCATCTCCTTCCAGCTGTAGGGAAAAAAAACCCAACAGCATTGTCAAGTCTTTCCATGTTGCTCATATTGAGAGCTTTAACATTTCTTATTCACACTGAGGATACAAGATTGAATAGGATAATGTAGGGTTTCTCTGCGAACTTACAATCAGCCCTCTAAAACTTTTTGTATTTGTTTTGCAGCCTTCTGACCTTTTCAGTGGCACACTAATGCTGTAATAAATCACCTCTTTTAGTGCATGAAGTGCTACCTTTCACCCCCAAACATGTCTGGCAACTGTGCCTGCTGTTTATATATCTCCGTATAATGTAGGGTGTACATGTGTCAAGCCATATGAATGTGCTTTTGGCAGATGCCAACTTCCAGCCAAGTTTGTACTGAGAGAGCAGGAAGAGGATGAGAGGCCTCATTTCACTTTTTTGTCACTGTTCTTTGTAGTCTTTTGATCTCTATCAATAACTTGAAGGTCTCGTGCAAAATGCTTGATCTCATGCCCCCTGCCTTTTTTACTCCACGTAATGTCATGTTGAAGGGATTGGTTAAGTTTGTTCTCAAAAATTTCATGGTTTTACTAACTTAATTTCAGATGAACAGTTAAGGAATGCTTTCACAGCCAAATCCTATGTGGCAATCCTGTAAATCTCAGAGTTCCTCTCCATGTTGGTGCTGCCCTGGTTTTCTTGCAGGTTTGGAAAAAAAAGCGGAAGAGATGCTGGTGATAATCAAATAACAGAGAGCTAGTAGCAGTGTCAAAAGCTTAAAACACCTCTCTGTATCTCTCCTCAGATTGACACAATTGCATAAAACTTCCTCAGGAGTCTTTCAGTGATTACTACGTAAAGTGAAAGTAACAGAAAGCATAAGGGTTGGTATTGTCCTTTGAGATAGCTCATTATTTCCCTCTGGTTTCTCTCCAAATTACCTGCTGTTTTCTGGATCTAGAAACTCTCTTCTTCCCAATTAACTTCAGCCTCTGAAGTATTTATATGTTAAGATATTCTATTCCTTTCCATGTCCTTAAAATGTTAAAGCTACTCTTTAGAACTGTAGGATGTCTATTACGGCAAGTCTAAAATTCCAGGGCCAGCTTGGATGGGATTTTGAGATACCTGAACCAGTGGGAGATGTCCTTGCCCAGGGCAGAGAGTTGGTCTTTGAAGTCCCTTTAAGCTCAATTTTTTCTCTGACTCGATGAATATTGTTACCTTAGTGATTTTATTTTCCCTGCATAACCATATTCTCAGTTACAACACAGAACAACTTCTCCATCCTGAAGATCTAATTTTCCTCATTTCCAGGCTTGCTCAATAGTTTGATTTGTTTTTTGAGGAACAGTTCATAATTACCAGCCTTTCAGATTTGGAGGTGTTCATGTGTGGATGCAGGGGGAATAAACTGAGGAGCCTCACCTTTCCGTGGTCTGACAGAAACATTTTCAGTACAGTAGCAAAGACATTAAGAACTCATGTTGGTGCAAGAGTTAATGTGGCAGGTTTGACTTTGTTGTGAAGTGTTGCCTAATTAGCTAAGAGAGAAAACATCTGAGATATGACAAGTACAATATGTTGAGTGCAAAGTCACCTCAGCAGTGAGGAACATTTTTCCACTCATATAGTGCAGGTTTAGCTCCACTGAGATAAATAACTCCACTAAGAGAAATGTAAATTGAAATATATGAGTAGGAAATAAATTACAGAGGACAACATTCTGGGAATAATCAAATGTTTTTGAGGAACTGAAATATTTATTGGGATTTTAACAATATTCTGGAGCCAGTTTTCTGACCTAAGATGTATCTTCAGAAATGCTTCCTTCTTTGTTAGTCTACTTTAAATATTATTTGACCACCATGGTTATTAACAGAAAAAAATGTATCACATATTGAAAGAAACGATGAGAGAATTTCTGATAAAAATATAATATGTTAGATTTTGTTTACATTTTCATTGAAAAGGAAAGCCAGCATATTAAGCTACCTTAATAAACAGAAATGAAAAAATATTTGTGAAAGTGATACATAATTAATCATGTTAATTTATAGTAGAAGGGTAAATATATGTAATTTATTATAAAATATATAACAGTAGTGTTAGTAAATCAGTTTCATAATTTCAAGAATATTGATGCCATCACCACAAACAAGTAAATTTTCCTTCATTTGGTACAGTTTCCTGTCTCAAATTTCATCATAAACCAATTTTCTCACAGTGAAGTATTTTAATTTCAATGGAAGTTATATCAGCAGCAGGAAACAAGATCATAACTTTAATCACCAACAACACCCATCACTCTCTACAACTGCCTTGAGAGGAGGCTGGAACTAGGTGGAAGTCAATATTTCCTCCCAGGTAACAAGATGAAATGGACTGAAGTTGTGCCAGAGAAGGCTTAGGTTGACTATTAGGGAAAAAATTCTTTACTAAAAGGTTTGTAAAGCATTTGCACAGCCTGCCCCAGGCAGTGTTGGAGACCTCATCCTTGAAGGATTTAAAAGCCATGAGGATGTGGCACTTGGGGACAAGGGTTAGTGGTGCCTGGGCAGCGCTGGGTGAATGGTTGGGCTTGGAGGTCCTTTCCATCCTAAAGAATTTCCTGGTTCTATAAACTTTCAAAATAACACCTGAGTGTTTGAGAGAGGAACAAAAGGTTATAGATCAGATCAACATGGGCAGATAATCACCTAAAGCTTGTTTAGTCAAAGGGAATTAGCTGCCTACAGTATCTGTGAATTTGGATGTTATCCTCAATTCCCTATTACTGATACATTAAGAAAACCTGACATGGGAAAGAAAAGAATTATCAAAAACCTTATCTCCACTTCCACCCTGAATAAGATTTCTGAGAGGATTTAAATGGAAGAGTTGTGTCTTTCTCTTTGATGTCATCAATTTTCCAAACCATAGGTTTGATGTTCAGAAAAGTTGGTACCACGTTACACAACAGCAGCTACTCTCTCCCACTCACAAGAAAATACAGCTGCTGTCAATGCCAATTCCTCACTGCTTGATGTATGGGGTGTAATTTCACATGGAAGGTAGCACAGAGCTAAGCACTAGTTTATGTTAGCAAACCTGCAAACAACCTCAATTTGGCGCTACCTGAAACAGCAGCAAACCAAGCCTGGGCATCTCAGGTTATCTTTACAGGGAAACATGTCAACAGTTAAAAAAAGAATGGGAGAGAAATAAATGTGGTTGCTGAGAGGTTTTTTTTTGTTTGTTTGTTTGGGTTTTTTTTGTTTGTGTTTTTTTTTTTTTTCATTGAATGAAATGACTTTATCGTTTTTTGGAAGTGTTTTTCTCAGTGAAGTTATGACACTTGAGGCTGGTAGCAGCAAGCCAGAGTCCCTTGTATGAAGAACGACCCTGTACTTCTAGTTTGCCTTACTCCCTTTGTAAAAATGGGTATTATCCATTGACTTTAATTGAAATGTGTCTATCTGCAATGGTCCAAGAACAGTTCTATTCTTCTCTGAAATAATATGTGAAAATTGAGTCTTTCTATCTTTATTTAATGTATTCCGCTTTAAAAAATCACATTATCCTGGAGCCTGCTTTAAAACCTATTTATGTCATTATATTTTGGATTGCTCACTAATGGAAGGCTTAAGTTGCCATTGGATTTGCTAACTGAAGAACAGTAGAAGACACATTAAGTTTTCTCTCTGATTTTAACCTGATGGAAGAAACACGGTGGGAAAATGCACTAATGGTAGCATTTACCAGCAGTAATTTCTGTTTATTAAGGCATCTTGTCAAATCACATAAGCTAAGCAGGGTAGGGAATGTTCAGTATTTTTGTGGGAGAATTTCTGGGAAGGGATCAGGGATACACTATGGAGGAAATGGTTTGTAAGTGGTAGCAATCTACCTTATCATTATCGTTAATTTGTTTCACATTATGATGATGTCTCTTATGTGGGCAATAAATGCAACTCTCATCCACTTCCTTGTTTCCTTAACCACTAAATGGAATCTTTAACACAAATTTTACAACTCAGCGTGTTCTGCCTTCTGACCTGGAACTGAGTCTGGATGTAGATATTAATGGTAGGTAGAAGTCTTCAGTACCGCTGTTTTTCACTAGACTGTGCTGATTCAGAAGACATGAAACTTTTCTGACACAAGAGCACTTTTCCTCAATGGCATTTTCCTACAATTTTCTCATGTCTAGGATTAATTTTTTGCACACTTTCTCTGCTCATTCTTCAGTCCCTGCTGGAAAACTGTAACCACTGCCTAGTATCTGTCATTTTTCTACTAATGACATCTCAAAGGAAAATAATGATAATTAATATCTCTACATCTAATGATTATAGGAAAGACTGGGGTGAGAACTGTTGTGTGGTGAGTGATTTTTAACTATTCATTCAAGATCATCCAAAACAAAATATGGTTTCTACTTTTTTGTCCACTCATCTTGTTCTGAATTATTTATTTTTACTCTGAGGGAACACGTTGTCTCAACATATAGGTTTCTGCATTGAGTCTTTGGTTTCATTCTGATGCAAGAGGAGTAATTAAAAACTGACTATTTTACAAAGAAAACATCAGCCTGTCTCTGTTATCACCAGCTCCACCTCAGCATATTTTGATTACAGTCTGCTCTTACTTTACAGTGGTAAGGGTTACAGTGGATAAGGAAGAGTTCCCTGTTTCTGCTCCAGCCACCCTAGTAACTTGATTTTCTGTTTAAAATTTGCATGCGGTTTTGTGTGCTTAATTTTCATTCTAATAATACAAATTAAATTTAAAAGACTCTTGATTTTAAGATTTTTTTATTCCTTTCCGATACCTGATATTCTTTTCAGTGGACCTCTGCTTCTATAGGTGAAAAAACCACACACTAATTTAGCAAAAAAAGAGTATAGAAATCTGATGCTATAGCAACATCCCAGCCTATGCAAGAGATTGTGTTACAAAAAGCTTCTGTATTTTGCTAGTACACCAGAATGTGCTTAACACAGAAATAAAATTCTGCTTACCTTTCTTTCAGAGCTAATGCTCAATAAATAATACATTGTAACAACCTAAAAAATTAATAATTGCAGCTCACAGATCTTGCAGCATTCACTCCTGAAAGAAGTGGTAAAGCTTTTGGCCAATTCCTTGAAGGGCATGACAAAGTAAAAATGGATGTATTGGGCCACAACAAAGGCATCTTGAGACTGATCTGTCAGTGCATCTAGTCTGTAGTGGTGTTTGGGGAAGAACAGAGTAAAAGACATTAAAACTTCTGCTTAGAAACCTTCACACCCTCTGGCACTATAAAGATAAGAGTGCATTTCTGTGGGGTGAGATCTTTGAGTTTACTGCAACCAATTTAAAAAAAAAAATCAAACTTTTTGATCTAGCTGTACACTTTACAATTTACCGTGTCAAGGGGCAATCATACAAATAACTATAATCAATGTACAAAAATACCTTACTGCTAGAAATTTTGGTCTGTATCTCTAGGTACCTGCCCTTTACTCTTTAAATTTCATGAAGTACATTAAAAAATACCCTGTGTTACACATCACTCTTCTTCTCACATGTCTTTTTGACCCAAATAAATGCTTCTCTGACCCCACCACTCCTTTTGTTTTGTTCAGGTGGCTAAACCCTAACCAGTTATCAATTCTAAAACATACTGTGATGTTTATGCTGCATGTGTAGATAAAATAAATGCAAATAAAACCAAAGGAAATATCTTACATACTCCAGTCACATAGTCCTTTGGGAAACTGTCACTGAGCTGATAGGGAAAAAGGTTCTTAGGAAATTGTAGGAAAACAAACACAGAAATACAACATATTTTGCTCAAAATCGTAAAGGCTGCAGATAGGCAGGCTGTGACTTCATTAATTGTATATGAAATTCCTTCAGATTCTTCTGCTAACTCTCCCACCCCAAAAAGATCATAAATCTAGGCTCATTAAATAATCCTTGTGTTTTCCAAAACATTGCTTTCCATATGAAAGTCTCTTCCTGGAAAGCAAAAAGTTTTATAAAGTTTTTGAGATCTAAAGCATGTAATATTTTAGGAAACCAAACATTCATTACCAGAATTGATATATAGTCGTGTATCTAATTATAGATGTTATACTTATTAAAACGCTATTTATTAAGTTAACATTTCCCTACCTGAAACTGAGAATAGAGTGAGAAAAATTCTCCAAAAGAACGTAATATTTCACTGATTCAATCCTTTAACTTAAAAATCTCTTTAAAATCAAAGAGGTTTTTTTCCAATTTCCATGTATGAATATTGTTCCAGAAGATCCCTCATATAATGTCTAAAAATATTTTCTAGTCCATAGCCTAAATTAATTCATAGCTAATATTCTCATTTTTTCCAAGCAAAATTTTGGTTTAATTTTAGTACTTTTTTGCTTTTCTCAGTCTTTCTGACCTTGAGTCATTAAACTTGCAGAAACTGAACACAGATGAAATCTTTATCAGATCACATTTAGAGAATTTTTTCCTTATGTACTTCATAATTATTGGTGTGTACAAAAACTCAAAGTTGTTGTCATCAGATTGCAAAAGTTCCACACTTTTGTCTCTTTACCACAAAAGTTTCATAACTTTTTTGGTGTTTTCTCATGAGCAGCTCTTCAGAGCACTGACTTTCTGCCCCACAAAGCAGACAACTAACTCCAATTCCCTCCTCCACCAGCCAACCCACTCTTTTATAACACTCTTCTTCTCATTGGTCACAGCTGTGGCCTGTTAAAGTCACGCCTGCTCCTAATCTTTGATAATTGGCCCAGCTGCAATTCCTTAGGGGAGAGATTACTTTCTCCACTATCTTTATTTTCTTATATTCTATCCCCCCACACAAAGTTACTGTGTGTATTAATGCGGTTCATAGAGCAAATTAGATTCATGGAAAACAAAACAAAACAAAACAAAACAAAAAACAAACAAACAAAAAAACAACAACAAAAAAAAAGCAACAAAAACCCTGTCTTCACCTCCTACTATTCACAAAATAACAGAATGAAAAAGTGTTCTGAGTTGGAAGAAACGCACAAGGATGTCTGAGTCCCATCCCCAACAATCCCACCTTGTCCCTGAGAGCATTGCCCAAACTCTGTTGGGTTTGGTGCTGTGTCCATTCCCTGCAGAGCCTGTTCCAGAGCCCACACCCCCTCTGGGTGAAGAACCTTTCCTGATACCCAGCCCAAACCTGCCCTGACACAGCCTGAGGCCGTTCCCTGGGGTCTGTCCCTGTCACCTCAGAGCAGAGCTCAGAGCCTGCCCCTCCTGTTCCCTCACAGGGAGCTGTGGCTGCCCTGGGCTCTCCCCTCAGCCTCCTCTTCTGCAGCTGGACAGACCCAGTGCCCTCAGCCCCTCTCACACGGCTTCCCCCAGGGCTCTTCACCATCTCTGTTGCCCTCCTTTGGAGGCTCTATAAAGCCTTAAGACCTTTCTTATACTGAGGCACCCAGACTGCTCCCAGTATTCAGGGTGAGGCAGCCCCAGCCCAGAGCAGAGTGGGACCTTGATGTTTCGGGCACGCCAGAGGCAGATGCCAGCTCTGCTGTAATCTTCTCCCTCCCTTGCCCGGCTGGTGATGCTGGGCCTGATGTCCCCAGGACAGGGATGTCCCTCCTGGCTGCCAGGGCACTGCTGACTCAAGTTCCACTTGCCACTGACCAGGACCTCCAGGTCCCTTCCCATGGCACTGCTTTCCAGGATCTCATCCCCCACAGACTCTGTCTGTGCACCCAGGGCTGCCCCAGCCCAGGTGCAGAACCCAGCCCTTGCCCTCGCTGAACCTCACTTGGTTGGTGTCTGGTGGTTAAAATTGAATGGGTAGAGGAATAACTTCAAATGATGATATATTTAACATGCCAATCTAAAAAATCATAGTTATTTATAGGGATGCTTGTAATTTTTCCAAGATAATGAAAAAGAAGCAAACATTGCAGTCTTCAGCCGTGAACTTTTGAAAAGACAATATATTTTAGAAGGCCACTCCTAAGATCTTGTGGGTATGAAACCACCAGACAGACCAGAACTGTTCACTTTTTAGTATTTCAGAAATAAAATAGTAGCAATATAGTTCTTGCCTAGTTATTGAAATAGTCTAATTTTGATAAAATACAATTTGTATATATTTATTAATATGCAAAATATTTATTTAATAATAAAATAATGTGTGTCCATCTTGCCCTGACCATGTTTTAGAAAGTTTTTAATGTTCCATATAGACAGGGGCAAGGTGGCATGTTAAATTTTGAATAAAACATTTTTATTTCCTCTTTTTCCATGACGATGTCTCTTATTATGGTGCTCTCTTTGTTTTTAGACCCTGCACTTTCTTTACCACCTTCTCTATTCTAATAATATCTACGTGCTCTGTTCTTTTCCCATTATTCATTAAGTAATCCCCAAATCCACTCACTTCCCCATATTAGATTTTTTTAATGTCCATCTTCTACACTGGTCTCATTGAAAGCTCAATGTTCATAGAAAACATGAGTTAAGGATCCACTGGAAGGATTTTTTAAATTATGCGAATCTACTCTATGGAATCACTGGTCTCTGAGATGCACCTACTGTGGTAATTTTGTTGGAGTGTTTACAGTGTAGGATTTGTGATGAGGGTAAAGATTCTGTTGGAAACAGATTTATTATACCATCACCCCATCACCCAGGAGAGTGTCAATATGTGCAAGCTCTTGGGCCAATAAAGAGGGACAGGAAGAATGAGATATTCACATCACGGATATTATTAGCATAACAAATATTGTGTAAGCTTGCAATGTACTCGCCAACCTTGAAAAATAGTGTAGGACTGCTTTTAGAGTTTTTGTTACAAATAAAATTTAGAACAAATTAGGAGAAGAGTGGGATTCTATTCTATCTGCTTTCACAGCTGTAGGAGTATCAAAATATTTTTCCTATTGGCTTGTGAACCTACTCACACACATATATTTTTAAGATTAATTCTTTCTTTAAATGAATTTTATTATTGCTGTACTGGTCAAAAGGATTCAGAATAAATATGTGACCTCAGCCTTTTGCTAAGCATGGCATTTTCTACTAGTGGATAATAAAATAATTTTAAGAGGTGTTTAGAATTATATTGAAAGTAGAAGGTAGGACTAAGTTTATTATTTAAAGAAAACATATATATTTCTGTGCCAGCATAGGTGTAATGTACAGCTTTTTAGATAGTCAATGAACATTGTAGCATATTTGCAAAAAAAAAAAATCTGAAGGATTTGATCTGAAGGATCTGAACCCCTTTATTATTTTAAAAAGACAGGAAAATCTGAAGTTGCACAGTTATTCATGCATGTCAGGTTTACATTTGCTCAGCTGGGGCAACCTGCATTTGCTTAGCCACAGATGGATATAAAGAAGATGCTATTCATCTGAAACAATGATCCTTTTACTTATCATAGCTTCTGTGTGATGTACATGTCCCATTTAAATGAAATTATCTTCACAGTGTCATAAAATATTCATTAAAAATTTTCAGACAACTTGCAATTCAAAATGTTTCACAATATCTGCTATGGATTAAAAGGGTTTTGCTTAGTTTGATTTGTTTTTTTTAACCATTTCTTAGCTGACATTGTTTTTACATGTATATGTATTTTATTCAATAATCAGTCTTATGAATTTATTCTATTTTCAAATCCTGCTTTAAAGCCACATTTTGTGATTTATGTGTGGCATAAATGAGAATCAAGGATCCCTAATTTATAAACCTGTAAAAATTTGGTGTAGTACAATTTGGATTTCCAAAGGGGAAAGTTCACAAAATATTCAATGACAGTTTGAATTTGTTAGGTGTGAGTGTTAATTTATATGGGGAAAAAAAAAGGTAATGGATGAGGAAAACCATGGGACCAAGGCGAATATTTTCAAGACACAGCATGAAATACCAATACCATTTTTCTGTTAGTTTTCAAAATTAATTCACCCTGGAAAATGACTTTGGAGCTGATGTTAGTAGCAATGAAGAAGCCAGCATATTCCAGCTGAGGCAGGTGTCCTGCTGGGAAGCCCAGATAGGGCAGGTCTAATTCCTGAGGCTCCAGCTGAGCTTCATGGTTTTATGCCAGTGGTGATTGAAGGTCCATTTCCTTTGGGAAGCACTTCACCAACCTTCAGCCATCATTCAGAGCTAATTTCTGCATATCCAGCAGCCAGGTCTGTGGAATGCCTAGTAAAACTGGACTTAGCTGAGTTGCACATCAGATATTTGGAGACTTCCTTGTCCTTCGTCCTCCTGATAGAAGGAACTCACTTTTTGTAGCCACAAATCAGTTGTTCCTTTCCCATAGACGAAGTGACCAGCTATGCCTGCGCTGAAAATATTTTCTGAAGTTGGGTATAGCAGAAAATGCAAATTCTTATCTTAAGGAACACACAGAGGAAAATGGGCTGCAAATCCCACTACCTATACACCAGTTTCCTTATCTTGCATTGTAATTCAGTGATTAAAAAAGATCAGTGTACCTCAATTCCTTCTGCCAGAAAGTGCTAAATCCCCAAGTGAGAGGTGACAAAGACTAAAGAGGCCAAAGAAGTTCCTTCCCCTGGTGATTAGGAGGAGCCTGTGACAAAGGGCTGTCAGGGAAGAACCTGTGGGACAAAACGAATAAAGAAGGGAGTTTTATTCATCATTTTCTGAAGGAGATGAATGTAAGGTGTTCTCATTTCATTACTTTGAGTAAGCGTGTGCTTCTCTTGACACCTTTCTCAAATCCTGTCCCTCTCCAGATTCATTTTATATACAATCATAGAAACATAGAACCATTCAGATTGGAAAAGATCACAGAGATCCTCAAGTCCAGCCATTAACCCAGCACTGCAAAGGCCTCCACTAAACCATGTCCTTACGTTCACATTCTTTTGGAACACTTCCACTTTTGATGCCGCAATAGAAAATTTGATATTTAATACAACATGATTCTTTCAGTCATGCTTATTTCAGTCCTCTTGAATCCTGTGAATTTGATGAGGATATAAATGATGTATTGACTCGTGGCTGTCTCAGGCGAGAGGAAAAACATTAACCATGAGTTCTGCCTGTCCTCTTAGAATTTTTGTTTCAATTATAACTACAGATTTTGTGACGCAGGCATAGCTCCAGAAGGGAACAGAATGAGATCAGATGCAGAATAGTTTGGGGTGTTTTTTTAAAAAATGCTTGGCAAGAAAAAGTAGCAGGTAGTGAAGCAAATTGAATTTATTTGTGGTACAGGGCCTCAGAAAGCTGGGAAAGTGTAGGCATAAACCATATGAACAGTATCTCTGCTAGGTGCCTCAGCTTCTAAGAGCAAACTAGGCAAATCACATCAGACATGAATTTGTTCTTCATAAACCACCAACAGCAATCAGAACAGAGGTGGCTAAAAATCTGTCATGATTAAAAAAAACCAAAACAGGTATCTCTCCTGGAAATAAAAGTGTCAAATGTGCATAGTGCTTAAAAGTGATGCATCTGAAAACATGTAATACAGAAGACACAAGTGTGACTGTACATAGATTTATTGCCCTGTAATATATATGGACTGAATGAGCTTTTTCTTACACAGTTACCCTCTCTGGGTATCTATGAATTTATAATGCTGCTTCTTAGCATTTATATTTGTCTAAAGATGCAATAATTTATTAACATGCTAATAAATGTTTAATACTTCTTCTCTTTATCATTTCATAAAACTATCTCCCTAGCCTCTGTTTCTTGAAAATATGAGGACAAGCATGAAACTAAGACAATGCTGTTTGAAAAGTCAATGCATTTATATGCAGATTTTTTAAATATCTCACATCTTGCTCATAACCTCTGTTGTGCATTTTGTTGAAAGCAGCTGAGATGTTCAAGACATGAGGCAAAATCTCATGTTAGATTTCATGTGTTGTGACTGATAATAATGTTTCAGGTGGGCTACTTTTTTAAACAACTATCTATGAATTTTAATGCCGGAAAAAAAAAATGGAAAGAAAATGGTTTAAAAATCAAGCAGTATTTAAAAAATTCTCTTTGACCCTTTTTTTCCCTCTTCTATTTAATTAGAATTAACAATTTAACTTTTGAAAGGTTTTTATTTACAACTGTCATTGTTTGGGAGATTAAAATTAGTTGAAATTCAAACTTATGAGGATGAAGCAACAAAGAAAGTGTTACTTCCCAAGTTCATCTATTTGCTATGATGTTACTGTAGTCACTGAATACCCAACTTTACTTTCATGGCTTTTCAAGGCCAATGAACTTCAGATGTCATGTTATGTTAGACAGGACATGAAAGTTTATGTGTTTCTGCATAAATTGGAATTTTACTTCCAGTTCATAGTTTTCCACCTATTTCATTTTCTATTTTCATAACTTGCCACCTATTCCAAATGGCAGAATGCAGTTTTCCTGAAGTCTCATGTAACTTTCCTGAGTTACATGAGTTAATATTCAGTCATGAAACATTCTCCTCAGAAGAAAAGTTTTCTGGGTGGTTAAGAGGAGCCTTCATCTGCTGCATCAAGTTTAATGAATTAGGTATCACTAAATACACCAGAAATGCCACAGTTAGTGGCATTTTATAGCACTGTGAAAACCTTTATGAATCAGTTCTGTAAGTCATGTTTTGTGGTTTTGTCATGGCAATTTTCATCTGTATGCAATATCAGATTAACAGTATTTACCAAGTGTTAAAAACATGTAAGATCTTAACACAGAAGTAGTACAATGAAGTTTGGAAATTAAGACAATTAAAGAGGTTTAATTAATATTGTTCTTCATTTATCAGTTTTGAGTTATCAATGTAGAGCCAATGCACTGTTGCAGAAGTAGACATTAAAAAAATTATGCTCACAACCTGAGCTAATACTTGCGTGAGAGATTTATGCATGTGTTCTTCTGGCTATTTCTATTTAATGGTGGTGATATAATTATTTTTTCTTCCCTCTCTCTTTTTCCTCTGCAGCAATGACAATGCAGTTCATTAGTCATCGGTTCCCTGACTACCATGACCCAACTATAGGTGAGTACAGGTTTTTCTCACCTTCACCTTTCAGTTTCTCTGCCTGTGTGAGACCGAGACTGAGACAGCTTCTAAAAGACCCTTAGATAGAAGCAAGATTTGAAAACTTTAGATTACACCTTAATTTCATGATGAAAATTGAGTTGTGTCCTGGTCTTACCACAGATATTTCTTCCTAATGCACTTCATGCAAAATCTCTTTCAAAAACAGGATTCTGCCAATGCATTGTAACTATTAATGTCATGCACTTATAACTACAGAATATGAAACAAAATTGCCAAAGAATATGAAAACTCCAATCTGGAGTGGGGTTTGTTTGTCTGGGTTTTTTTAAGTTCTGTTATTTTAGTGCTATTTTCCAGTATTAAAGTCTTAGCTGACCTCCTTGAGCAACATCAAATGACCACTCAATTTAATACAGTTGTGCTCTGGGATTACACACTCTGCTAACTTTGTTGGGTTTACCTACTTGTGATTATAGAAATTCACACATATCTATTTTACACTTTATGATAATATATGTCTTTATCTGTAATTAATCTGTAATAACTTTAAATGCTGAGTGACTGTCAGACCTTTATGTTTATTAATTTGTGTCTTTATTACTTAGTTTTATTTATACTTGCATTTATACACACTATGTGCAATATTTAATTGTAACAAGGAAAAGATGGCAGAATCTGGGTCCAATAAGTGGAGAAGGCACTAAAAACATCCACATTTACAAAGAGTTTTTTGGAGGGAAAAAAGAGAAATCAATTCCTCTTAGCCAAAAATTTTTTTGTTTTCTTTGAAATTTTCAAGTATTTCCAACTCACCTTTTACTTCTATAAAATTATTGTATTGCTCTACAGAGCAGACAATGACATTTTTTATCTTTATTTTTTATTTCTATAGTATTCCACATTTCCTGGATTTTAATTCTTGGTAAATGGTCATAACTTTAATAAGGAAAAAATGTATACACTCTTCATGTCACTAGTAATTTTATAGCTGTTAAAAAAAATTGCAAAACACCAATGGGATGTGTCATCTCTAAAGAAGGCAAAACTACTGTGGAATTGCTACAAATTCATTTGCTTTTCTCAGGAAAAAAAATTAAATCATTAAATCTAATTGGAAAAGAGGAACATTATTAGTTATTGACATCACTAAATTATGTACATACATCCATCCTTATTATTAGCTATTCACCTGCCATCAGTATTTATTCTTATATTGTATCTCATCATAATCTTAATTTATTGGTCTCTAGACACCACCACAATATGAATAATATATAATCATGAAGAGAAGGAAAGCTTATAGTGCATTCCAAGCACATACTGCAGGAATGCCTTGAGGACTTGATCAGGATGAAGGTCTCCTTGAGTGAGAAAGTGTTTCTACTCAGTAAAACCAACACTAAAGAAGAGGAGAGAGGGTAAAAGTGAGCAGGGAATTATTGAATTCCCTCTCACCCAGCTGGCTAGACATAGAACTGGAAGTACAAGTTTTTCTCTTCAGCACTTCTCTTTATCAGATCATGATGAGGACAACCTGAAAAAGTCTTACTACTATCTGAGTTCTAAAACGCATACTAAACAGAAAAGAATGATCTTGGGCTAAGTATGTATGTTTTTCCTTAGGAAAATTTGTTGTATGACTCCTTAAAATTGTACATAAAACAAAAAAAAAAAAAAAACAAGTAGAAGGAATTACTTGCTGTCGCATTTATAATTACAAGCCCATAATTTTCAAATGACAGCCCACTGAAAAAAGTTTATACTGTTGAGATTGCTTTTACTACTTTTAAGCTACTGGTCTCAACTCACAGAGCTAATCTCATGTTTAGTTACACATCCACTGGTAAGGATATTTTTACTATTTAGACCATCAGCCTGAAAAATAAGGGGATCCAAAATGAGCACTTCCAGGACCAAGATTATGCTGATGTCAGGAGAAAAGGTTATTCCTCTAAGGTCATGAGGAGATAGACACAGAAGCTTTGTGTCATGCCGAAGTTATCCTCTAAGATCAGAGCAGTGATATCTCCAGGCAGAGGTTTTTTCCTCAGTGTAATCCAGCAGCAGATGATGCAGAAATTACAAAACAGGCCCCCTATGAAATTTACATTCAAGCAGGCTGAGTGACAAAGCAGAAAATTAAATAGTTTTTCTTCTCTCTCTGCAATCCCTGATCTCTCTGGATATCAATTTATTGCCTTTTCCTTGTGCCATACATTTCAGGCCCCTTCCATTCCTCCTCAGTTTTTATCTTCTTTATGGAACCTATGTGCTGTCCTGAACTGTTATGGGCAACTGGCCTCACTTTTTTTTTGGGTACTTCTTTGGAAATAAATAGTTCTGTGTACCTGCAGTTTTATTTCTCTGGTCATTTTAAGGAACAAAGGTTTCTGTGGAGGTCACTGAATGGGTGATCCTGTCCAGAAGAAAAAGGTCTATGGTGTGTTGAAATGATAATCCACAGATTCCCAGTGTTAACCAAACTATTGAGACTATAGCTCTCCAGCTGAGCATTAAGATAAGGTGGATTGTCTCATTTGCTTGACATGTACATAAGAATCTAATAAATACCCACATAATTTTTTTTCCTGATGTTCTTGCACTACCAGTTACATTCTCTTTGTTTTCTATGGTGTGAAATTGTGGTGGCAGTGACCATGGTGCTTAACTGTTCAAATTTAACCAAGATTTAAAGAGGTAGTGCTGACAGAAATGATGCTGTCCCTACTTGCACTTGATGGGACTTTTTCTAATTAATTCTCCTAAAACAAATGGTAGTGAAATAGAGGGGCCATTGTAAACAGCATCATTGTCCCTGAAATCCCAGAAATTGATCACTTTCAGTTTTACAGGGAAGTTGTTGATGACCCTGGATCTACCAAAATATTGATAATCTCTTTATAATTTTGAACTTTTCATTGTCCATTTTAAGCATTGGGAAGGAAGTAAAATAACAATTTCAGCTGTTTTTCATTTCCATGGATTCCTGTGAAATAGTTTGTTATGCACACATACACTTCAAATGTGTTAATTTTGATCTTGAAAGGACTATGCAAATAGGTTTAGAATTATTTACATGCCTTTCTCTCTATATTTATGATTTATGTAGACTTTTGAAGAATTTACCTGATGTTGTGTGCATACACATAAATACAGAAAGAGATGTGTCAGTATTCATTTAAAATATAGAGTAAACATTGATTAAAAAGTTAAATGCTACCTGAATTGCTAATTTTAATGCTGTCACTTTGATTTTAATGCCACTTCAAGATCAAATGGTTATAATGGCCATTTTTTTTGGTTTGCTACAATCATTGCAGTTCAAAATTTTGAGACAGAAACATATTACTTTTGTAAGTCAAGTGGAAGGTGAAGGGTAAAATTAGTATTAGATTGTATGTAAGAAAAAAAATCAGGGCTTAGCACTTTGTGAGAATAAAATTATTTTAGCACACATTTAATATTTCATTGTAGTCAACAATGGGCATAAATTCCAAATGGCAGTGGATGTGATAATTTTCTGGAACAAATGGCTAAGAGCAATTTACAGTCTGCACAGTCTTTGGCAACATCACAGAGAGTTAATGCAAGTGGAGTGTCAGGAAAGGAAACACGACAGAGAGCAGCAAACTGGACAGGCTCCAAGATGCTCATTAACCATGTGACTAATCTTAAAATGAATACATAATGCAAACGAGATGCGAGAGCAGCTTCCTGTTTTGGTGAGATATCACTGCATGAGATTGTGTCAAATGAGCAGTTGAGGGCATTAAGGCTGTGTCAATGTCAAACTCTAATTGAAATGGGTGTGGGATGGAAAGCACTCTAGCATTAAGCACATGAATTTCCATGAGGTCCCCTAACGAACTGGTGCATTCACTAATGCATCAAATAAAATGCATTTACTCATCTTTAATAAGGTGTTGGAAGTGTGAGGTTGAATTTCAGACAGAAAAATGTAAAATGTAGCTGGAAATACTCTAGCTTTAGATAATGCATACCAAAAAATATCTGTGATATAAAGATTGTATCTGATTTGAAGGTACAATAATGAAAAAGTATAAAGCAAGGGAAATACAAACTCATTAAAAATTAAAGAAGACAAAGGTGGGACACATCTGGGGAAAGGCATCTTGCCACAAAAGTTTTATTCACATTTATATTTAGGGTGCAAAAAGTTTCTATAACATTTCTGCTCTTGTATAAAACAAGAATGCATGTGCAGACCATCACTAAATTAATTCTCATTCTCTTTCTTTATATCAAAAATAAATATTTAGATTGGACTGAGCATGTCACAACTGGATTTGAGCCCCAAAATTTTTTTTTTCCTTTTTTTTTTCTTTTATTCATCATTCTTCATATATTTATTGGCCTTATCTGAGATGGCATAAGAAACTCATATAAAATGATCAATTTTTCTCCAAGGACTCTCTCCCAAGGGTATTCACACTGATTATGTAGATGTAGCAATATTGCCTCTATTTTCCATATTCATCATTGTTCAAACAAGAAATGAAGAATGTACAAAAATACTGATGCATGCCTTTGAACCATATTCTTAAAATTGTGTTTTTATTTTTCATTTTGCCGTCTGTTGGTATTACTTGCATTATTAAGAGATTAATAATCACTTTTGGTGTAAAACAATTTTACTTAGGTATATCAAAAAAAGCAGAAGTTATGAATTCTCTGTTTGACTAAGGCTCACATTTAGACATCCCAATTATAAATACTGCACATGAATCATGTATCTTGGTTCCAGTTATATGAGATTCAAGGAGATTTAGGAGTGGAGATTCAGTTCTTTTCTCACTTCCTTTATCACAGTTTGTGGGAGCCATTTGAAATCCCCTGGAGCGTGTCCAGAGAAGGGAACAGAGGTGGGGAAGGGTCTGGAGCACAAGTCTGATGAGAAGTGACCAAGGGAGATGAGGGGGCTCAGCCTGGAGAAGAGGAGGCTCAGGGGGGACCTTGTGGCTCTGCACAGCTCCTGACAGGAGGGGACAGCCGGGGAGAGAGTAGGGCTCTGCTCCCAGGCAACAGGGACAGGACAAAAGGAAAAGGACTCAACTTACTCCAGAGAATGTTTACATTGGATTTTTTTTTTTTCTCTGAAGGGATATTAAACAGTGACACTGGCTGCCAGGGCAGTGGTGGAGTCACTAGTCTCCACCCGTAGAGGGATTTAAAATCCCTGTAGGGGTGGCACCTGGGGACATGGATGGGCTTGACAGTGCTGGGTTAACAGCTGGCCTCAGTGATCTCAGGGCTCTTTTCCAACCTAAAGTGTTCTGTGAAGGATTCTGTGCCCTGCAGTCCTGCTTTGGTTCCGGATCCCCACCCAGAAGGCTGTAGATCTTCCAGAGGTTCTGTGTGGCTGATATCTGTCCTCTGTGAGTGTGACACAGGATTTATGGATCACCAGAGCCCTTCCAGTCCAGTGAATTAGAACCAGAAAACATTCCCAAGAGCATATCAAACATCAAGACTCCAGTATGGGCAACGAGATAGCATCCACACTTCAGAGTAAGGAGTTTTAGCTACCTACCCTGCATATAGACAAATATTTTGTAGGTTTCTAAATCTAGATGCCTGAAGATGAATAGTGGAGCATTCTCTGACAGCTTATCAGAACAAGGACCTTCAAAAATCACTGTGCTACCTCTCAGAGTATCTGGATAGAGGAAAATGAAGAGTGAGACGTGCTGTGCACTGTCCTTGCTAAGGTGGCAAAAGGAAGGAGAACACTGGCATATGTCTGGCAGTGTAGGTTCTTCCATAGTAAGCAAAAAGTAAGCCATGTATAGAAAAGTAGGGAACAGCATCAAGAAATTAAGAATGGAAAAAGTGTCCAAACTGCTCAGTTAGTTTAGATTTCAAGGAGGCAATAACACGCCTTCTGCTTAGTGTTACTATTTTGTCCTACTATGAAAGAAAATACAAATTATTTGAAAGTACAGAGAGGGGAGACTGGAAAATCACAGCAGATTTTTCTCTCTCTGATGGAAACAATTTGACTTGAAAGCAAAAAATAATCCTATTTCTCTTTGAGATATTTCTTTTTTAAATGCAGTATTTTTTCTCTAAAGTGCACATTAATGATAGTGGGATAATCTCTCAACGTTTCAGTATGAGATATGTTTGTCTTAGATGAAGTCTGAGATCATGATGAAGTTTGATTCTTTCTATTGAGAACTTCAGTGTTTTTCTTGTTAAAGGACTAGTCTGCTCCTATTCTAAACATGCTGTGTTACTCAGACACACAATCTCCTGCTCTAATGTTAAACTTTCCTTCTTTGAACTTTGCTGTCATAAAGCAGCTGTTCAGTCCTAAATTGTTTTCAGACTTCATACAAAAAACTATCAAACACGAGGTTGCATTTTTCTCTCTGTACTCAAGGGGAATCACCCCTGAAATCGTGGTCATAATTTTAATGTCCAATATTTGGGTTTTCTTACACATACAACTCATGGAATTATTTTTAGGGCTGTTTACATCAGGTGACAGTTCTTTTTCAATCAACATTTTCAAACACCAGGGAAACCTTGCTTAATCTAATAATTTTCTTTTAGTAACATCTCTGATACGAGCAATATCAGAGAAGCAAATGCAGTCAGTGTCTTTTTGGAGAATAGGTACCCCAGAGGGCTGATTCAGGGCTGATCTCCCCTCTCAAGTCGCCAAACACCTCCTCAAAGTTTGGACATTGTCAGAACACCTTGAAGAGGATTTTGGCTTGCACTTCAGCCTTGGCAATGCAGTGGTGTGTGTCTATCTCACATGCCCTTAGAAAACTGAACATAGCAGCTCTACTGGCAGATTCATTTCAGGCACAGCAGCGCCAGACAGCAGCCTCAGCTATGAGCCCCTGCTTCACCATGCTGTGAAGTCTCAGAGGAGGAAAAAGTGTAGAGATCAAGTGTAGAGCTATCTATCTAGAGCTATTAATATTATAATATACTAATATACAAAGGTATCTCCATTAGTTATTAATACCTGGAGCTATTCTTTACCCTAAAGCATGGGCAAGGATTGATGCATGAGCTATCACCTGCTAGGAGCAGGCACTGGAGACACTGAAAGAGTCTGTAGTTTTGTGAGGTGAAATAAGACAAATCTTAAAACTCACTGGTGAAGAAAAAGAGGAAATCCCGCTCTTCATCTCTGCCCTTTTCCCAGCCTCACTGGCTATCTGGCATTCATTGAATGGTTTTTCAAGCTGATTCAGTAGTATTCCATAAAAAAAGTAAACCACCCGAATATGGAATAGCTGCCTGACAGGTTACTGAGTTTAAAAAAGTTGGTGAAAAAAATAGTTCTCAAGGCTCAAAAAGTCAAAATGGATCATGTAGAAACAAATATGTGGAAAAAGTGGTAGAAGTGGGAATGAAAGAGATCAGAAATGGTTTTATTTATGGGACAGGCAAGGTGTGAAAACCCAGTCAAGCATCTCATGCATTCACTCTCAAGACACCAGTCCATGAGCCAAAATTCCTTCACAAGTTGATCCCTGTTGTCAAAAATAGAAGTGGCAATTTCCTGTGCCATGGTGTGGTATTCCTTTGGCTACTGACCATCTCCAAAGCAGGAAAACTGGTTAAATGTTCTTGTGACCTTTCATGGCTCTCTATATTCTCAGTTGGAACATTTATCTAATCAGAATTACCTTAAATGATAATCTGGCTGGTGATAAGACTTCCCTTTCTCCATTGCTTTAGAAATTAAGAAAACAAACAAATGACTCTGTTTGTTATGAGTAAAACCTGGCAGGTGGTGAGTGGTGGTCAGAAGAGTTAAATCCAGTTGGTGGACAACTATGAGGGTTGCTATGATTATATTATTCTATTTATCCAAAATCTCTGCTCAGCAAGTGCTTGCTATGGCTAAAAGAGGACAGAAAAGTGTTTACCCTGTGTGCTGTCATGACAGATTTATGCTTGCCTTGTTTACACATTCAAAAATGCACCAGTACCCCTTAGCTGCTAATGGTTTATATTTATTATTTTCCATACTCAATTAATTTTCTTTGTGTTGGAAATAAAATGTGTTCCTGCCTTGGCCATCTTCTCTTCATGGAAAAGGATCTGTGGAGGATCAAAGTGTGGAGGATCAAAATATGGTATATTACCCTTCTATTTCTTCTGGAAACCTGAGATTAGTTGTGTATCTGCTAAATGCAGAAATAATACAAAAAATAACCAAAAACTTTATAGAACTGTGACTTGGTGGTTGTTCTTCTTAAGCACTGATTAGTCAAATTAAAACAGAGGAAGGAAGAAAAAAGCCTTTTCATATAATTGTGACAATACAAAAGCATTTCTGTGGTATATTTTTATAATAGTAGCAATAGTAAGAATAATTACAATAATGAAACATTTTTATTAAAATCATTTTATAATATCTTCTATATTCAGAGTGTAGAAAGAGTCAGCCAAGAATAGAAACCATTATTAAATTTTTTTGTCTGTTCTACACAAAACAGTAATTTTTTTTTCTTCATACCAGTTTTGTACAGGGCAGAAGACCTCCAATTCAGCAATGGGTGGTTTTGGTTTGACTCCACTAAAGCACCTTTGCTTCCCCTGTTTTGATCCACCAAGTCTCTGATTGATAAATCTAGTAGTTTGAAGGAGAAAAAGAGCTTAAATTGTTCTGCTGGCAGAAGAGAATATTCTCAGAGCTGAGCTCTTCCGTCCTACTCTCAGGCCTACAATTATACCCTAATATTAACCCAAAAAAGAAAACTGGGGCAATATCTCCTCTTAGGTTCTTTTCAGCTCTCTTGTAGTAGTTTCACTGACATCTTTTCGTTGGGTTGAACCCCTCATATGATCTGTGGAATCGGGCTCTGAACCTTTAGATCCTGACTGATTTTGGCTGCAAGCAAGGTCAGCATCTGGATGGTCACACCAAAAACAGGAGAGTTTATATGTTTACCCAGAACTGCTATCCACAGTGAGGCCACACACATATTGTAGTTTCTAATTAGCAGTGTAAGTATGCAAAGTGATAGAGCATGACTATGTCACTCTAACCTCTGCATCTCATGTTAGTTAGATGAATAATTCTTTGAAATGTGAAATACAATAAAGAAAGCCTTGGTTCTTGGGGCTAAAAGTGGGGTGGAGTGTCGTGTTTTGTGGCAGGTGAGGATGTCCAGCTTCCTGGGAATTATATGGCTGTAGCTGGAGTGGACACCAAACTCATTCTGTGGCCTTTGCCTGGCGGTTCTGCCGTGGGTGTCACCACCTCATTTGGTGATTGCAATTACAATTATTTAACTGTAATTACCATTAGGGTCATGAACTTAGAAGGACCTGAAGCAAGACTTGCAGCCCATGAGTAGGGAAAACTTACTTACCTGTATCCTGTATATTGTGATTAGCAAAATTATTCCACAAACGATTTTTGAAATTGAAAGAGACGCCCATGACAGGGTTTTCCAGAGGCGGAAGATTTATCACGCTCAATTCAAAATTCCTCATCGCAGGACAAATGTTTCCATTAACCTTTCTTTCATGGAAGCCAGCAGCCATCTACACCTTACTAAATCCAAGGCACCATCCATGCTAATAACCATGCAGATGTAGCCAACTTGCTAATTACTTCCCCTGAAATGACAAGAAGTGAATTCGTAGCCCTCGGATTCTCCCACTCAGTCGCACAAGCACAGACTTGAAAGAGTGGTGAAATTGCTACCTGCTATCCTTGTTCCCCTAGATAAGGGTACTTGGACTTCTGTTAATTATCATGTTTTGATTAAACAGGAGTACTTTGTTCATGTATGCCTTTGAATGAAATTAAATTTTTCTGGAAGCAGAGAAAGGAATGTTATGCTTTTATTAAATATTAGTAGCATTATCTACATTGCAAGCAGTTCCTAACAGCAAGTGCAATGGTTTTCCTGAGTTATCATCAATCTTAGGCTGCAAAAATTGGTAACTTTTGCAGAGAAATTGTAATTTTTCTGCTAGACCTAGCTCTGAGAAAAATAGCTTTATTCACTTGGGTGGGGAACATTTAACAAGTAAAATTTAGCTTGTTTGGAGGACAGTACTGCAGGTTTTGATGAAGACCTGGACAAGTTTTCTAGGCAACAAACTTTTTCCTATGCAATGATTAACACAATATTAGTCACATATGTGCATATTTGCAGATTAAAATCATAAATGGTGGCTTTGTTGATAACAGCATTTGCATTGTAACTGAAAGCTGCTTCACTGGACCAAATTATTCAGATCAACTGTGCCTTCTTTAATGTTAAATCCATGCTGAATCCCAGCAGAAAGTTATCATTTAAAGGAGGTGGATAAACCCAGAAGAATTCTGTGTTTCACAATGTGTTGCTGTGTAAGAATGGAATGAGCTTCTCTATCCCTGTGTTTGGGGAAATGAAGGACAAGGGGTGCCTTGGTTTCTAGACTTCATCTTGGTTACATAAATTGTAAAATAAATTTGATCTTGACCAGAACTTGTAACCACTCTGTGGCCTTGTGAAGAAGCATTTTGCTTTAATTAATAATAATTCTAGTTTGGAGGGGGAAACGCTCATCTGCAGCTAGAAAATAAAATGTTGCAAAGAGTAAAAAATTAGTACAAAGTATAGCATTATAAAAATACCCACTGGTTCTGTAGAAGGAGATATTTGCATTGGTGTTTTTTGTGCTTAATTTTTAATCTGCTAATGGCCCTAATATTTTTCTCCAGAGTGGATAAAGTGACATATACTGTTATGCTCACATATCCTGCTGTAATTTATAAACTTTGGGCCTTGATGACAGAGATCTGACTGGGTGCAAGGTGCTGCAAGACCAGAAAAGGTAGCAATGAGTTTGCCTTGCTGGTTACCAATGTTTTATATTTTTACCTCCTTTGTCTGAAAATAGGTGTCTTACCTTGAATTTTCTATTGTACATTGTGCTTTGTATCCTTGTTGATTAGTCCATATAGAAGAAAATCTCTCCCATGCAAAACTGTTCACCACAATCATTCTTAATTTTATTGTTGTTGAAGGCTGCCAGGCCATTGCCTCCTTTTCCAACTGCTTTGTTAATAAACTTCATGATCATGAGAACACAAAAGGAAAAGAGAAACTAAATTTAACGAGCTCAAAGTTCAATTCCCTCAGATTTCTGATCACACAAAACATTTTAGAGCACAGATAATACTGTTAGGGTTTTTGTTTGTTTGTTTTTTTGTTTGTTTGTTTTACTTACCATAGACTAAGTGAGATTAAGCTGCTTTTGCTTCCAGTGCTTTTCAGCAAAGAGTGAAAGGGCACCACAGTAATGAAACAGTGAGCTGACATTCTAGAAGAGGTTCTTGTACACATCTATAGGTAAAACTGAAAAAGGAAAAAAAAATAGAAGATGGAATGTGCAATGTATAACCCATTTCCCAAATCAAAAGGTACTGAGTGCATTTCAGGTCACCAAGAAAACTGGCATGTACTTAGCCAAAACTGAAAATCAATCAGGCTGCTTCAGCAGCTCAGTGTTATCAGTCCTGCCCTGCAGAGCACAGCTCTGAAACATTAGGCAGCCCAAAAAGAGGGAGAAAGTTAATTTGAGAGCAGCTGTTTTAAGACAGATACCTAATGGCATTAGGAGAGGAGCACTGTGGTGAGGTGAGAGCTGAACAGAAATGCCCATTAGGCTGAGGAAGCTTTTAGGTGAATTATTGGAAGCAGATGCAGCCAAAGCCTGAGGTAAAGGAGTCAGCCAAGAGTACGATGAAGGTGGATGCTAAAAACTACTAAAAATGAATAGTGAGGCTGCATGAGACTTACTGGGTCTAAATGGAAGTTTTTATTCTTCTGCAACGGTCCTGGATGTTCATCAGGTTGCCAGAGGTGTTCAAGGGAAGTGAACATCCCTGGAAGGATTCAAGGGCAGGTTGGGCAGGGCTTTGAGCAACTTTAGTCTAATGAAAGGTGTCCCTTTCCATGGCAGGGGAGTTGGAATTAGATTCTTTTAGGTCCCTCTGAAATCAAGCAGTTTTGTGATTCTATGGTTCTATGCACTGCGCCCCTCTAAGTGTTTAGACACCACTTTTCATTGATTAGGATTAAATGAAGAGGTTTATTTGAGCATCTGAACATAATCTAGTTATGCTTCTGCTTTCCATTGAAGATATTAGTCATTCCTATATTGGGAGGACAAAATCAACTACAAGATGTTCTGCTCTTTGTTTTCAAACATAGATAATAGAATCATTACATTTGTTTGTTTGTTTGTTTTTAATTGGTTTTATTTGCATTTTCACTCTTCGAAATTATAAATTATCTTATGAACTGCATAATCACAGAGTAACTCTCTTTGGAAGGGACTCTGAATATCATTCATTCCAGCTGCTCTGCCATGTGTAGGGACACTTTCCACTGGACCAAGCTTCTCCAAATCCCATCCAACCTGGCCTTGAACACTCCCAGGGGTGGGGCAGCCACAACTTCTCTGGGAAACCTGTGCCATTGAGAACTTTGGGTAATTTCTGTGCCATTGAAGAAACAGAAACCTCTAAAACAGAAAACAGCAATAAATTAAAAGCAGATTGTGACACTGAACAAAGGCTAAGTAAAGGAAACGTGTTTTCAATTGAAACTAGGAATAGATGGAATCTACAGCAGTGATACGGATTTGAATTTAGCAAGGCCATTTGAAAACATTACAGTAGATTTTCTGAAGACATATGTGGCCAAAGCTTTGATTCAGTATCTCATCTGTAAATATATTTATGGCAATTGGAATGCTAAAATGAAAACAGAGATACGGACATTTCTGTATTTATTATCATGCAACTGAATGTGCAATGAATAAATAAATGAATTCCTTTTATGATAAGCACTTAACATGAATAATGTTTTATTTTTTCACAGATTATTTTAATATTCTTAGGGCCTACACAATAGGTTTGGTGGTTTGTTTTTTTTTTAACTTTTTTTATAGACTAGCAGAGAAGTAATATCTACATTAAATGGTGCATTACTTACCTAAGTCTCTTTCATAGAAACAGCTGAGGTGTTCAGTTCAGAACGTGTGGTTACTGAAGGAAGTGTTTCTGGTTGTGGATTTAGAAAGGAAGAGGTATTTTTTTATCTGTTCTGCAAACCATCATCAAGATTCTTCTGCCTGGAATAATATTGTCTGTTACCATCACTTTTGTAGGCTGGTAACAGGCAACGTGTGCTGTTAACATGAAACTGAGTAAAACCTGAAGGATCTGACGAAGACTTTACAAACCTAAACAAATGACAAATGGCAAATACAGCTCAATGCTGAGAAACAAAAATCATCCTCACTGGGAAGAAAAATATGATTGCAGATATAGAAATTGATTGCAGAAAACAGAATCACAGAATAAGCAGAGCTGGGAGGGATCTACATGATCAAGTTGGCTCAAGTCCCACTCCTGGCCCCGCACAGGACATCCCCAAGAATCACACCACATATAATGATGTAACAGAGCTGGAACTGGAATATTTAAATAACCTAGTTAATAGCCTAGTACTAATATCCCTATTTGCATTATATTAAAGGATGGTGCTATCTCTGTGAGTATTTACAAAATACAAGGCAATCAAATCTGTCAGTCCTGCTCCACTAAACCACCCATTGCTTATCACGTGTGCAGAGCTTATAGGAGGGCAACCTCTGTGACTTGGTGTCCTTGTCTGCAAAACGCTGATAGCAATGCTCACCCAAATTGTAAAACAACTCATAGTCCAGGAAAATAATTAAATGTTAAGGGAGGTTTTAATAGCAATGTATTTTGATGGGTAATTCCTATGACATGCATATTCTTATCTCAAAGAGGAGGAGTTTATGTGTAGTATTTGGTACAGTGGTTTATGTCTCTGTTCATCCAGTCTTTTCATTTAAAAATTCCTTGCTGTAAATAGAAAGAGCACCCGTACAGGCAAAGACTCATGACCATCCTACATTCAGGAGCATTGCTAAATTAAAATGCATTTGTAGCAGATAATCTAAGCACACCAAGGGCTATGTCTCCTGCCGTTGCTTTGGCACACAGGGAGAACAACAAGAGGCAGAATTCCAGGTGTGGCTGACTGAGCTTGGATCCCTTCTGCTGGCTTGACACTTCCTCAGTCAAATAAAATATATTTTGGCTCACCTATATATGTGAATCTGACAATTTTTGACTGCTATTGGTATTGTACAAGGCAAAGAAGAAAAGAGACTTTATTTAGAAGGCATAGAAACAGAATTAACAAATGGAAGAAAGAAGAATCTGACCTAAATTTCAGGGACTGGAACATGTCTGTAATGCAGATGAAAAGCCCAATAAAATTCCCCTTTAAATTTTACACCGTTCAAATCTATTTGTCATGAAGCACTTACATGCTCATAAGTGAGGAAGTACCCTGATATATTTTTTATTAATTCAGATTCTCTAAGATAACTGCTCATAACTTGCATTAATTACTGTATTTCTGTGTCCAGAATTATGTCATGTAAAAAAAGAAATCTGTAAAAAATGATCATGCATTAATTTCAAACACACACACAAAAAAAACCCAAATAACCACAAAGCCGGGTAACATAAGATTTAAATACTTATTTTCTTTAATTTTGTAACACTGCCTGGAACAATTAAAAATGAAAAAAAGAGAATTTAAAAAAACCCCAAAAATTTAGATATTCAGTGAAGGGTGAAAGAATTTAAAATTAAAAGCAATACGTACCATTCAGAAAACAGTTGGATCTCTACATTTTTTGTCACGCCCTCCAATATATTATACAGTCAATATTCATTGAAGCCATATGATATAATCCTCTGAGAATAATTTTGTACCTATTTTCTTTTTTCTTTTTTTTTTTTTTTTTTTAATCTTTGTAGGAAATAAGATTCTAAAAACTCAACATTATATGTAGGAAAAAAAAATTCTTTCACAGTACGTTCACATGTCCACACATTGTTCAGATTACAAGGATGTGGGAGATTTTTTTGTTTTCCTTTTGGTACCCTAAAAAATGTTCATTCCTGCAGTCAGTGTTTGAAACACAATTAGCAATATCAGTAAATTCCATCCAGAGATTTTTTCATGCAATAACCTACTCTTTTGCAGAATTTTACCCAAACCAAAAGCTGAGACTTTATGATCAACCTCACAGAAAAAAGGCTAGTCCTGAGCTTAATCTGAACAATATTGTTATGGTCTGCTTGATTCCCTGATGTCTGATTATCATTCATGCCTATTTTGTAAGTTCTTTTTATGTTTTACTGAAACATCAGCTGGATTTTGGCCTTTTATTAAATACCACTCTTTAGAGCTGTAGGGTGTAAAGCATAAATACATGTGGTTTAGCAGTGCCCAAATTAGTTTTATAGGGAACATTTTATACATATTATAAATTAATTAGGTTAAAGAAAGTTTAGCATACTCAAACACTGGGAGTGTTGTAAATAGAGCATACACTATTTGCAGATAATTTTTAAAGGGAGGATATTGGAATGTGAGTTTGTTAGTGTTCCGGATTAAGATTTTCCCACTTTGTTTCATTTATATTTAGATGCAGTTTCAGAGGAGCATCTTCACTTCTGTTCTCTGTCCACATGTGAGCAGCTTGTTCCTGCTCTTTACAGCAGGGTCTCAGAACTTCTCTTTCCATGACCATAAATTGTGCCATGCTGCTTGGACTGAAAAAGACCAACTACACAGTAGTGCCTTCTGAAATCTCTCTGCATCATAATTTAAAATAAAATAAAAATGTTTTCCCATGTAATAGACAGAAAATAGAATTAAACCGCTACTTACATTACTTTCTAAGACAACATCCCAGTTTAAAAGTATTAATCGTAGAGCAGAACTAAGTGGTATAGCTCTTCCTCTTGGTCTTTTTGACATGATATGGGAAACAGGGGTTTCAATTTATGTATCTTGATTCTGTCTGCTGCCTTGGAAAGAATGAAATGCCCAGGAGATCAGTGAATCCAGGTAGATGGAAAGGCAGTGGCCCTCATAAGAGTGACTGTGTTTGAGCATTAAGGAGGTGATTAAGGAGGTGAAGATCATAAGTGGGTGCTATGATTTGTTCTCTGGTATGAGAGTGTGTTGGCTCAAGACAGTGATTTCTTTGGCAAGTGTGCGCTTTAGGACTTTCTCTTAAATGTGTGCCTGAAGAAAATTAGGGGTGAAACCTTCCACCTATTTTCCATCTACATGCAGGTTGAAAATACCCCTGCTTATCACGCCCCAGCTGAGGACATTTTTAGACTTCTCTTTATTATCTCTACTATCCTGCTTTTTGCATGTAGGCAGAGAGAATATTACAAAGGAAAATCATACCTCTTTCCTGTTTCATCTCTACATTTCTTGGGGCAAAATAAAAATCTTACGTGTGGAAAATATTTGCCTAGAAAACTATTTAGATTCATGTACTTGGTCAAAGCACATCAAAACATGTTTCTCTACCACCAACAGAAGACATCAGAATACATCAAGAATGAAAATGGGACAGTGATGTTAACATTACTTTGTGAAATGTTTTAAGGTCAGTAGTCAGAGAAAGCAAAGTAAATGAAAATTACAAAATGTCTTTCTACATTCAGTGTTGCATCTACAAAGTAAAAAACATTATAAAGATGGACTGGATCCAGTTTTTAACAGCTAAAACTATACTGATGACAGTGACATTATATCAGGTACACCTGGAGTAGCTCAGCAGGCTAGACGTCTGAAAGCTGTGGCTTATATTTAGAGGCCAGTGTTTTAGTTAGAACTAACTCTTAACTTGTAAACCCTCTCATCAGAAAAAAAAAAAAAAAAGACAGGATTTATCTAGTTTCATTTTTATCAGAGTAAAATTCAAATAGGAATTTTTTTTTTCCACTTTAACTGTTTTAAATCTTCTGTATAAAGATTCATATTGGAAAAGGGAATTCAGACCTCTGTCTTTAGAGAACCCAGCTGCAAAGCCAAGAATGCAAGCTAAACTTATAGAAGTCATATGTTAATTATGTATGCAGTAATGCAATGCAAATGGACACCCACCTGCATGGAATTACATTAATAATACTTGATAGTATCAATAGAATTAATGTGGAGGAAATACCATGTTTGATTTTTAGATATTTTGCTATTTTGTTTTTAATTATTGGTTAATGGAAAAGAAGAAAAAAAAAGAAAGAAAGAAAAAAGAAATCTACTGCAGGTAGATTGCAGTGTCATGCAATAATAAATTACTTAAACTGCAAGTAGTCCAATGCCTTTTATATGGTCCCTCTTTGCCACACAGTTTCTTGTTCAGCAATCCCTACAAAAAGATCTATTAACCAAAACATATGGTGGTTGGAGTGCTCTGGTTTTCTCAGAAAGGTAATATATCATACAATTAATTAAGCCTCTGGGCCATCTTGATATCAATGGGATTAAATATTTGTTTAAAGAAAGTCATGTGCCTCTTTTCTGAGTTGAGGCCTAAAATAAAAGGGGAAATACTGTATGTGATTATGTCATGAAAGACAGCAATCCTCTGGCTGGACAGGAGGGGTCTGAGTTAAGGCTATACAGACTTGTATCCAAATGCTTTCATTTTTTTCCTCTTCTGGTAGAAAGCAGATTTTCCCATGCTTTTATAAAGTGCTGCACGATGAAACATGTATTTTATAGCACAAAATGGAAGGTCCCAAGTATTCCAGCTACCTGCCATATTATCCCATATTATAATCTCAATATTATTTCAGTTTGAGGGTGTCTGCTAGGACAGACTCTTAGGACAAGCCCAGCCTGCTCCCAATGGGTTAATGACATTTCTCAGGTTCAACAAATGCACTTGTCTTGTCTTCATGCCTTAGTGCACTTCCAGTGTCAGTCACAAAAACCACTCAAGCTGCTCTGCATGATTGTTCAATTAAAGAGCACAGATAATTTCCAAGACTATTTCAAGTATAAACACGAGCCAGTATCTCTGCGCCTTTTAATCTTATGAAGAAAATACAAATGTTGGGAGGGGAATGAAATTATAATGTGAGGGAAATAGCTTGTGCTATTGTGCTTTTCTTTGTTTAAATTCTTCTAAATTTAGTTGACAAAATCATGTGCTGAGGGAAGGGTCCACAAAGCAGAGTTTCTCCTCTGCCTGCATCTATGATGAGTGTAAAGACACAGATTACAGAATATCTTTTTAAAAAGTTTATGCTCAGCCTTTCTGGAGATATTTAGAAGTTTAAATAGTAACTCGGAGCCAATACCCTGTCCAGCCACAAGCAGTCTATCCCAATAATTTAGGCAATCTTTAAAATGAAACTGTTTGCTAGGAAATCTCTTTGAATGTGTCATTGTGGTAAGTAAAAAACCACCCTTACACAGCACCAGCACAACACCTCTGAATATTTGTGACCTAAGTAACACCTGGGGACTGTGCTTAAAGAAAAGGAAATTTTTCCCTCTTAAAAAAAGAATTTTTTTTTTGAGGTAGTGTGATGGAAGAGACTCTCTTTTGCTAATACTTTGTAGTGAAGAAAGGATTTCAAAAAGGAACTTTTGAAATAAAACTGTGTTATGTCAGATTGGAGAGCTTATGAAAAGCCTACTCCAAACTAGCAAAGCTGTATAATTTTCCATTCTCTGAGCCACTCACATGCTTAAGAAAACTGCACTGTGTTTTTCAGAGGATGCTTATAAAACTCAAGTCCGAATTGATGATGAGCCAGCCTATTTGGACATTCTAGACACTGCTGGACAGGTGAGTAATTTTCCAATGAGAGTCATTCAATCAGAGATAAACTCAAATATTTTAACCTCAGAGATGTGGGTCACAGTGCTTAAAGTTCCCTATTCAAGCATAAAGGAAGCAGTGGCAGAACAATATAGAGAAATTAGCAAAGGGGAAGATTAAAGGAGTGCTGCAGTATAGAACAGTATAACTTCCAAATCTCATCAGATGAGACAGACAGTCTGAAATAAACAATAGATAAAAATTTGTTCCTTTTTCTCCTGCATGCAGGAACATCTATCACAATAATGAAATTAATAAATACTGTGTTGATTATCTTACATTTTTCTCATTCCTCCTTCTCTATATACGTTACAGGAATTTTCTGGTCTGCTTGTAGTCTAAGTATTTTGTTACATTTCATCTTCTCCCCACATTATATGTAAATACCAAATGCTCATGCATAAGGAAAATATCCTAATGTCAAAAGTAACACATAGGGTTGCATATACAGGTTTTCCAGAGAAGCTGTGGCTGTCCAATCCCTGGAAGTTCCAAGGCCAAGTTGGATGGGGCTTTTAAGCAACCTGGGCTGGTGGAAGGTGCTCCTCTCCCTGGCAAGGGGGTTGGAATGGGATAAAATTTAAAGTTCCTTCCAACCCAAACAATCCCCTGATTCTGCCAATTCTATGACAGTGTACCTGTGGTCAGTGAATTAAGCTTCACATGCAGTAAAGATGAAGAAAGAGTTAAATACAATAATTTCTTCTACCTGACTCAGTTCATTTTCTTTCCACCTCAAGATATTTTTACTGCTTAATCAAAGTACTGCCACTGCTGATCTTTTCCTCAGGTGTGTCTCAGGGTCTCTTTGAAGGCTTTTGTAGTTTCTTGCGTTCCCATAGTGTGTGTGCACCTCGTGCAGGAGCAAAACAACCAAAAAGGAACTTAAACACTTAAATGAACAAGGAAATATTTGGGAAGCAAAAGCCTAGTAACCTTGTTCTCAGCTTCCTAGAGGTCTGAATGCACCTGAACTAGGTACTGCAAATGGTGGGGAATGCAGTCTGCTGCCAGAAATTTAAAGGAAGTTCAGCTATTGTCATTCATTTTCATATATATTATTTTTCATTACTTTAAAATTTTTGATCATATGAAAAGACTAGAAATAAACCTAATTTTTAATTTATGGGAGGAGGATATGATTTAATTTTGTCAGAACAAACAGTTGCAAGGTAAGAACAGAAATCAGAATAATTCAGTCAGTGAAAGGTGTTGAGCACAGTAGTACACAAAAGCTGGAGTTTTATCTCTAAATTGTATCTCTATTAGGAAGCAGAAAATCTACAATATTAGAGTACCACGGTGTGTAGTGACCAAGTAATGAAATGTGGTGCAGATATTTAATAGAATCATAGAATTTTAAAACTTGGAAAATATCTTTAAAATCGTTAAGTGGAACCATTAACCCAGCATTTCCAAGCCCACCACTAAACCACGTCTCCAAGTGCCACAGACATGTGCTTTTTAATACCTCAGGGATGTAACTCCACCACTGCCCAGATATCCTGGGCCAGGGCTTGATAATCCTTTCAGAAAAGAAATTTTTCCTTATGTCCAATCTAAACCTCCCCTTTTTCCTCATCCATTCCTATTTGAAGCAAGAAGAGGTGTGTGCAGGAGCACCACACTCAGCAGATTTATCACCCCAGGACATTTTACAACCTGGGCATAGCTGTTGTACTTCTGTCAAAATGTTGAAATTAATCAACAAATCAAAAGTTGATTTGATATGAGCAAATCTCTATTTTAAATTCCCTGGTTCCAATGTAGATCATCATCACTGAAACACATTCCCAGCATAACTAGGAAGCTCTTCCCACTTTACCTCCCCATGATTTTTCAGGAGCTGTCCATTCCAAGTGTCCTGGATTTAGCTGCTTGTCTTTGTAGATGTCTTTGGATTTGTTGCCTCTCTATCTGCACTACACAGCTCTAGAATAAATCAAGACCTAATCCAACTCCCATTGAAGTCAGCAGCTGAAATTGGCTCTTTCTTCACAGAGCACTTAATGGTGCTCTCACTGAAGCTCACACAAATTCTGCTCTGACTTTGGTGACTCAGGGTAAAAATCCAAAGCACCCATTTGTGCTGCTGCTGATGTGTGCCTTGGTGGTGCCTAGTTATTTTTATTTCCCCTGGTTTTATGTCAAATTGAAGACGGTGTTACAGCTTCTAAATCAGGCAGTGGAAAACTCATTTGTCTGGGTGTCCTCACAGTCATAAATACTTCATCATCAACTTTGAATAATGACTTTAATCACTGCAGGAGATCAAGGAGCCAAAATTGTGATTCATCCTTATTTGGGAAATACAAGAAATCAATAGCCAAACTGACTGAATTTAACGTATTTTTTGTTGTGCTGGAGGATATGTTTCAACAAATATATTTCTCCTTTCCCTTCTGTACCTATGGACTAATTAAGAATTTCAACACTGACCAAATTAACTATTAATAATTAACACAGTTTTTAATAGCCAAATCTAGACTTAAAACTCACGTGTGATTTCAAACCTGATACTGCATAAAAATCTTCAATACTTTATCTGCTTGATCTAGTTTGAAGCATTTAAAACATAAATGGTGCTCCAAAAATACATTTATGTTCTCAACTTTCTGAAGTTAAAAAAAAAAAAGAAAAACAAAACCAACATTCAAACAATGTGAAAACCAGAAACATTAATAAACTTGCTCATTTAGTTACTGATTTTTCTCTTGTGCATGTACATAGACCAATTGCGCATCTCAGGAAGTAAACTGATGTTCAATGGACTCTGGATACATATTTTATACCCCATCACTTGCCCTTTTGTACTCTTCCTATACTGTTTTTCAACAGAAGGCACAACAAGAGTCATTTTCTTAAAGAATGTAAGGGCTGGGTCAAGCAGTTATGCTTCACTAAACTCACTACACCTTCTTTTCACCACCCTCTACACTTGCCAGCTGGGCAGCCCGTGTTTGCTCACCCCATTTAGCTTCAGACAGAATATGTTTGCCTCAGAGAGTTTCAGGAGAAGGTACTGATGTAGCTCCTGGTATCTGGATTTTCATAAGCAGACCTAACCTGAGCTCCTCCTACCAAAAAAAAGCTTGAAAATGTTCTGCAAGGAAATGAGCAACAAATTGATGCTTATTTTTATTATTTTATTTGTATTTTTTTTTTGTATTTTGTATTATTTTTCAGTGGAACAACTGAATCTAGAAGAAGCTGCCAGTAATTCCTTTGGTTAGTTACCAATGATGCCTTTGGCTCTTTAACTAGAAGTACTATTCTCAACACTAAACTTTTCTTTTTGCATTTACAATTCAATTAAAACCAGTACATTAAATGTGAGATTGAGATAATATTTATAAAAATGAGGAAGTTTATTTTTTAGATTTTAACTCCCAAGGCTAGCTACAATACAACATAAGGAGTATATAGGGCAAATTTCATGGAAATCTGCAAATGCAAATTAGTATCCATAAAGATAGCTTGAACTTCCTTGTTCACCCATATGGGACATTTTTTGAGTAACTTTCCCTTGAAATTCACCCATGTCCACTGAGTTTGGAAGCAATGTTGGAGGTAGTTCTGGGATTTCCCTTTTATTAACCAATGCGTCATAAAAATAACCTGCTTTTACATACGTTTAATCCAAATTGACGCAAACTCTTTGGTTTCCAGCAAACTTGCAGGTGCAAACGAAAGGACATTCAGCCCTCAGGCACTTTATTCTGCATTCAGTTCCCTCACAATTATTCTCTGAGAGTGACAACCCCCAACTGCTCCAACCATGCACAAAAAGCCTCCACACGGAGTTATAGAAACCTTCTGTTCGCTCATTTACGCTTTCTCACCTTCTCTTCTAGCTTAAAAATATGTTGCTACTTCTGGAGCCCAGAAGCATGCTCCTCATGGAGCACACACAGCAGTTATCTCTCCTGCTGTATTTATAGACTCTTGACTGACACAGGAGCTTTTATTCTTGCCACAGCTTCCCCCTGTATGACACATTACCCAATCTCTCTGTGTAGACCTCACGCCGAACACTAAAAGAGCAGCAGAGTTTCCTTCACTGGAAAACAATCTGATCTGACATGTAAAAGAGGCAAAAATTGTTTTCAGATACAAGGCAGGCGAGTATGTGGAAAAATGGGTTTCTGTGCCTGTCAGTGAGACAATACATTCAGAGATTATTGCACCAATTTTTGTTTGCTAAAACGTGAGCTTTTTATGATAAACTTAGTGCACCAGTATATTTCCCAGGTGTGAGTCAGAGACTTGAAAAATGGGCCCTAAAATGTGATGGCATGCCATTTCAGGGAGATTTTCCTTTGTCTGGAGTTGTGTGCACTTGAATTCATTTCCAGGCAGACACTTTTCAACCTGACAACAGCAGTGCGCTCTGTACCGAAATCCATCTCTCAAATTGCTAGCAAATCACAGGACATGTTTATCCTGCCAACCTGCAGGACGATGATTCTTGCCCCCTGCTTCAAGCTTTGAAGAGGAACCATATTAGTCCCAAGAGCCCTTCAGATAAACACACTTTCTCAGACTAAACACTATAGTCCGATGATTCACTCAGGCTGTTATCTGAGACCCCTCTGCTTATTATCTAAACATGCTGCTCTAATCCTGAATCAATGGAAGTGAAATCTCAAAGCAGGCTAGTGCAGCTTATCTCAAGGAAATGTAAAATGCCTTTTTGGCAGTAATTATGTCTTAATGGGCCTTTACAGCATGTTCTTATAAGAGGAAAATAATTTTATTGCACTTTCTGCTAGGTACTAGTGCATAAATGAAATCCATTTTATTTTTAAAGCATAGGGATATTGAAGTAAGTAGCAACTATTAACACAGTGTATTAGGTGAGAAGAGCATTAGTTTTATTTCCTAGCATGTTGTTCCACAGGCTGTTGAAAACGTACTTAGAAAGTATAAAATCATAACACTGAAATTTTGCTGGGATCTTGAAACAAGTTGTTCTGTACTTTCTGGAAAGAGCTAAAATGTCTCCCTTGACCTAGTCATTTTATTTGCCAATGGACAGATTGTGGAGAAACACTTATTTGGCACAGATACAGAGTGGAAAAAACAGTTGCAGTAAATCACAGATGAAATTGTGGACCTGACACCAGTTTCCTTCAGATCATTGGCAAAATATTCCTTGACTTCAGTAGGAAAAGATCTAGGCATATGCTGATAAAAATGAGTGTATAACCAAAGGAGAGGAGGCAACTGGCAGCCAAGATTCCCAACTTCCTTTTTCATCCCTGTCCATGAGTGAATCATGATGCAATAAAGGGTGGATCAGTTTGTATTTCTAGGCCTGCATTTATCTTCCTGTCAAACAGGTGCAATAAAATGTTGCAGGGAACAAGCATTTAGGGTGAGCATCAGCATTTATTGAGTCTGACAATCCTGATTGCCTGCCCATTGCTACCATTCCTCTTCAGCAAAGTCAGTGGTAGTGGTTTGGTACTGCAGATGCTGGGAAATTTTCCAGTGTTTTCTGTTCTCTTTCAGCACAGTTTTTTTTTGGGGGGTGGTTTTTTTATTATTATTTTTATTTTTATTTTTTTGTTTTTTTGTTTTTTCATGTGAAATGCTTTCCCTCTCACTGTTCTTCATCTTTCTCTAATTTACAACTTCCAAAACCAGATAAATACAGAGTGAAATACAGAGTGACACTGCTGAAAGATTATTTTTTCTCTTTTTAATAAAATAACATAGAAGAAAATATAATATTAAATTTTTGAAAAAAAATTGGAAAATCTTTTTTTCTTTCCAAGCCTTTATTTGTAGTGTGGAGTTTTCGTTTTATTATTGTTGGGGTGTTTTGGGGTTTTTAAATTATTTTATTTAATTTGGCTTTGAGGTGGTTTTGGTTGGTTGGTTGTTTTTGTTCTGGTGTACATTGTATGGAAAACACCTATATAAACACATTCCATATGAGTCAACTTCATCCAGATCCTCCACAAGATTATGATAATGTAATTTTTTTCTTTTCTCCCATTACTGGAAAATATTCTGCACTTTTTCTTAACACCAGTGAATGGTACTGAAGTACTTCGAAGTTCCAGCAGGCACTGCACATACTCTAAATGTGTCCTGATTTCTTTATATATATGTGACTGTCCTAGATAATCTCATCAGGAATTCCATTTTACAGAGGTTTTCTATCAAAACCTACCTGTTACCAAGCAGCTGTACACAAACCAGGAACACCGGTGGGCAGAAAACTGAATTCTACCTCTATCAGTTTTCACAAAGCTCACATCATAATAATATTTCCAGGACTAAAAAAATTGGCTTGAATGCTGAGAAAAAGGCACATATTACAGCACCACATGGTGCCTATTTCCCCTGAACAAATGACCAAGAAATGGTTCTTTTTGCAGAGCAGGGCTTTAATGCTTCATAGGAAAAGTAGGTTGCCCCCAAAAAATGAGATTTTCAAAATTAAGTGTCTTTTATGCCGTTCTGAAGCTTTGAATGGTGTTGTCTCCAGACAAAGAGAGCAAAAGCAAAAAATTATATAGTGTTATCTGAAACATCCAAACATTTCACTTGCTAAACCACATGAGATGGACTGCTGGAAAAAGCTTTCTAAAAATGTAATTTTTATTTCCTGCTAGCAGGAAGGGGAATGTAAAAACCTAAAGCCAAGTAATATCTTTTAATCTACAGTTTCAATAGTTTTGCCCCAGAACCTGGAAGTAAAATTCCCTCCCACCAAGCAAACAAACACACAAAAACTCCCAACAAACAAACAGAAAACCTGAAAAGTAAACCTCATCAAATTTTAGTCTCCATTGCTTGTTACCTTTATAATATGAGAAATGTTATTCCATTAATCCAAATTTTTCAAAGAGAGGATGGGGAGAAAAGTAGAAACTCAATAAAATAATTACTGAAAATATGAAATATTATCTTGGGGTTTTTATTATTTTTTTCTTAACGAGCTATATTTTTGGATATATTTTTCTCTCACTTCCATAGACGAAAGCTTGCACAGCTTGCATAGACTTTTATTCCTATTTTTTTAAATGCGTGCCTGTTGGATGAGGAGAATAAATTTTTGTCATGAGTGTTTCATGTCATTATCAGAGCCGTGGGATGGTGTGAGACAAACCATGCCAGGGAATGATCTTATCTCTTAATGAGACAGAATCTCAAAAGCTTAGTAGTGGCTATATTGGCTATACCTGCATCAGAAATCAGCGTGGTACCTGACTTACACCTTGGACAAAGCTGAAGGAGACAGACTCCTCTAACTTTTGGACCTGCAGATGAGCTTTAGTCCTGTGTAGGAGAGTTTTAGCATATCACAGAGGTCACCCAGGATCATAAAATCATGGAGTGCATTCGATTGGAAGTGATTGTAAAACCCCTGCCATGGCAGGGACACCTTCCACTGTCCCAGGTTGCTCCAAGACCCGTCCAACCTGACCTTGGACACTTCCAGGGATGGGGCGGCCACAGCTGCTCTGGGCAATCTGTGAGAGGGCCTCACCACCCTCCCAGGAAAAATTTCTTCCCAATATCTCATCCAACCCTGCTCTCCATCAATTTAAAGCCATTCCTCCTCCTCCTGTCACTCCATACCGTGTTCCCAAGTCCCTCTCTAATGCTCTTGTAGCCCCTACTGGAAAGTGCCTCAAGGTCTACCTGAATCCTCCACTTTCTCTCTTGGATCTGCTGATCCAACCAAGGTACCTCATGACTAATTTTTTTAGAGCTCTGCCTCTGTCCTCATGTTTTTTGGTTTTGTTTTTTCTTTTTTTTTTTTTTTCCTAATGAAATAAATACTATTCAGAAATATTTGTGCACATGGAAATGAAAAAGCACGTTGAGAAGTCACAGGGACACGACAACTCAGTCCTTTCGTGCCACAAGTTTACTTTGTAAGCAATACAAAATCCATGCAGGATTGTAACACAGGTATTTTACATTCAATTTGGTGGTGATTTATGTGGTCCCCAGGGAACACACCCATCAGATAAACACTTAGGGAAATTTCAATTGCAGAAATGAGTGCACTATTGATTAAATGTTACAAAAGTCTAAAATAGCTGCTCTGCAGATTGCTTGTTTCTTCATTTTCCCCCTTTTCATATTCTCAGATTAAATTATATCTCTGCTGATGAGTAGGGCGCAGGGGAGGGAAGAGAAAAACCTGTATGGTGGAATTTTTAAGGTCAGCACACTTGTTAGGGAAGTCATCATGAGAGAGCATATATGCAAGTCAGAATGTAATTTGCAGTCATTTATCAGAGCAATGAGGTGTCTGACTCCACAGCCTCCTGGTTTACTTCTGCAAGGCTGCACAAGGCCTCGCTGGGGATGGAGGCAAGCCTGTGATGACCACAGAAGCTGACAAGAGCATGTCTGAATCCCTGCAAAGTCCTTCCTTGCAGCTGCAGGCATTACCTCTTCACCACTGGGCTGTTGTCTTTTTTTTTTTTTTCTTTCAATCTCTGCTGTTCACTGAAATGCAATTACCAAGGTACTAATTTTTCCCTTTAACCATTTATGATGCATTTGTGATAAAAGGTGAAAACTGGCTCCTTTTTGCATATCAATGAAAATGAGGAGAAAGTATTATGTGGTGCATGATAAACCAAAGGCATATGGGGGTTTTAGAGGTAGTTAACAATGAAGATTGCTTCAGTGCCTGCATTTAGAAGAAAATTGCTAAGGTGTTTATCCCTCAGAGAGAGACCATTAACATGAATATGAAAGAAAAGGCAGTTCTCTGAGTTAGGGAGTGTAGCACTGAGGAATTTTTACTGGCGTTGTGGAGAATTGATATGGTGATTTCATCTATATTTAGGGGTGAATAAAAAGTAGATATCATCTCCTAGGTAGATGATGGACTGCATCTTTTCATTACTGCACAAGACAAACCATCTTGGGAAGAGCAGGATTAATAAAGTTAACAAAAACACAGTTGCAGAAAACAGGAAAATATATTATCATGTGGAAGCAGGAGGGTAATTAGAGTGGGAACACTGGGAATCTTAGTGAAAAAAAGCTGTATCTGGAGGGAGAGTCTGGGTGCTAGTGCAGCGTATTTACTAGTTCCTCAGTAAGAAAGAATGGTCACTCAGTGATGTTATATTTTATAGTTCTGAGTTATTTCATTGGAAGTTGCTCAAATCTGTCTTTTTCTCTGCCTTATTTCCCTTTACTTACTTTTTTTCTTGTTTTTTTTTTTTTTTCTTTCTATCAGGCTGGTGTGGCTCAATCTCTCTGCATAAGTTATGATGCAGGACATGTGAATGCAGAACAGTGAGTGCATATAAAGTGCTCTGCAGTTAGGGAAAGGGCAGTGAAATTGTCATCATCAGTGCTCAGGATGTGAAGGAATACTGACACCTGCTTTTCATGAAGCTTAGTCCTGCATAGTCTGTGACTGAGAGCAGTGCCAGACAGCATGGGAAGCAGTATCACAGCTGAAAAGAGAAGGGGAACCTGAATCTATAAGCCCACTTGTGGGAAACAACATGATTTCACTGATGGCAAAAATAGATCGTGTCTAACAATGATTTAAAGTCAATGAAAAAATAACACCACAAATCCATTATTTTCAGAGAGGGTGAAAGCTTAACATACCAGTTCAGAGCCTCAGACTCATTTGGATAAAGATGAGAGCAATGTCATCATGAATTACCCTGATTGAGTAATCCATATTAAGAAACTGCTATCTTTATTTTTAATTAATTTCTCTTTACATTCAGAACATTAGTTGTGCATAAAGTCTCTTCTGTATTCAGAGATAAGCGATGTATTAACCAGTGGGAAGGAATCCATCTCTTTCCATGAGGATACATTAGTTTTTAGAAAGAATCCTGAACTGAGGTATAATGCAACATCATCTCCTTTCTGGGACTGAAGACCCTTTTCTGCAGTAAGCAGATTTCTGCAGAAGAACATAAGTATAGGGGAAATTGGGAGGGGAAAATAATTTTAGAAAATTTTCAGCCAAACTTTTGTGAAAACCATGAATGTAAATCTATGCTTGAATTTCATAATCAGTGCATGTCTAATTGTGTTTCTTGAATTACTGATCCATTCACTTGACCCTGTAAGCCAGGAAAATCTTCTTGCCCATAGGCAAGGTCTTGAGGTGCTGTCAATCACTCTGCACAGGTGAGCTAACCTGGAAAACCCCTAAGAATCAGCAGCTAAAATGTAATGCTGCTATTTGTCACAGAAACGGATATCATACCTTTGTCTTCCAGAAAGAACACCTGTCATGAATATTCTTCTTCTGTTTCCCTTTCCAGGTAAATAAATTAGCTTAAACAGGGGGTTGCCGCTTGTCTTCTAAATTACAGATTAATTTCAGTGGCTGTCTGAGCTTTATCCTTGTACATTCCCAGAGTTAAGAAAAGTCTACTGATTTTGTACAACGTGGAGTTTGTAATATTGCCCCAGTCAGATAAAGCTCAGAAAGCCATTAGTCTGCTGGGAGCTTGGACTGAATCTTTTTTGATCTTCATACTTCTCCCATCATCAGTTATGTGCATTTTGTCCCCAGTACAAATTCACAGAAGAAAAGGGATATTGCTGTTTTACAGCAGAAGCAAGAATTCTTTCCTGTAATTACAAGGCATGAGACACTGACTGATCATTAATCAAGGGACTGATTATTATAATAATCCACTGCAAGCTCATGGGCTAATTCTCATTTATACTAATCCCACTTTGAACTGCTCCTGAATCATTACTAGAATGGGTTACAAAAAGGGTTGTGAGAGATGGGTTTGATGCTCAACCAGAGCAGTGTAGAGACTTGAAGAGGAGAAGAATCCATCTCTGTCCTCCAGTGTTTAAGCCAGAGCCCCTGCATTTTCTTTGCTCTGTCTCTGAGCTGTTACTCAGCTCCCTTCCTTCCTCCCAGTGATGTGGCAGATGGTTTAGGCTGGCACAGGTTGTTGAGTACCACCTGCTGCAAATATTTCGCTCTCTTTTCCTATGTAACTCCTTTTGCTGTTGTTGTTATCATTTGCAAAGGATGGCTGGAAATAAGAGGGAGGAAAGAAGAAAGTGTGAAGTGATGTTGATAATGTTCTGTGTTTTCCTGTTTTCTGCTGCATCATTGCTGGGAATCTCTAGCTGGTGCAGGCGGGGCTCCTGCAAACAAAGGCAGCAGGTTGGGAACTTTGGCTTCTGTGGTGGAAAAAGTGTACCTTTATTATCTCATAATGTTACTCAACCCATGCTGAGGAACAGCATTTCCCACTGCTGGGTGCTGTGAAGGGAAAAATCCTCGACTGGCTTCAGGCATTAGATGCTACATTCTCTTGATCCTTTCCCTCCGTTGGAAATTAAACAGCCTTGCAGAAGCTAAAGGAAAAGTCTAAAATGGAGGGGAGGAGTAGCCTTATCATCCAAATGCATGAAAGATATGTGGGCAGGGCCTGGCTGATATTGTGGACATCAGAAGCAGGGCTCTCTATTTAGTCTCTGTCAAGGAAGTGAGAGAGGTACAAAAGAAAATCATCCCTGGCATCTTAAACACTCCCCTGAGGGTGAGGGTGGGTTGAGTTACTCTCTGGAGTCAATTGTATCTCTCTAATGACTGTAGAGAGAGGGACTTGAAGACTAAATAAAAAGATTATTCTAAATTTAGAATACCTGACTACCTCTTCAGGAGGCAGAAAGCACATTTAATAAAGCCTTTTACATCTATATTAATACTGGTATTGTGATGTTTATACGATATAATATCCAGCTAACATCTTACCTGGATGTTTTCTTATTCGAAATGTAACTGCTGCAGGTTTTTTGCTGCTTGCTATTACAAGCTTTTTAAAAAATATTTGGTTTTGTCCCCTCCTCTGTTCACAAAAAAACCCACTAAAAAGTCCATGAAAACCAGATAATTATCACAGCACTTCTCACTAGTGTACTTTCATTAGATAAATCTATTTCAAGAGGTAAAAGAAAAGCACAATTTATGACAAGCAGTGCCAGGTGGATGATATGTAATCCTGACATAGTCAGCTGTGGTGCTTATGTGTGTAAGAGAACTTACTAACAGAGAGAGATAGAGGGTTTGCTCTTTGTCTTTAAAAAAGATTTGCTGCTAAAAAGTAATATTGTACCGTATTGGCAAAAAATTTCTGGAGAAAAACAAAATTTTCAGCTTACTTTTAATAAGAAAATTCTGTGTGAACAATGAAGTTTCACGTGTTTTTTATTGTTTTTTTTCTTCTCTCACTATCTGAAGTTTTTTTTACCCTCCCCGTGTCCTTTTTGTTCATTTTATCTTTTTTTTTTTTTTTTTTTTTTTTTTTTTTCCCAAAAAAAAAAAATTCCCCCCCTTTTTCAAAATTTTTTTTTTTTTTTTTTTTTTTTTTTTTGCCATAGATGAACAGTATCCCACCTGTTTGCAAGAATATATCCCACCCCTCAAGTGTTCACTACAAATATGAAAAAAAAACCAGTTTATAATAAGAATGACCCCTGTGGTAATCAGGGAGACAGTTTTGATTAAGAACATCTGTTAGCATATTCCTGGTTCTAAAGTCAAGCAGAACACATGACATGAAGATATAGAAAGCGACGTTCTTCAAACTGTGAGGCTGGCCTCCCTGGGGAGGCTCTGACCTCTTCCAGAGATACAAGCCAAGATCATAAAAAAAGCCAGAACAGACATCAAAATGTGTGGAGAGTGTGTGTAGTTTGAAAAACATGACACCTTTGCTTCGGAGGTGCCTCATCTTTAAATTTCTAAGCACCACACTTCTGAGGAGTGAGGGGAAGGACTGCACTTGCAAGCTCTGTTTACTGCTCAAACACATCACCACACAAGGAAAAAGAGGGGCAGGAATGGTGACCCACTGCTCGTTGCCTTGTCTTTTTTGTTTTTGGGTTTGTTTTTTTTTGTTTGTTTGTTTGTTTGTTTGTTTGTTTGGGGTTTTTTGTGGTTCTTCTTCTTCTTTCTCTTTTATCCTTTTTGGGGCTGTCAAAGCCATCTCTTAGCTATGGACAACATGGGGATCTGGGAGAAACGTCTTCACTTTAGAGCTCTGCTGATTTAAAGTGCCTCTAAACACCTTCTGTGCCAAGTTGCATAAAAGATTTTCTAACCCAGCACTCCTTCTCCAGCATTGTTAAAGAGGAAATACTTAGAAAACAGCAAAGAAACAAACTGGCTTTGCTGAACTTTATTATACATCATTCTAGATTCTTTTAGTCAGCAAGGCAGGGCTGTCCTGAGCTGACCATGAGACCCAGACTAATTTTGATGATAATACATAGACAAACCCTTCATAAAGATCAAGGTATCTCAGTGTAGTGTGACTTTATTGCTCAATGACTTTGTTTTCTCTTCTGGGCACATTAAGATACTGATCTTGGAAAATATTCTGGTCTCTAATAAAAAAAAAACCCCAATATACAAGTTCTATTTATATATCCATGATAATAGTATGATTTTTAAATTAATTAAAAATATTGGTTTTTATGAAAAAATTCTCTTGGTCATAATGAAATATGAAATAAAAGAGTATCAATCAAGATGAAGGAGAGAAAACAAGTTAGGCATTTTCTTTTTGCTAAATTATTTTCTTAAAAGCTGCTAGAAAAAGCCAGAAAATACGGGACAACAAGATGTGGAAATAGGAACACTCTCCCAAGTGTAGGTAGGGAAGTATTTCTGGAGTGTGAATGTATTGGATTATGAAAGAGAAAGTGTTGCTAGAATTAAGAATTTTGAAAGATTAAAAGGCAATGAGGTAGGTTTCTACAGGTACACTGGCAATTGCACATTGGTCAAGAAAAATGTGAAGATGCTGCTGGAACACATGAGTGTTCTAAAGATGAGGAACATGGAATGTACAAATACACTCAAGGCTTCCTCTGTCCCCGTCCTCAGAGGCAAGCTCTGCTCTTATGCCTCCCAGAAAAGTTTGGGGAAGGGAGAGTTTAGAGGGGGATAAATAAGGGAGAAGTGAATCAAGCTGGGTGTGGGCAGTTCGATACCACAGGATGAGACGTATCCAAGCATGTTGAGGAAGCTGCTCGATATCATTGTGAGGCTGCTCTCATACCTGTGAAAAATCATGCCAGATGCCTGATCACTGAAGAAAGGCAAATGTGACATCTCTCTAGGAGCAACTTAACCATCAAGAGATTTTCTTGTCAGCGTTCTTCAACAACAGGTAGAAATATATAGTCTTATGAGGATTAGTGGATTTTTTTTTTTTTTCTGCATTCACTTATACTGGAGAAAGAAAAGGAAAAGTTATGCTGCCTTCTTTCAACTTTTAGAAAAAATTTTGTTTTGTTTCTGTCCAATCTTGATTCTTGTTCTCAAGTATCACATCTCCTAAGAAGAATGATGATTTGGTTTCAAAAGAGTTTTTACCACACTTTTCAGTTAAGTCTTAGTCATAATACACAAGAGAGTACTCAAGATTGATGCCAAGCTGCAAAGTGCTGTAAGCATGACAAATCTCCGCTTTAATTTTCAGAATTGATTTCCTTTTGAGGGGGTGTGATTACCTTCTCTCTTTTCCCCTGGCATTTACTAATTTGGGAATGTTTTGTATTTTCCCTTTATTAAGTAGAAATTTGTATCCAGTACTATTCCTGAATGATTTTTAAGAGGTCCTTTTTATACCAGGAAACAATTAAAGAAGATGTTAGTGTGAGAGATGCACAGCTTATTTGATAAGGGAACCAGACAAAATATAAAAATAAAACCACTGAAAAATCTGTAAAACCTTATGCTTTGTCTCTACACCGGACCATTCACAAAACCCAGGTCAACTTGTGTTTTAGTTCTGCTTACTGTAGATAAACATGAAAAAGTGGAATCTGGAGTAAGACATGAACTTAAAAAATTACCAAAGAGATGTAATTTCTTCTTAGTCCTTTGTCTTTTTTGTATAATATGCATGCAGATTTGCAAAGATTTTAGTGTATTTATTGGTAATTAAATTTATTCTTTCTTTTAGTATATATTATTTTGTTGAGGTTCCTGGTAAAAAGGGAAAAAAAACCCAAACAACGCTCTTCTTTTGAAATAAAAAAAACCAGGCTTGTTTATGTTTGATCTTGGAGTCCTTGACTTTGTACTGAACAATTGTGCCAAGGGAAAAAAGCTGAGAAGTGAATGTCAACATCAAAAAATTGCAATGGAAATGACTAGCTGTGTTAACAACAGAAAGCCAATTCTATGTCCTCAATCCAGTTTGCACAGAATATTTAATGCCTCTGAAAATGGATCATTTCAAAAATGACGCTAAAGTATTTTGCCTGTTTAGTCTAATTTATCAGCAGTAATAATGTGTCATAATAAAAAATTGCATAGGTAAACTCATTCTTATCCTGAAAGTTTTAACTATGCCCCGGCATGAACCAGAATGTGTAGGTAGATGATTCTGACTCAAAAGTGTCAGTCCTAAAAGCTGAGAACTTTGTCCCTTTGGAATGATTCAGTGTGTGAAATTAGGAGCCCAGGGCCTCCTGTCAGTCAGGGAAAGCCATTAAGCATCCTTGGGGAGTGATCCTGGGAGTACTTGTGCTCCAGAACATCACTTACTGTGAGTAACTTAAACAGGGATGTGTGACCTAATTCCTTCTTGTTTTGCCGTAAATGGCTATAAATGAGTGTACAAAGCTCTGAACACTTCCTAGAGGTGGATCACCTCACTTAAACAGAGCTCATTCTTTGTAAAAGGTAGTGCAGAGCTGTCATACAATGGTACAGTAGTTGATTTATGAAATTTCTAACTCAAGAAGACAGGTCATCTGGGCTGGGCGTTAGGTTCTATGTGAAAACATGCACTTTTAGCTATCAGCTCCACTCAGTAGTATAAACCCTCTAAAAATAAATAATAGGTGCAAAAAATAGCTAATTAGATAACTAACAGTATAACTTTTCCCAGCATTAGAAGTAGCCTGTAGTCCATTAATAGCATTGAGTTGTTTACCACTTTTTAAAAGACAGCTTAGTGGAGTGCAGCTGCACAGCCAGCTAAATTCAGAAGCCTAATCCGCAAATTTAACTTCATTGAAGGCTTCCATTGTCTGCTCATCCTGAAGGAATCCTGGACTAGTTCTGTTCCTCCTATAAAGGGGACTACCCTCTCAAAAATGGTATAGAAGAGTTCAAAGGGACTGGTGCAGAGAGGAGAAAATCAGGGTCACATGGGAGGGGGGCTGCAGTGAGATCTTTGTTCTGGTGTAGAAGCCTGGTTCTGAGGACAGATAATGGATTTAGTGACTGTGTTTAATCATTAGCACTCCCTGCTCTCAACTTGGAGACTTTGAATGTGACGTATAGTTTTGTATTGCATCATTTATTAATCTAGTAGCTGTCTAATGTAGATGGCTGGAAGAGACCTGGGAACAGAGACACAGCTCTGTTCAGTGTCTTGTCCAAACCACAGAGTATGGAATCCTTTCTGTTTGATATCTTCAGTGTTCAGCTGCCCTACTGCTTGCATATCCAGTTTCCAGAGGATGGGCTACGTTACGACCTGACCCACTGCCTCTTGTAGCTTAGTAGTTAATAAACTCTCCTGGGGTGCTATGGGGTGATAAATCAGATATTTTCAAATTCTGAGTAAGTCTCAAAGCAGAATCCTGCCCTTAAATTGCCTATTAGTCTGCCATTTTGAAGTTGGATGAACTTATTCCTGCAGCAGGTGAAATGTTTTGGATGATATATAAAGCCCTTGGGTAAAAGATACATCATAAATAAATGATAATGGTCAACATGAAAGTCTATTCACAGCAAGTATTGTCAATCAACATGAGCAAGTATTGAGAGACATTTAAGGCTGAGACTCTTAAAAGAGCATAAGAAATCTATTTCCCTTCAATTTTCAGCAAGGGCTGAGGATATATATATGTAAACTAAACTGTTTTAAAAAATCCTAAATTCTCAATAGAGTAAAAATTACAGGATTTTATGCTGCATGCTGCTGCTCATAGAAGTGGTCCAATGTTGATATGTGCATTCCTTTTTTATCAGACCTTCCTGCATCTTAATATCTCTGGAGAACTGATTCTGTCAGGAGGATTCTGATCCTGACCGACTGTTGCCATGGTATTGGGTTATTCTGGGCTGTGATCAAGAAAAAACAAACAAACTTGAGAAAGATATTGGCTTTAAAACATATTCTCAAGCCACAGTGCCTAAGACTAGTTTTTGAAAACTAAATCTTGATTTTTTTTTGTACAATGTGGCAGTTATTAAAAGCTTCTGAAAATAAAATACCAGCAACAAGAAGCATTGTCATGACAATAAACATAAAATGAGAAAAATGTGGGAGAAGGAAATGGGGCCAATTCTTGCACTGTTTAAAATCATTCATTCTCATTTAATGGCGTTACCCCACACTGAAGTGAAACCTTCATCTTTTCTGAGACCTTTTAAAAAAGTAGAACTTTTTGCAGACTGGATCCCTGTTTTTTTAGGTACTGCTGTCTTTTTTATATTACTGAGCTTTTGAATTGAGTGCATAATAAGGAATTTGTACCTGTCTCCAGTTCCTAGGTAGTAATGTAGGTTTTTTTACATCTGTTAATATTAATTCTGTTGCAAGTCATCTGTTTGTACTGGCAGCACTGAAGACATTTCTGGTAATTCATGTGACAGTGTTTTCTATATGCTGGCACATGCAAAATAAGTTAATATTCTTAGACGACAGAGCTCCCTAGATGGGAAAATAAGAAAAAAAGCCCTAAGAGAAATCCTTATTATTGGGGTTGATGAACCCAGAAGGGTGCACAAATTTCAGCAAGCAGTGTTTACAAGGGCAAAACAAGCAATGTGAATTTATGCAGGGAACCGGGGAAGTTTTCTGCAAGTTCGTTATTTACAGATGGATAATTTTGTTTGCCAAATTACTGAGAGTATTCTTCCTGTCCTGCAGGCAGAGTTCACAGCCATGAGGGACCAGTATATGCGAGGTGGAGAAGGCTTCATTATCTGCTACTCCATCACAGACCGCCAATCCTTTCAAGAAGCAGCGGAGTTTAAGGAGCTCATTTATCGTGTCCGGCACACCTACGACATCCCCGTGGTGCTGGTGGGAAACAAAATAGACCTTGAGGAGTTCAGACAGGTAAGAGGCTTCTCTGCTGGTTTTGGCTTGGTTTTGCTTGGCTGCCTCAGGAGTTTCTGCAGCATATGTTGTGCAGTGCTACTGAGAATTATTAGCACAAGAAGAGGTTTAATCAAAGAGCGAGAAACTTGTAATGAATTAAAGTCTTCGTGGTGCCTTTCATTCATATGCTGTGGAACTTGAAGCAGCCTTGGCAAATCACATCTAAACTTTCTCTGTTTTTATTTTAAAAACTTTGACTGTTTGACTGTTGTCAAAAGATTTATATATATTCCTGAATGTAAATATATATGAATATGTTGAATATATATATATAAGATAGAAAGAGTTTCAATCAGGACCTTTGTGGGAAAATACCTATGGTTTCTTTGACACTGCCAGACATTAAACAGAGATTTATTTTTTTCCTCAAACATACTAGATTTGAGTAAAGATTTTTCGACCTCTGACTGAAAAGAAAAAAAAAAAAAAAAAAGTAAAAAAGAATAAAATATATCTATATGAGACTACATTTGCCTGAAGATCCAGTGACTGTGCTATGCAGTGTTCAGGTAAAAAGGGGATATGCAAGAATTGAATTCACTTTGATCTGTATACAAGATTTCAACTACTACCATCCATAGAGAAACAGAATTTTTTTAACTACAAGGTCAATGACTGTGGCTCTCTCAATGTCTTTAATAATCTTTGCTCACTTTTTTTCCTTTTTCTTCCTCTCTGCTCCTTCCTTACTTCCTTACCAGTACTGTTTGTACAGGTGAGCTAGAGAGAGATCATTAGAATGGCTTGGTTGTGATGTGGTACTGAACAGAAAATATCTACAACTAGAACTGCTTTCAAATATCTGACTTCTGTGAAGACATATGCAACACTTAAACAAAATGGTGTTTTTTTGGTTCATTAGCATCTGTGCTCACCAATCCTATCTACTCTTTTCCACTTATCCTGTCATTGTCCCCATTTCACTGTCTTCTTTATTCTGCCTGAAGAAAATCCAAGACAGCAGTGAGCCTGAAATTAGTCTTAAAGGTCTGATTATGTACATTTGAAAGTTCACATCTGTTTCCCAGATCATTGGCTTCCTCTCCAAATCAGGCTGTGACAAAACCCTAGTGGTGACAATCCAGCTGCAGTTTAACACGGGCTACAAACAAGGGTGCCAGAACAGAAGGGGAGGAATGAGCGTTTGGGGAAGGATGTGGGTTCAGTTTTTTTGCTGAGAGAACTGGACATTCACTTGATCCTAAAGCAGGATACAATTGATTACCTACAGCTACCCCTAGATGAGGTTTCAGCATTGCACTCTTTCCTCATTGGTATGAAGACACTTGCACCAATCTTTGGCACTATCTCTTTCTGATCTCAGCTTTTGTTGAACTTTTATATTTTAATCACTGTCAACATATGTAAAAATATATGCCTGGTTTAAATACTTTTACATGCTCCTTGGTGACCTTGTCTGGTCTCACAAACAGGAAAATTACTGTACATGAATGTCTGGATTGGATTTCACCTACAGCATTTTAGATTAAGGGGCACGGGGAGGCTTTAGGGAATAATATTAGAAATTGAGCCTGTGGGATGTGATAAACAGACTAAAAACTATTCTCTGAAGTCACCAGTGATGATTCTGCCTGGATATGTGAACAAAGAAAATCCAAATTGTGGTCTTACATTTTAAAAAGTTTCAATGAAAGAGAATTTAGGCCTTCAGAATGCTTTCCCTTCACAAGCCCTCTACTGATGCCAACACATTTGGCAGTGTCAGAAGGGTTTTCTCAAGTACTGCAATCCAGACTTTGGCCCTTAAGTCAAAGACTAGAAAGGCAGTGTAAAGCAGATCTGCTCCATTAAATATAGCCTTTGAATATGACTATGTGTCCATTAGCAAGTATTAGAACCAACAGTAAAGAAAAGCAACTTTTTATGGAGTTTATACTTTTGGATATTATTTTGAAATTTTGACTACCTCTACTCCTTGACTGTTGTCTGCATAATTGGTGCTGAGTTGTGTAAGTTGTGCTCCTAGAATCTATCTTCACTTTAATTTCATCAATTTCAGATTCCACTCCACAATTCAAAGCAAATCCAGGTTAAGTGGGGGTGATGAGCAGATACTGCTCTGAGTACCTTCCTGACCTAAAGTGAAGCCCCAGTGTGCCTAAAGACACTTCTGTGCCCAGCTTTAAGCACATATTAATGCTCTCCAATGTTTCTTTATTTCAGAACTGGGACATGAGGCTGTGCTGTACGTTTAACACACACTGAAATAAGTTTTATCTATGCTCACTTGTAAGGTTAAGCAATATCTAAGTAACTGGACGAGCCCTGGGAAGGTAGATTGAAAGGGATCTTTTCAAGGTCGTGCACTATGGTTACAGCTTCATTAAAAGCATTTGGACCTTCGAAAGTGACAGCCAACTAACTCTGGAGTGACAGGCAGCAATGAGCTGGTGATGTAGGGCATTAACATATCAATGAACAAACAGGGAGGTACACAAGCACACCAAATTCAAACAGCTGAAAAACAGTAGGTGTCAGAATGCAATCAGTCAGCTTGGAATTTGACTAGGGCACCAGGGATAATATTGTTGCTTTCTTGAATGACATTTTTCTCCTATGAATTTCATTAAAACAACTGTAATGTTATTAATGTTATTTCAGGACATAACATTAAGTTCAACATTCCTAGGCCTCATTTCCATTTAATGGCAATTCTGCAACAATTAGATGGGCTGTAGTGGCTTGGCCAGACAAAGCTGTTGTTTGAAATGTGAATCCCCATGCTGTATAGATAATGATGTATGCTGCTTTCTTCAAATCTATCAACAGTACTACAAGAAAAAAACCTAATCTGCAATTAAAATTGTGACTTAAGCGAAACACTGCTGAAAAAGAAAAAAACAATGAGTTAATTATTTTTAATGATATTTTTATTTTATGATGGCTTCAGTGAAATTATAGTCTTTATGTGTGCAAGTGATTTTTCATGTCCTAAGAAATGGCTTTTTTTCTACTCCTTCTTAAAGCAAGTTTTAGTTATATTCACCAGCCTAAAGAATAAACATTTTAAATTTTCTCTGAACAACATGGGAGAAATTGTGCAAAAACTGGGTGGAAAAGAGAGTAAATCATTATCTTGATGTTTATGTGGTGGCAAGGCACCTTCCTTCCCTCACTGAAAAGCCATTAATGTTTAGGCATTCATAGCATCAAGGAATGGTTTGTATTGGAAGGGACTTCAAAGCTCACCTCATTCCATCCTCTCTGCCATGGGCAGGAGCACCTTTCACTAGACCAGGTTGCTCCAAGTCCCATCCAACCTGGCCTGGAACATTTGTCTGTGTCAATTCCCTGATTTTTCAGCCATTGCTCTAAGAAACCCTTAAGTATTATATGCATTCTATTCCATAGCTCTTAGATAGAAAAATACAGAACTAAATGATTTGGTAACATTTTAATTTTAGTGTTTTCAAACACTAAAGTCATTAGATCAGTAAATGCATTCTTGTATGTCTTTAATTATCATCAGATTTTCAGAAACATGTAGAACCAGCTGTTCAAAAATGCTGATATTTTCACTTTAGGTAATGATACTTTCACCTTGTCTCTTTACTCCAGATGAACACCTGATTCTTAGTATTTAAAACATGTGTAACAGACAAATATCTAATTAGAACATATTCACCTTTAAAAAACACATTAAAACTATTCAAGCTCATGCCATACTAATTATACTAAATTGCAGCTTTATATAAAATAAATTAATAGGATCTGTGGCATTACTGAAATGTTGTTTAGAAAACATACAAAAGCATTAACCTAGTAACCACTCCAAAATATTAATTACATTGAGCAATTTATAGGGGAACTGACTACTCAAGTTCCTTTTAATAATGTGCTATAAGTCTGAGCTGTAAAACATTCTTTCTAGGAGCTTTTTTGAACTCTTAATGTGGATGTTAGAACCCCTCTGGAAATTCAAGCCATGCAGAAATATCACAGCCCTCATGGAGCAGTGTTTCCTGTATTTGTTTTTTCTTGACCCCAGAGGAATCAGCTGCGGGCTCAGTTCAGTCCATGGATAATATGATGCCCATTTTGCCTTAAGTTAGGAGGGCAGCTCATGTTTCTTCCAGCTCCTGGCCTCTTTGGGAAGCCTGCCATCAAAGCTGTTAGTTTTGCCAGTATGGTTGTGCTCCTGAAAAGAATTATGCAGTTGTTTATCCTTCCACCCATGAGCTGTCTTACTGGCTTCAAGCAAAAATCTGAGAGGAGTGGTGCCTTTGAAAGCATTTCCCTCTACAACCCCCTCCATTAGTCAGAAATAAAAAATCAACATGAAATCTGCCTTTTTCATCTAGAACTGTAGTCGTGGAACATGGGCACTGTGTTGAAAGTGAAAGAGAGTCAGTTTAGATCAGATGTTAGGGAGAAATTCTTCCCTGTGAGGGTGGTGAGGTCCTGGCAGTGGTCGTCCAGAGAAGCTGTGGCTGCCCCTGGATCCCTGGGAGTGTTTATTTAGGGCCAGGCTGGATGGGGCTTGGAGCAGCCTGGGACACTGGAAGGTGTCCCTGCCCATGGCAGCGGGAGGAAAACGATGGTCTTCAGGGCCCCTTCCAAACCAAACCATTCTGTGGTTCTGTGATTCTATGATTTAATATCTATCTATTCTATGAGCAATATTTTACTCAGAGTACAAATGTATTACAGAGGTTTCACTGTATTTTTTTTCCCTGAAATTTCATTATACCAGAAAATAATTCTCAAACCAGGATTACAGTATGTTTTCATGATCAGAACCAGCGGAATATTCTCATTTCAATGAGATTTTACTCTGTATTTTGCTTAAGATAGGCTGACTGGTTATCAGACAATGTGAATGTCAACTTTTAGATTTTCATTTTGACAGTTGCTCTATTTTCATGCTTCTCAAACCTTGAAATAGCAGCTGAGTCTGAGACAGAAAAAATTTTTTTGTTTTGTTTTTTTTTGCTTAGCTTTGTTTTTGTTTAGCTTTATTTTCTTAAAAAACTTGTTTTCATTTTGTTTGTTCTGTGTGAGTAACTTTTTGGTATATATATATATCAAAAAATTGTCAGTTTGTACCTTCTGGTGCCTGGTTGAGGCACTGAAAATACTTCAAGAATAAGATATTATATTTTACTTTTTATTTTTCAGTGCATGACTATGAAGCACTGTTTACTAGATGCTCCCTTACTCATATTATGAATCATGAATCTGCAGTATTATGAATTTCTTACCTTAGCATCAGGCTGAATTCTGTTTCTTTTGGGATTAAAACTTCTTTGAAATTTGTGTCTATACTTCAACACCAGCAGCTCCACTTTCCCTTGAAAACATTAAATGTAAGGTAGGTAGAAGTTTCTCTACTGAAGACAGACTCTTGCTTCCCATTATTCAGAGCAATGCCCTACGCAAAGAATTAAAGGTTTCAATTTTCCTTTTGAACCTGAACTGCAAGTCAAGGGAAATGAATTTTTTGCTGCTTATTAACAACATATAGTATACATTTGTGTTAATTACAGACATTGTAAATGGTGAGATTAAATGACTTGGATAGACTCTCCATAAAATCCATGCAGAAAACCAGGATTTATCACATGTCATAGAAGTGTCTCATAAAATGAGATGTATCTGCCTGGGAAGAAGTCTGTCTTGCTGCTGACAGCAGAGGGAAGCTCAGACAGCTATCTTCTTTGCCTTTTTGTGGTGGTGTTTTGGTGAGATGAAAACTTATAAAATTGTTTCTGACATATTTTCAGTTTAGGATCCAAACCTACTGATTCATTCTGTTTTTGCTGCTGCTAACTACAGACTGTACTTCTGAACCAGGCACTCATCTTTTCTTTGATTTTTGAATAAACAAGATCCTAGACAACAACTACAAAACCATAATGGAAGTTTAATGGAAAAAATCCTGAGGAGAACATGGCACAGAAGAGCAAATTCTTCAAAAATATGTAATGTCCAGAAAAGGGGAGCTAGGGAAGGGTATGGAGCACAGGTCTGATGAGCAGCAGCTGAAGGAGCTGGGAAGGGGCTGGAGCCCCAGGAGAGGCTGAGGGAGCTGGGAAGGGGCTGAGCCTGGAGAAAAGGAGGCTCAGGGGGGACCTTGTGGCTCTGCACAGCTCCTGACAGGAGGGGACAGCCGGGGGGGTCGGGCTGTGCTCCCAGGGAACAGGGACAGGAGGAGAGGGAACGGCCTCAGGCTGGGCCAAGGGAGGCTCAGCTTGGACAGCAGGAAAAGATTTCTTTGTGGAAAGGGCAGTCCAGGCCTGGCACAGCTGCCCAGGGCAGTGGTGGAATCCTCATCCCTGGAGGGATTTAAAAGCTGTGTGGATGTGGCACTTGGGACATGGGGCAGTGGTGGCCTTGGCAGTGCTGGGGAACGGTTGGATCAATGGCCTTAGAGGCTTTTTCCAGCCTCAGTGATTCTAGGGTTCTATTTATTTGAATTTTTAATTGAATTTTTAATTCATTCTTTCATCCATTTTGATTCCATTTGATTGTTCATTTCCCATGGATATTCACATAGTCCTATTTTCCATCAGTGTCTGATGAAAATTAATTGCATTTGTAAGGAGTTGCCATCATCAGTTACATGCTCTTGCCTACATATTTCCTTCTCATATGATATCACATCATATTCTTTGTTTGAGCTTCAAATCCTGTACAATATAAGCCATTTTTCCTGTTTTGATTGAGCTATGACAGTTGTCTGAATATTTGGAATTAAAACTACTGAAGTTGTCATGGTGTTTTATAATCCTAGAAAACTGTCAGACCTTTGAATAATCATTTTCTTGCATTATCAAAATGCCTATCTGAATTCTGTCATGTTCTTCTACGAGTCTGACTTCTATTTAGTTGCAATTGACTTTGATTTTTCAACATTTCTTTTATGTGGGTCATTGTCCTAAGTAGTCGTTCTCACACAGTTTTAAAAAAAGAATGTAGCATTTTACCTTCTGACAGAGAAAGAAAGAAAAAAAGAGGGAAAGAAAGAGAGAGAAAAAGAAAAAGAAAAAGAAAAAGAAAAAAAAGAAAAAGAAAAAGAAAAAGAAAAAGAAAAAAAGAAAAAGAAAAAGAAAGAAAAAGGAAAATAAAAGAAAAAGAAAAAAAAGAAAAAGAAAAAGAAAAAGAAAAAGAAAAAGAAAAAGAAAAAGAAAAAGAAAAAGAAAAAGAAAAATATGTGGTTTTTTCAGGTCAATGCAATTGTAGTAGAAAATTTGGCAGCTGTAATCTTTTGTAAGGAAATTCTATCATTATCAAGTGTCCTTAGCAAATATTCATTTATACAGAGTTTACCTCCTGTCATAACAATGCTTTCATGTTTCCACAACTTCCCCCAAACCACAGCTTCACATTACCCAGGCAGCAGTAAATGCCATCAGACACACAGACAATTGTAATGAAACTGTTGGCTCATTTCTCAATTTATAATTGTGTTAACCTCTAGTGAACCACTCTGTAAGTCCTGTAATTCCTTCAACATGGAGCAGAAGACATTTGAAGGGGACTAAGATGCAGATAACAAGCTGCTCTGTAGGAGAAGAAACAACAGCAAAACAATAGCTGCACTGCAGATAATAAAATGTTTATAATGTAAAACCTAGATATTCAGAGATAAAACCAAAGACAGCTAATTGCTTGTAGGTGAAGCAGGACAAAGCAGGACGTGTAGCCAGGGGTATACACAGGGGAGGGTGTTGCAAGGTCACTTCACTGCTGGGGATATTAAACAGCAGCACAATTTATATTGTTTTGAAAGGCTCACAGTACTTCTTATCTCCACCTGCTTTAACTTCACCATCCGCCTCAGGGATTGTTGGTTCCCCCCGTGCGCTGAATCCTGACTTGTCATGGGAGAACTTCATTGGGAAAACACCTCGGAGGAGAGGTGTGAAGGTACAGAGAGGCTCTCCCACCTCTTGCCTTACTGACAGAGGTTACTCCTCAAGGCGAACTTGGGCTGAGATTTGTCTGCCTGTCCTGCAAATTAACCAGATTGACTCTTTGTGAAGGTTTTCATATAGCAGTCATGCCAGCAGGACCTTTCTTTGTAACTAAAGCAAGCGAGTCACATTAAAAAACTTCCACACAAAACTCCTGCAGGGTTGGAGGAGTGTAGGGCTTGACTGCAAGAGGGTTCAGGGTGCTGCAGCTTTCTTTAGAATTCCTCAGAGGGAAAGGTGTTGGTTACAGAGTTACATCATTTTTTGGGTGGCTAGTGTTCAGTCAGGAGCCTGTACAGATGCCTGTGCTGGATATTTATTGTGGTTTAACTCCAACCAGCAGCTAAGTACCATGCAGCCACTCACTCTCCTCTGCTGCTAATTGGGAGGAAAATTTAAAAGAAAACAAAAGAAAAGAAAAAAAAAAAAAAAAAGGAAAAAATCGCTAACAGTTGGAAAAAAAAACTTTAAAAATTATATTAATGAAAATAATAGTGAAAAGCAGAGAGAGGGATGAACAAAGCCTAAGAGAAACAAGTGATGTCCACCACCTACTGACTGATGTTCAGTGTGTCCCCAAACAGAAACAGGCAGCTCCTGGCCAGATCCCCCAGTTTATGTCCTGGGCATTGCATTCCATGGTATGGAGTACCCCTTTGGCCAGTTTGGGGCAGCTCTCCTGGCCATGCTTTCCCCTGGCTTTTTCTGCACCTGCTCATGGGCAGAACATTGGACATTAAAAAGTCCTTGCCTGCAGTGAGCACTGCTGAGCAACAACTAAAATGTCACTGTGTTCTCAACATTATTCTCATTTTAGATCCAAAACACAGCATTGTACCTGCTACTAAAAAGAAAATTAACTCTACCTTAGATGAAACCAGGACAACTTTGGAGAAAGCTCGTCATCCCTGAAGGATTCCAATAGCTCATTTTTCACCAGCATAGCAAGGTGTGTGTGGCTCTCTCTTGACTTCTTTCCCTGCTCCAGGGCTGAGTGAAAATGCCATTTTATTAATTTTCCATGTATTTGCCGAAACCTTCATTTCCCTGTGAATCTTGTTCTTGAGCACTGTGTACAAGCCAGGCATCAACCTGTTGTTAACACAGAGGACAAAGAGTCAGGAACACACCACAGCACTTCCAGGCTGGAATCAACATTACCTCGGAATTTATCCTGCCATTTTCCCCACGTGGGCACACATGTAAAGGATGCAAACTTTACATACTTGTTGCTGTTTTTACAGCAGCAGAATCAAGGTTTCAGGCCAGCCCTTACGTGTTTTTTAGTACAGTTCCAATTCAGGAAACTGTTTGAGCATATGCTTAATTAGGGTGGAACTAATGCAAGTTTTTTTCAATTTAATTGAGTGAAGATGCTGTCCTGAAAGTGAGACAGTAAAGGGCAACTTTGTAAAAATAAAAATACCTTTGCAAAGTAGCATATTAATATAGACAACCACATTTACAGAGTGGGTTGTTTGTACAAAAATGTGAATTTCTGGGAACAAGGATAGCTTTCTATGTGTTTTTTGCAGTAGGAGGTCAAACTACTTGAAAGTAGAAATTTTGCCAGAATTTAATTACAGCTCATTATGGTGTTATTAATAATAAGAGCATGACCTAACATTTAAAGAAATGAAGATTAATCAGTTTAATCATCTTTGATTTTTTAAGATTTTCTTGTGTTATCGTCTTAATGACTCACTTTTTTTTTTTCCCAGATGAGTTGGGAAGTTAAGAGATTTGTTTTTAATCATATCTAACAACTTGCCTAAGAATAGCAACTTTAATTTCACACAGTGTGACATTGTTTAAGTTGTGCAGTCATGAAAACAAAAATTTTAAAAAAGTCCCTTATCCCTTCCGCCTCTCAAAACCACAGTACAAAAAAGTAAATTAAGGGAAAATCATGTGTTAATACCTCATCCCCAGTATCCAAATGTTACTATATAAAATCTATGGAAAAATGGCAGCTTCCAAACCTCTGACTAAATTGTTTGATGCAACACAGTTATTTCAAGATCCAGGAAATCACCTATTTTAAAAAGACATTAAAGCACATTATCGCACTTGAAACTCAAGATGTTAAATGTCTATAAAACATCAAAATTTGGGTTTCAGTGTTAGTCATTTACATTACTAATCAGATAGTTTTGCTGATCAGAACTCCAGAGCCTGTCTGGGAGTCCAGGTATGGTGTGCTGTTTATTTGAAATTAGTCTGTATTGGGTTTGGTACAGCTTAGTATCTCCATCCACCTTCTCCTGATGAGCATTGCTTCTGAAAGAAGAAAAGGATGGACCGCCCCTCTACCATTAGTGTATTTATTTCCTCTGTCGCTCAGGAAATGTTCTTTTTCTCTGTTTCCATCTATGCAACTTTTCCCACTGACTACAATTAAAAAATGTTAATAAGGAGAAAAATATGTCTTGTTAATTTTTTTCAGTCATCTGGTACAAGCACTGACACACATATGCAGAGTTTTCTGTGTGCTTGTGTCTGTCTGCATGTTTTAATACCATCATTTAACACCAACATTGTGCTCAGTACAGGATATTCATCAGCACATGGGCCACCCCAGGGTATTCCTGTCATAAATAGTTCAACACTGAAATTTTGAATTCACTTTACATTTTCTTTGAAGTGGTGGAGACTAACATAATGATGTGACTAATTGTCTTGGCTTAAAAAAAAAAAAAAAATTGCCTTGGATCCCTAGGTTCCATTTATTTCTACATCTTAGAATTTTTTTTTGAGGAAGCATAAGGTGGTTGTTTTGCTCAGTTTTCCACCCAGCTTCTTCTAAAATCTGAATGATATTATGCCAGATGTGTTTAGTCTGGGGCTGCTTAAACTACAGACTAATCTTTGTGACCTTAGGATAATTGTTTGAAACCTTCCTAGCCACTAATTTAAACTCCACATCAGCTACTGTCACCAAGTTCTGGAATATTTTCCACTGATGCCAAACCCCAGGATTATGCTGAGTGCAGGTGGTCAGGCTGAGAGGAATGCTCAAATCCTCAGAGTTATCCAGGCATTTTCACTCATTCTGAGCTGATGCAGGAATGTGGTTGTCAGGTGGCATCCCTCTGATCTCTTTTGCTCTCTTTCTTCCTGTATGAAGAAAACTGCATGGATTTGCTCCACTTAATTAAAAAATATAGATCTTTTTTCCTAATTGTTTTTATTAATAGGTTATTTGTTAGAGGTCAGGGGGAGATTGAAGGCGTTTGTGTGTTTTGTGTAGTCAAAGAAGGAAATAGAAGTAAAGGAGGGTGAAAGAGAAAGTGGAGATGATGTATGTTTTCCTTGGAGTGAAATACACGTTGAGCACTCTCCAGACCTGTGGCCTCTAGCTTGGATTGGGGATCAGAGCAGTGTGGCTTATTTCCCAGTGCCACCCACTGAAGAAATGCTGCTCATGGACAAGCTGTATTCACTTTTAACCCCATTTTTCTATCCCCTCTAAAGTGAACGAGATGATTTCACTGATGATTTCCTGCGACTACAAGATGACTGGTGATGGCAGGTAACCTTTTCAGTACTACAATGCTCTCAAAACCAGGAGGGAGTTAGAACTTCAGAATGGTTTTGTTTGATTTTGAGGATCTGCAATGCTGAGAATCCCTGAGATCTGCCAGGAAACAAACAAGCCCCCACCAAAACACCAAAAAAAAACCCCAAAACCAAAACAAAACATCAAAACCAAACAACAATAAAACAAACAAACAAAAGAATGGTAGAGTTAAAGAGATCCTAGATAGGTCAGCAACACTTGGTGATCAGTGACCCTGAAGCCTGAAAGTCCTTTGGGAAACATCACCACCTCAGACATGCTGGTGTCTGCAAAAAATTCTTGATTCCCCAAGTGTGATATAAGAATTTTAAAGGATTTAATGCTAATATACTCCTGTATTTTGAGACGGAGAGTTTTTCACTATCAGATATCTTTGCTCTTGCTGGGGTTTTAACCTTGTTTGATAATTATTTATGAAGAGAAAGAAGTGTGGGAGTGGTTTACAGATAGCAGTTCATTAATTACTGCTTTTCCTTATTTAAAGCATACACCTTGGTCCTTTTTTTTTATTAGGAGGGAATTTTGTGTAAGGATAATTCCTAGATTAAAAATCTCAACTGAGCTTACTAAATTTCTGGGGAAAAATTTTGTTGTATTCAGTGTTACTTGCTCTTCACTCACTGTGGAAACTGGAGCACAAAGCCATGGTGAGATGAGGCACGGTGGTAAAAGTGCCTTTTTCCTCAATTCTGAAAATCTTTCCTGACATTCTTAATAATAGGAGTGAAGAAATTCACATTAATAATAACTGTATTTTTCTTTATGCCAAAATATGTCTATCTAGGCACAATTAATTTTTCAGAATTTGCTGGAGAATCTCCCACTGTTTGTACCATTGTTCTGTGAACAGAAAGACTGACATGCTTTCCACTGCTGTCAACCTGGCAACTTTTATTTCATTTAAATTTAACTCATACACACGCAAAAAATACTGCTTTGACTAATTTTAAATCCCTATAATATAAAAAAATAATTTTATATTTGTCCCGATTGCCTGACATTTCCAATATGGAACGTCTGCAAAAGAGAAATTGGTTTTTATGGAGCACAGGTAAAAAGGCCATCAGGGAAACTGAAGATAATTAATGAAAAAAAAAACCTCATAAAAAACAGTGGAACAGTTCCAATGGGAATCTGTTTCATTTTACTTGTGCAATAAAGTTAAAGGCTTGTTGTTATGTCAAAATTACACAGTAGTGCAGAAATCTTCATTTTTTATAATCAGCAAATACCTTAAACTTGTGACTAGATAGTCTGCTGTTCTTCAGAATTGTTCCTCAATAAAGTAATATAGGATTGGAATGAGTGTTTTCCTTCAAAAAATAAAAATATAAAGAAACAGCAAACTTTCATGGTATTCAAATCTTCAGGAGAAAATACTTCTGTAAAAAAATATGCTATTTACACAGAAAATTAACACAATGTCATGAATCAAATGGAATGGAAAAGAAACCCCTACCCTGCTATCTGAAATTATGTAATGAGCTGTTACTCAGAAACCCCATAAGGCCATTATCCACTTAAATGTTTTAAGCCTTCAGTTTCTTCAGTGCATGGTTTTATTTGTCTAGGTAGTGATTGAAAATGGATAATTTAGGTTATCTCCGCTTTTCTGTAGTGATGGAAGTATCAAAAGTGCCTATATTATATCCTTTTTCCTCCTGTGTGTTCTTCTCATTGAAATTCTACAGTCTGAGCAAAGTCAGACTTTAATGCTCTGCCTTTACCTGCTTCAATATCTGCAGTTTTATCTTGATGAATAATGCACCTAAATGATAGGATTTTGTGGTGTTTTATTCTGAACAATCACAGGAAAGACAGAGAATGCTGAGGTTACTTCAAATGACAGAAATGTGGGTGCTTAATACTAAAAAATGGTGTAATAAAATAAAGTTTAGTTCATTATTTATACCAAGGTAGGAGTAGTTGGTACAGAAGATCTGCAGTCAGAACATAAGCTTCCCAAAATTTGGAATTAGGACTTTAAGTTTGAGGTTTCTTTAGTTGGCTTTCTAAACTCAATACTTGGGCAGCTTATAAAAATGCTAGAAAGGAGAGGTTTTACAACTAACTGATAATATATCTGCTAACAAATCATCAGGAACAGATGGTATTCACCCTAGAGTTCCAAAAGAGTTCAAGTATAAAATCGCTGAACTATTAACTGTGCTTAAAATGGAATCAGCAACAGGGAAATGGAAGATGGCACGTGCAGAAGAGTCCAGGGAGCTGAACATCAGTAAACCTGAGTTCTAGTGAGCAAATTCATATCTACTACAAGAAAGAGCAGGAATAACAAATATATTAATAAACATGAATAAATAGGAATAAAAAATATGTGAATAAATATCATTTTACAAGCAAAAGTTGTAGTGGCTTTCAGAAAGGTAACTTGTACCTGACAGATTAAGTCAACAAACATACAAGGAACAGGATTATGGCCATAAGTTTCATAAACTTCCAAATAGTTTTATGGGGAAAAAAACCCCAAAATTTAAGGAAAATATATCACATGTTACTAAATGTGAAAAAGAAGAACTAACAAAGGTAGGAATAAATGGTGAAAAATAAAAAATTGTTAGCTTTTTAAGTTCAGGTAGATAGAGATATTCCTTTTTTGAAACAGAACCATCAATGTCTGGACAAAAAGATTATAGGCATTCTATTTAAATCTTTTGGTAAATATTTAACTCTGTTTTGGGTAGTAAAAATGACAGTTAAACATGATGAGGTTTAAGAACAATTATCAATATATTTAGAAGTTTAATTCTCAATATTTTTAATATAAAGAATATAAATTTTTCTTAACAATACAAGATTGGAGGGGGAATTAATTGATTAAGTATATGTTAAAAAAATGAAAATTCTTTCCTTCCGAGTAAATAACTAAACTAAATGGAAATCATTGATGTAGAAATCGCAAACATAAAAGACATTTTAATGGGCTAAAAAAGCAATTCAACCATTTATGCAAGGAGTTTTAAAGGAAAACATGACATTCCTAATTCAGGAAGTGCCTGAGCCTTGGATCCCTCCAAAATGCGAGGAGACAGCAGTAGTATTTCATGTGTTTCATCTACTTTCATGTCCTGTCTCTGAGCAAGTTCTTGCTGTTGATGATAGCATGGAGGGACAAGACAGAGCTGTGCTCTAATTTATTCAGTGTTACGGCTGTTCTGCTATAACACATATATAAAATGAACCATAACAACGGAATTTGAGAGGGCAAACACACAGAAGTCTCATGAAAACATTCATTTACATAAGTATTTACATTTCCATGTACTCATATATAATGCATTGATGTGTACAGCAGGATTAACACAGTGTTAATATAGAGTAATCACTGTAGTTATATTATGATTGTATGATTATTATATAATCATTGATATTATATGATAATTACTGCTAACGATAGTTGGTATGGGTTTCCTCTGGGATTCTTTCTTGTCTCTTTTTCTGAGGTACTCTATTTTCCAAGCAAATGTTAGCTTGAAGCAGATGTTCAGTTTGCACTCTAAAACAGCCCAGAACACTGGTCCCAAGAGTTCTTTCTTTTCAAAAGTCTATGAATCTTTTAATACTCTTTCACTTTATCTTAAGTTCAGGGAGTTTGTTAGCAGTAGTCATATTTATTAGAATAATTTCTGGCAAGGAAAATAAAAAAAAATCATTAGATAACAAAGCCAATTCAATTAAAACTAAAGATTTCCAGAAACCATCTTACATCTCTAAGCTAAAGTACATTTTAAATACACACATAAGACAAGAATCAGGAACAGTATTAGAGACAACCCAGGAACCCTGACTTCTACTCATCAAACATCAGATAACAGATCAAACATCAGATAACATTGTCTCCCTCATGCATGATTATATGCATTGTCTCATTTCAAAGCAGAAAATAACCAGTAGTAAGGGGTGGAGAGATTCACTGATGCAAGCTCCAATGCCTAAGGCTGACATTGCCTTTCAAAACAATTTTGGCTATGAGTGCTCACAAACAGATGTCAGGCTGGGGAAAAAACTGATCAGCAGTGCCACTAATTTGATGTCCTCAATGCTTCACTAGCTGGATGATTTCCCATCCTGGACTACTGGCCCATTAAACCTGTCTTTTATTACACACTCATAAAGCTGAATGACAGAAAATACATAATTAAGGCTAGTCAAATAGAAGGCAAAGGATCTATGTTGATCCCATTTGTCTGAGATAGTGAGGGACAAATTGGAATCTAAGGGCTAATATAGAGCAACATTAAAGTGTTTACTTTCTGTAACACAGAGCTGAGATCTTTATAGCTATGTGGGGAAAATGCTAGGTGCATAGACAGAGCTATTATCCCATTTATCTGACATGCTGGGAATAAAAAAATCAAACCTATTTCTTGAGGCCTTTGTGTTACATTAACTTTTGTCCTCAGATGAGGAGTCTGGATAAGATCTTTGTCAGCGACATGGGCAGTGTAATCAAAGGCACCCTCAGTAATCTTGGTGATGACACCAAGCTCTGTGGTGCACTCACATGCTGGAGGCAAGGGATGCCCCCCAGAGGGACCTGGACAGGCTGGAGAGGTGGGACTGTCTGAAAATTGTAAAGCTCAATAACGCCAAGGGCCAGGTCCTGCAGGTGGGTCAGGGCCATCCCAATCACAAGTAGAGTCCCAGCAGAGAATGGCTTGAGGGCAAACCAGGGACTTGGGGATGTTGTTGAGAAGCTCCACGGGACCCAGCCATGTGCGCTGGCTGCCCAGAGAGCCCCAGCTGTGTGCTGGGATGCATCAGAAGAAGTCTGGCCACCAGGCTGAGGTGGGGAGGGACTCTGCCCCTCTGCTCCTCCCTGGTGAGGCCCCACCTGCAGGGCTGCATCCTGCTCTAGGACTCCCAGCACTGGGAGGATGAGGAGCTCCTGGAGCGAGTCCCAAGGATGTCACAGAGATGCTTCCAGGGGTGGGGGACCTCTCCTCTGAAGAGAGGCTGGGGGAGCTGGGGATGTTCAGCCTGGAGAGGAGAAGGATCCAGAGGTACCTTAGAGCCCCCTTGAGTACCTAAAGTGAATCACTGGAGAGGAACTTTGGGCATGGGCCTGGAATGAGAGTACAAGGGGAAATTGCTTTAAACTGAAAAAGAGGATCTTCAGATTAGGTATTAGGAAGAAATTTTTCCCTGTGAGGGTGGTAAGGCCCTGTCACAGGTAGTCCAGGGAAGCTGTGGCTGCCCCATTCCTGGAAGTGTCCCAGACCAGGTTGGAAGGGGCTTGGAGCAACCCTGACAGTCAAAAGTGTTCCTGCCCATGGAAGGGGTTCAGAATGAAATGAACTTTACAGTCCCTGACTTCATTAAGGCAGAAGTCATTCAACTTGTTTGCTACGATTTTGTTGCTCCTTCAGTCGGGGGAATAATGGAAAGATCACTAGAACTGAATCTTCAGTATCATAATACACATCGGATAAGGGCAAATGAAAGCTGCCAAATTAAGACTCAAATGTTTGATTGCCTTTGAACTGAACTTTTGACTGCAGAGACATGTTAGAGATGGTTGGAAATTGCCACTTTGTTCTCATTTGCCAAAGCTGTAAACACCACCTCTACATTCAATTGTTCAGGAAGAGTCTGTATGATTGTAGTGATTATCTTGGTGTAAAATGCTTCATCTGTAAAAACAGACTATATCTACTGAATAAATATTAATATTTCAGGCAAATTTGAGATTCTTGTTCTACTCTAACTGCCTCTTTATGCAGTTTGTTTTTCCTAATATTTGCCATCTTGTGAACTTTTTATCAGGAAAATTCCAAATATATATATATCTATACATATAATTTGTAAGTATTATGTATGTATGTATATTGCAGTGTTTACTTTTTTTAAATCCCATATGAATTTCTGAAGTTGGCAGTCATACTAAACAACTTCAGGTATTCACATGACGTACTGTCATGTATTAAAATATACCATGTCTCATTATTCTTTGCTCTAGATTCTTGAAGTAAAGACTGGAACTTTAGACCAAGATTAATGACTTGGGCCTAAAAAAATCAGTCTAATTTAATAACATTGAATTTTAATATGTTTTGAGTTGAATGCAGCTGTTGCCTCACTCCTGTTTTACTCAGACTTGTGGGTAGTGTGGCTTTTTCCATGACAGATCTGCAGGTTTTGCTTTTGTGGCCTGCCTGCTAATCAATTCTAAGAATCAGTAAATATCTCTGTGTGTGTCAGTGAAAAAGATATTCTTAAACAGCCTTCAGCAAAAGTAGACCATTAATGTGGAGATGGATAAACCTTGTCTGCAATTTCTATTAACGGCTTCTAGTTTCTCCCTTTCATTTCTTCTGTTAATTCTTTATCTTTAAGCTTTGTCTTGTGTGTTTCTTCACAGAAGCATCATTAAGGGGCAAACCCTGTGAAAAAAATCAGATTACTTCTTTTTAATAGAAAAAAAGATTAATTTGTTGTGCTGAATACAAAATAACATTTTAATGATGATTAGGGTGTATAAATAGTTTTCAATAAGAGAGATTAATGCAGTTTTGATAACCATTATAGGAAAATATTGAGGGCAAACTGCTAATACATTGGCATCACTAATTTTATGAACTCATTTTATTTCAATTCCTGCTGTCATACAAAAAAAGTGTCTTTGAATGTTGGAGAAGAATATATAAATATAATTTTCTAAGCAAAATAGAATGGTTAGGAATATGCAGCAAAAAGTATCTGAGCAATTATGTAAATTGTTATGACTCTTGGAAATCAGAATGTAACTAAGCATTTACGTTTTACTGCAATATTTTTATTATTATTATTTCACCTTTAATCGAGGCTATTTTGTGTGTGGGTGAACCAGAAGATTATGTTGTAGCTAGCAAGAATGTTAACATAATTTTTGGTACACTGCGTTAATAAAACAAGTGTAATGAGCCATAGTGGTGTGCAATATCAGGTCAATGTGAGAATTAAACTGCAAGTAATTATAATACTAAGATTGGTTGTATTCTAATTATCCTATGGCTAATAGTACAGAGTCGATTGTCTGAAACCAAAATTATTTGGGCTGGAGTTGTTTTAGTATAGATGAATATTAGCTGATGCATTGTCATTGAAGGGATATTGCCATTTGTTTTTCAGTAATAAAATATCCCTTGAAGAAGCAGTTAGAATTTTCTTCTAAATGGAAAAGCAAAATGTGCTGGATTGCGAGAAGCAGTGACATTAGCTCCCTGCATTTATTCTGGTTTTTATGGTGTAAGTAATGTTAAGCAAATTTGTATTCCACATATCTCATAATGCAAGAACATGACTGTAAAAATGATGTCTATAAAACTACTAATTACCAGGGAGAAGCAGTAGTTGGATATAGTTATATTCTGAGCACAAATTGGACACCAGTCCTGAATGAAAATTCACTTCATGCACAAGCTGTTTGAATTCAATCTTACTCTTAATTGAGAAGTTCAGAAAAATTTCCAGTCGTACTGAAAAATGCTGGGAGAAGAGTTGGAGTTTGCTACAGTAGTGCACCATTTTCAACATAAAAGATACTTTTAGAAGTATACCCTCATTGGGTAGGACTCCCCTCATCTGCCAAACATAAAAAAAAAAAATCTGTGATTCAGTTGCCTAAATTTGGTCTTTTCACCCAATCTATCACTGCTCAAGAGGAGCAACAAATTTTCTGTGCAATTATATAATCATCTGTCCTATGTAAATATAATTCCTTGCTATCTAGTGAATATCTGTTTGCACTGACTCTTTCTTTTTTGGTGTTATTAAGTGTAAAGAGGAACTGATATTTGGAAACAAAAAAAAAAAAAAAAAAAAAAAAAAAAGGTGTGTTCTACTAAGTAAATGGGTTTAGTTAACAAAATAGATTCACTTGGTGAATTATGGACCAAAGGAAATGGTTCCTAAAGAAAGAATTTTGCAAAGATCCCAGCCCTATTTCCAGCAATTAATAGAGCTTGTCTTTCTATTTTAATTTTTGCTTAAACTGTATGCAAATTTACCTTACATAGAACTTTCATAACAAATAACATTCTCTCATAAGAGTTTTGATCAACAGTAGAATTTTCAGCAAATTTATCCCTGTTTCTCATTGTCATTGATCACTGAACATGTTTTCCCTTGCATGAATCACTTTATCATTCAAAAGACAAGAATACAGTTTGTTTTAGAGATTGTTCATCATTTGCTCCAAAAGACTAATACAAAGAATACTGGCTCATCATAATTTCCAATTTTTGCTGCTTAATGGATTGCATCGCTCACAAGCTTCTGGTTCTGCTTCTTTTTATTTCCCCAGTAAGAGGCCTGTAGGCAGGAGCTGAAGCAGGAGCAGACAGGCATGTCCCCACTGCTGGGACCTGGGGAGATGTTGTCCTGGTAGACTCCTTTCTTATTTTGAGAAGCCTCACATTGGAGATTATGAGCCAATTCCCCTCATTTTCTAAGCTGATGAGAATTCAGGTAATAAGTTTTCTACACGCAAGGAAAGTATTCACCCATGAATGAATTCTTGTTATTGAAGTAAATGAAAGATCATTACATACATCAGTGACTTCAGTGTAAAAACCAGCACAGGGCTAGTTACTGCTAGACAGCTGTAAGGGCTGGGTGCTCTGGAAAGCCAGGAATACCAGGAATCAGTAGTGAGAAGCTGTACATTATCACAAGGCTGTGGCTTAGACAACTGTTGTGGTTTAACCCCATCCAAACCCCAAGCCCCTCACAAGCTCTTGCTCACTTGCCCAGCCATCAGGAGTAGGAAGAAAATTGGAAGGGTAAAAGATGGAAAACTCATGGGTTGAGATAAAGACAGTTTAATAGGGAAAGAAAAAGCCATGCACACCAGCAGAGCAAAAAGAGGAATTAATTCCGTGCTTGCCATGTTCAGGCAGGTGTTCAGTCACCTCCAGAGAGCTGGAATCCATCACTTGTAACAGTGACTTGGGAAAACAGTCACCATCCCTCCAAACATTCCCCCTTCGTCCCCCTTCCCTCCTACTTTATACACTGAGCATGATGTCACAGGGTCTGGAACATCCCTTTGGTCACTTGGGGTCACCTGTCCTGGCTGTGTCTCCTCCTGAACTCCCAATCACCCCCATCTCCTCCCCAGCCTGGCAGTGCAAAAAGCAGCAAAGGCCTTGGTTCTGTGCAAGCTCTGCTCAGCAATAACAAAAACATCTCAGTGTTATCAGCCCTGTGTTCAGCACAAACCCAAAACATAACTCCTGGGAAAAATCTAACTCTACCCCAGCCAAATCCAGTACACCAGCAATAGGTCCTGCAGCATCCAGCTGTGGTGAGTAGAGCTCAGATCCTCAGATGAGTCTATGCTGAAGACATCCAAAAAGAAGGCAGAAGTAAGAGCTCTAAAAATGGGGTCAGGATCATGTCTGACAACAACCAGCATCAACCACTGTCCAGAGATCATCAAGCAAAGCCACAGAGCTGATGTTATTTCATTTGTGAAAAAAAGAACAGCTGGTGTCAGGATGTCGAGGGTATCTTGCAGATGAAACGATATTCTAAAGAGGAATATAACAACCCCAATGTTGTCATCAGTTTTTTAAGTTCTCCAGCTCTGTAAAGAATATAAAATCAGTGTTAGATTTTAGCATCTGAGCCTGCTTGCATCCAGTTCATTTTCAGGAGATTTTCAGTGTGCAGGTGTAGTCAATGAGGAAGGTTCTCAGAGCACCTCATGACCAGCATGATTGTGGTTATGTTTCAAAAAAGCTAGTGAAGCTGACAATAGGATCTCAGAATTCTGATGTCAAATCATCTTTCCCTCCTCTATTTTCAAACTTAAAACCCTAGAATGGTAAAGATCCACATTGTTATACTAAACTATAGTAAACAGTAATCTGTAGTAAACTATGGTAATCACTGTGTGCTTTGGGGCACTGCATTGAATACTAAGCAGGTCTATGTGTACACTTTGCACACTTTTAGTGATTCTGACAGCTTCCTTTTTTTTTAATAGTAATTAAACTATATGCGTATCAAAATATTTGCAAAGAAGATGTAACTTCTGTTGCATGCAGTAATTTTTATTTTCATTCTCTATCATGTACTGATAGTGTAACTAAAATGATGAAAAAAACTTGCAGAAAGGATTTACTCCTCTGTCTTCACTTCCCTCTTTCGAAGTTTCCTTCACAGTTATGTCTTGTTGATCAACACAGAGCAGACAGCATCAATATTCATAGTTTAAGGACAGCTATTGAGATCTATGTGTCTCTGGCTCAGTAATATGCAGATTCTGAGGGACTTTTTTTTTAAGACAGCAGAAATCGAATTTAGAAAGCGATCTGTTTAAAGTGATCATTAATAACTAATAACATTGGCTACACAGTTTCATTTCTTTGCAATTACCTCAGAAGAGAGAGTCCATTAGACCTGTAGGTACATCCTGTTTAACATAGGCTCAGAGGAATATAGCTCCTCTCCAGAAGGAGAGTCAATTTTCAAATCATTTAAGACAGAAAACAAAAGATAAGTATAAAGAAAATCCTGAATTCTATATTGCAGATGAAGGGCTTTTCATCTCAGTAAAACTAAGAGTTTGTCACATAAAACTCAATTCAAGTTTGTGAAATTAATATTTGAGAGCTTATATCAGGAAATTGGTAGCAAAGAGCCATTCAGTTTTATCACAGAACAGAAGATCTTAACTTTTTCAACAAAAGAGGTCTAGGTCTGGCTTCTCTCTCTCACCAAATATTTTTTTTTATATATCTTCAAAAGAAGTGATAATGTGTAAGGCTGTAATCAGCTGGAGTAATGTATTTATTTATGTATGCATCAAGCAATCATTGTCTAAATTATGATTAGCAAGGATTTCCCCTCTCCTATTTTGAATGCTAACAAATTAAGATACCATAGAAAACTGTAATTTCAAACAAACAGAGCTGACTTTTGCTGGTTGCAAAATATCCAGACAAAAGCTCTTGTCTGGGTTTTGTATAATTACATTTAAACAATGCTGTGCCCTGGTCTGTTCACATCTGCATTTATATTTCAGATGAATATTTATTCCTTCCCTGAATACCAGAAGGAAGCTGATGTCTGCCTGAGCAGACATAGCCCTTATACTCTGCTCACAGGGTCAGATTCACAACCCTTAACATCGTTAGGGTTGGGAAAAATCTCTGCTCTCCTTGGAAATCTAAAATGTAGAGCTCTACAGCAGGATGAGTGGCGCTCTAAAGAGCACCTCTGGGTGAGCCATATGTGGGAATGCTGATTTCCTTTCACTGATAAAAAGAAAATGGGGTCAGGATGACTAGCTCAAATGGAAGGTTATTATATTTTATTTTCGTAGAAACTCACAGAATCACAGAATACTTTGGGTTAGAAGGGACCTTTAAAAGCCATCTACTTAAGTCCCTCTACAGTAATCAGGGACATCTTCAAACAGATCCAGTTGCTCACAGCTGCATTCAACCTGACCTTGAATCTTTCATGCATTAAGTCATCCACCACCTCTCTGAGCATCCTGTTCTGGGTTTTACCACCCTCTCCGTATAAAATTTCTTTTTACATTTTAATATCTTATAATAAAAATGGATCCTCCTTCAGCTTTATGCCATTGCCTCTTGTTCTATTGCCACAAGTGCCAATAATAAGTTTGTCCCCATCTTTCTTACTGGCCCCCTTCAAGTACTGAAAATCTTGTCTGTCTTAACTAGTCTTAAAAACTAGGATAAAACCATATCAAATCCCAGTGAAAATGAAATTTACAGCAGCCCATCTGTCAGAGGCTACCGATAGAAACTACTGCATTATTCCTCCTGAGGTTTTGTGTTTGTAATTTAGTATGGTATATGTGGCGTGCTTAAATTAAACAATTGTAAGAGCGCAGCACAATAGGTGTGTACTCAAGAGCATCTGTAATAGACAGAGAAAAATTAGAGAAACTCTGAATGAGTCTCAGAAACCATCTGTTAAACAGGATCAGAAATAATAAAACGATAGAGTGCAAATCCTCTGTGGCTGATTTCAGGTGCACTTATGGTTTGAGAAGGACAGTGATGAAAATGCTATTCATTAATTGCTTCCTGCAAAACTTCCTTGCAGAATCAATCACCACCTGGAGACAGAATTAGGTTTTACAAAAAGTTCTACAAATATGAATAATGGCAATAATAACAGTGCATACTTATATCAAGTCTAACATTTGGGAATCACAAGAACTTTGTAAATAGAGGGAAAAAATTCAAAACTACAGAGAGGTTATATAATAGAACTAGGAAGTCTTGTGGGCCAAAGAGAAAAGAACATCAGATTTTTCTTTTAATATTTAAAGTGACTCCTGAACAGTCTGTGGTTTGCATGGACTTCTAATTTAAAGGTTTTAACCAGAAAAAACCTCCATTCTGAAGGAGAGTTTGCTCTTCTCTGAACTGTTTGTGATGCTGTGCAAGAAACAATGTTTTTTTTATATTCAGTGTCCAGATTGAAGGTGAATAAATTATTTAGAGTGACTTCAAATTAATGCATTTTTTCAAGATCAAATTCAACAAAAACTGTATATTTTTGAGAGACAATCTAACCAAAATGAAAACTGTTTTATAGCGCATCCAAAATTGTACAAGCTGTGAAGATATCAGTGTTGTATCAAACTCCCACTTACCTTCTTTGTTGCTGGTCATCGTCAGATCACTGTACAAAATATGGATGATCTGTATACAGGGTCCTTTTTTTTTTTTTTTCACTTAAATGAGAAGAAGTCCTCAAAAATCTCACAGATTTTACAGAGGAAAAAAGTCACAGGCTTTGATCTTTTACGAGGATATATCCTGAGCCTTGTGATAAGCCTCATAATAACTATTTTAGGAATCTGAAGATTTACATGTCCTTCAGTAAGAATAGGAAATGGGTTTTTTCCACAATAATTTATTTAATTTATTAAGTTATATAATTTCATTCTTTTCCAAGTATGTATTAATGAAACTCTCACTGATGCATTGTCTGTATGGTTTCCTGTAGTAAAATAAGCAAAATGTTCACCATCTGCCTCATGTGGCTCATTCTCAGCGTAAGAGAAGCAATATATGATCAGTTAAATGCTTTGTTTTGTCGATGTTTCCTTTTATTTGATTTTTGAAATAGATTCTGTTTTATTTTTATCTTAGAAAAAGTAGCTTAAGGAGAAATAATCTTAGTCTTGGGATGCAACAGGAGATTTCAATTTTCGATCCTCAAAAATGTTATTCCTGGGCTTAAGGAGCTATTTTGGATTAGGTTTGTTGTACCTGGAGAGAAACTTAGGGGTAGTTTAAAAATCCTTATTACATTTAAAAGTTAAAATTTTCAACCACAGTTGTTATTCAGACTTGTGATATTTCAGAAATTATAAACTTGTGTCATAAATGGCATAAATGTCATTGGGTATAATGTCAGAGGTTGAGGATACCTGAGAAAATGATGTCATGAGATAGGAAGAAGGTCCAGTACAATCTCTGTTAGAGGAAAATCTCTTACACATCAGAGCATGATATTGGATGGCTTCATGCTAAAGTTTACTGCATCATAAGCATGAAATGGGAACACGAGTTCTGGCTCTAAAAGCTTGCCCCTGACTTCCCCAGTGAGCCCTGTGCATGGCCCGTCAGAAATTGCACAAGTTTGTTTAACAGCTAGTTTAATCTTCTAAATGTAGCACACGAGATGTGCCGTGAAGCCTTTGAAGCTGTCACAGATGATCGTGCTCTCAGTGGGTCACCACTTCTGTCTTGGGCAAAAAAAAATCCTCGAGACCCAGCTGTAGCTAGAATGGCTTGAAAAACGAAGTTAGCTGCTAGGAAAAGGAGTGCTTGCCTTCACCAGTGAGAGGCTAGATAAGCATATTTGGTCTGAGCGTCTCTGCCAGGCTTTGCCATCTGGCATATGGGTTGACTGGTTCCTTAGAACTGTCTCGATACTCACAGAGTGAAACCAGAAATGCAGCTGGCTGAAAGAGGTGGGGAAGGCTTGGGATTTGTTCAGGTTCAAATAGAAGTGACAGAGGTCTCTTGGGGCTGGGGAGGAAGAAGAGATGTTCCTATTTAAAAATTAATTCATAATGAGGATCTGTTGTCAATAAGCAAATAGAGGAAGAACTGACAAAAACCATATTTTGTTCTGTCTTGAAAAAATGAATCAACATAAACAGTACAAAAATAATAATCTAAGATAACTAGGAAAATAGGTGAAAGCATGGACTGGGATCCATCATTCTGAGAGACTGGCTGACACAACATGTTGCTGAATTGTGATCTCAAAGCTAAAATTTACTTTGCTCATTCTTCAAAGGAATTTGTGTTGAAAATGAGAAATGTGTGTGGGAGTTGATGGAGTGGAAATGAAAGTTGCCATAGTCAAGCATGGAACTAAATCTCCAAAGTAAAATATCCTATCAGATGAATTGGACAATCTACATCACAGAATGCAAAATTAAGTAGGAGATGGAATAGCTGGCCCAAAGTGGTTTTTAGTAAATATCTTTAAACAGGTATCAAACATGTTGGCTGTACTTAAGGAAAAGAGAGTAGGGGGGAGGTTCTGCATGCTTGAACAATAATAGTATGTATATAAAATAAACCAAAATACTTTTGCATTCTCAAAATTAGTTGACTAAAGGTACATTATTTGAGGATTTAGAAAACAAAGTTGCCAACATTTCTTTTTTCAATTCTGTGATAACTTCAGGCTGCACAAGGAACTACTGAGTAAAGTCCCCTTGGGAAATACTTTTGAAGGTGCTGTGATGACCTCATAAGGACACAGGAGCAAGCAATTCCAAAATGTTGGAAGTCAAGCAGACAAGGCAGAAGGCTAGCTTGCATGAGCAGAAATTTTTTCGGAGCCAAGGCAAAAAAACAAAGTGTGTGTTCTAAGGAAGCAATGTCAGGTGGTGTGGGAGAAACACAGAGATGCCTCTTGCCACTGCAGACAGAAATTCTGTGTGGTCAAAGTGCAATTGGAGATGAAGCTGACCAGAAAAAAAAATGGGGAGATGGGAAAAATATTCTTTGACATACATTTTTTGGTACCTTGGAAGGGGCCAGGAGTTGGACTCAATGATTCTGACGGATCACTTTTAACTCAGGATATTCTGTGAGTCTGCAAATCTGTGAAAATACAGAAACAATTTTGGATACTGTGGAAGAAAATCCGTTTTCTGATTTTCTTTTTCCTTTATTCACATAAACCTTAATTTAATTGCAACATTAAACTGGTTACACCAGGAGTCCATTAAAGATTTACTTATCTTCAGTGGTGAATGTTAAGAAGTTATTACTCAAAAATCTATTTAAAAAGTTAAAAATAATTAAAATATATAGGCAAGATCATTACAAATCAGGAGATAATTTTCTAAGGAAAATGGTATATTGTTAAAGATTCTCAAAGGTTTTAGTTCTGGGTTGGTTTTAGTTCAATAATTGGTTTTAATTCAATCTCTGGTTTTAGTTCAATAATTGAGAGATGTGAGTGGGGTTTTGTTGATTTATCATTTATTACCAGCAGTTTGTCCAGACAGAGAATGCTGCAGTACGGTGTCTGGACTCATTTAATAGGATTTTTTTTTGTTTCTTGGGTTGTTTTTTTGTTTGTTTTTGAGTGGTTGTTTGTTGTTTTATTTTGTTTTGTTTTGTGTTGTTTTGTTTGTTTGGGTTTTTTTTGTGGAGGAGTGTTGTGGGGGTTTTTTAGTTGTTTGGTTTTTTTTCATGTTTTTCATACTTGAGTCTTGAAAGAAAAGCTATAATAATCTCCAAAACTGACCCATGCTCCAAGCACAGATGAGCTTTCTGCTTAAATCACCTGAGAAATATAAATAGGTTTCTTTGATCGTTCTGATAAATTCAGGATCTCAATTTTTCAAACTTCCATAATGGTTTCATTTTAGAACATTTGATAGTTAGCATTTTTGTTGTTGCTGTTATTCAGGGTGTTTTTAATTGAATTTTCATAGCTGAAGATATTGGTATTAATTTCTTTGCTTAAGACATTGTTGGGCGGATCTAGATGTGGGAAATAGAAATCTGTATTTAAGGTTCACCATACTGCCATGAGTTTTTGCCAAGAGTAGTTAAGTTTTAAGAGAGATCCAATGAATCTGAATCAAAAATCAAAAAGCTGTGAAATACAGATTCACAAATATTCACAAATCATAATTTAAAAATATAAAATCTGTGAATGGAGAGAAAGGCTTGCAGAAAGGGAAACATTTAGACGGTTTTTTTTCTGTTTTTTTTTTTTTTGTCTTTTTTTTTTGTTTTTTTTTTTTTTTTTTTTTTTTTTTTTTTTTACTTGAACAAAGTTCTATGCCAATGTCTGGGCGATGTTATCATTATTGTTATTTCTCATATAGTAAAATAAATTATATAAAACCCCTAGGCAGGTTTTGACTTTCTATCCATAATTTCCACAAAAAGGGGGGTCTTCCTCCAGGGAGAGCCACAGGGAGATCAAGGATCAAGGCCATATCTTATAATTTTGGCAAAGTGATTTCCTTGTGTTTTTTTTTTTTCTTTGTTTGTTTGGGTTTTTTTTTGGTTTGTTTGTTTGTTTTGGATTTGTGTTTTTTTTTTTTTTTTTGAGTAGGGTTTTAATTTTTACTAATAAATATCATCTCATTATATTTTAAGCTAATATATTCAATCCTCATCTGGGTACTCTTACTCTTTTTGAATGTCAAGTGTAGTTTCCTCTTTTTATTAGTCTGCCCTATAGATACAGTTTCATTTTTTAGCTTTTTCCCCTCCCTCAATCAGCTGGTGAAGTTAACATTTCTTGCAAAATAAGCATTCAATAAAAATCACTCATTTTCACTTTTCTAGTCTTAATAAGATTATTTGCTTTATGTGGCCACTGTTAATATTATTTTTCTAAACATAAAACAATTTTTAATGAACACACTGGCTCTGCTCTGTGTGCTGAGACATCAGGAAACAGTCTCAGTGCAGGAATTCCACGTGGCACAGCCACGGATTTGTTGCAACACTGGGCCATGGACACCTAGGTTTTCCTAGACAGGTTTCTTGGGTAGCAAGTAGTGAGACAACTGTAAATCAGGTAGAAAAATGGGGATGCAGCTCCACTCTTTCTTGCTCTTTGTGATGGTAGTGACATTCAGGGGTTCATTGCACGTGACAGAGGTTTCCATGATATTCCATGAGTTGTGTTGCTAATATTACTCTGCAACAGCAATCAAAATAGCACCTTTTTCATCTCTCTCTTATCACACAGTCATAGGGTGGTTTGAGTTGGAAAGACCTCACAGAACATCTCCTCCCTGCCCTCCTACCTCACTCTAGACCAGGTTGCTCCAAGCTCCATCCGCCTGGCTTTGAGCACTTCCAGGGATGGGGCAGCCACAGATCCTCTGGACAACATCTACCATGCCTTACCACCCTCACAGTCAAGACTTTTTTCCTAACATTCAAACCTGTGCTTTGTCTATGTGAAGCTTTTCCCCCTCGTTCTGTCACTCTAGGTCCATGTATAAAGTCCCCCTCCAGCTATCTTCTGTCATCTATCTATCATCTATCTATCTATCTATCTATCTATCTATCTATCTATCTATCTATCTATCTATCTATCTATCATCTGTCTTTTCTATCTTTTCTTTCCCATATCTGTCTCATTTTAAAACCAGCTTTTCCTTTATGGCTCAAGCCAGGACTCTAAAATTAATGGGAGATGGCCATGCATGACAGGGATGCCAGTTCAGTAGGGTGATATGCATCCAGTGTTTTACAGAATAACTCATGGTTAAGGGGTTTTTTTAGTACCTTTTTTTGCCTGTAGATGTTTATTTGTTCCAGACCTGCTGTGGAGTGTAAGGTGCAGTGCACGTTTGCAAAGATATGAAAGCACACTCTTCTGAGAAGTACCAACATTTACTGTCAGCCTCTGTCCTTTATCCCAAAGGATATCAACTCACTTGTTTTCACTCTTTACCATACATGTACAACCTTTGGCAACTAAAAACACATCAGTGCAACAAAAAAACCCAAAAATAAAACAAAACCGAAACAAAACAAAAATACTCTGTGACACAGAATTCCCTGATCCTCAGAAATCAGGCAATAGCAGCATTTCTCCTTCCGTATTTGTGAATAGCTGCTGTTTGGATGAAAAGCCTGGACATTTAGCCTTATGGGTAATGGTATGGGTTAGCCGTTCTGAAATGTTCAGGCAGATTCCAACTATTCTTCCTTTTAAATAAAAAGAATAATGGGAAAGAACAGAAAAGAAATACGAAATAAAGAGGTTTTCCTTCTCTTAGAAATGCAATCAGCATACAGGGAGCAAAAGAAATTCCAATTACTGCATTCGTGATAACAGCAGAAAGACTCAAATAATTAAATGATTATTGTATACAGGGTTTTCAATGGGACTTGTAATTCACAAATCTTTTTTCAATTATTCAAATTCCTAAGGTGAAAAAAGCAAAAATTGAAAAGAAAATTGAAAATCTCATTAACCACTCCTGCTATCTTTGCACCTACACAGGCACATGACTAGATTCCTTTGCAACTGCAGATGTTTTGAGACAAAAGGACATCTGTAGAGGGTACTGCCAGAAAAACACTGTTGTCTGTTCATGTGAAATAGGCCAGGCAATTAGTAAAAAGCTCAGGAATCACTGTGAAAGCATCTAACCCTACAACTAATGTTCCCTTGGCTATTAAAAGTTCGCCTAGGACCTTATCCTGCCAATATGTTTATTTGATACTTTGCTGCCTATTGGAATAGCAGGTATTTGGAATGGCCAGGTATGGCTGGAATGTTTCTATTTAAACTGGATTTTTTTACAACTACTAAGATTACCTCCTTTCACAATATTAACACAAAATTTTCCATCAGAAAGTGAAAATAATTCTATTTATAGTACTTGGAGAAGATGGATTTTCAATTAACAACATTTACCAAAAAACATTGCTTTGGTAATTTGTTTGGAAACAAAAGGAATATATTCCGGCCAACTATACTTATGACTAAATCATGCAATTTCAAACACTGTAAATACTATGAACTTGACAGAAAGCTCATCAAAGTAAATGAAAGGAATTTCAGTGACTTTCATCACACCCTGTGTCTGGCAGTAAAAAGCTTCAGTCAAGCCCAAGTACGTTATAACAATCAGTTAATTATGCCATGATCTATGGAGCCTATTGTGATGAGACGCTTTTTCATTCATCTTGGGTTTAGCCTGAAATCTAAAATATCCTTTCAAAGGGCACTTAGAGATCATGGAAATCTGTAGTACTACAGGAAAGATTCTAACATTGCTTCATTAACCAACATGAAACAGGATGATAGTATCATAAAAGTGAAAATATTCACATTTTTTGAGGAATTGGATTTTCTACGAACAAGTTTTACCAGAAAAAAACATTGTTTTGGAAATTTTTTAGAAACCAAAGTTATATATTCTGTAAAATATTTTAAATAAAATATTTAGTAACATATTTAAATTGTTTACTATCTATTTTATTTTATAATAAGTAATATTTTTTTTAGACAGAGCTGTATAGGAGTCACCTTTCCAAGTTCATGTGTCCCCTGAGAATCTAAGAGACCAGAGACTTGTAAAAAAAGGAGGGATAAAGAGCAAAGTTATTCAGCAAATATTCACTGACTTGCAGCACTGAAAGACCTTAGCAAAGGGGGAAAATTCCACTGGATATGATATACCAGCACAAGAATTGAAGGGCTTGATCCTTCTCTCAGGAATTCTTGGGAACACATCCACTGACTTTGGTGGAACAAAAGGTAATGGGAGATTATTACGGAAAGAAGTAAATAAGATTCCAGGCTGGTCAACCTGACAACTTTCATAATCACTTAATTGTTAAAATATACAAAAGAGAAATGACTTATTGTAATAAATTAAATAATAAAATGAGCTCCTGAAAGTACATAAAGTCTCCTAGCAAGGTTTATTAAAAACCTTCATATAGAATGAAAACAGTAATCTATTTAGCAGTTTCACAGAAATTATATCCTGGCTGATTGACTTTTATGATGACTTGAGTTTGCTTCTTTCAGTCCTAAGACTAATTACATTTTAGACAGGGACATTGATTAGATAATGCCACCCAAGCACCAGTTCTTAATGATGCAAAACGTGAGCCTCAGGACTAAATTGTGTTTTCAAAAATCACTGTGCCCAGGGGGCCTCTACACCCTGTCAGTCCCAGCTTTTGCAGCTTGAGACAATAGTGTTGCTTTGTTATCCTAATATGGAGGAAACAAGGAATGGCAAAAGAGAGGGAATTATTCCTATTGTATTTAAAGGAAGAGATTGTAAAGGGATTTTGAAGAAAAGAGGTAGAGATAAGTATTAATGAAAAAAACCCCATAACTGTTCAGGGAACCTGTGACATTTTGGTTAACTATTTAGAGTAGTTATAGTCTAATTTCTACTTTCTCACCTGCTCAGCAGACCCAAGAATTTTTTTTCCCCATCCCTCTCTCACAACTTCAAATTTATAACAATTCTTTATTTCACCACATTGTAAACAACTTAATGATGATTGAAATAACATGCAGAGCATATTACATGTGCTTAGAGAACCTAAGGAAATAAAAAGGCTGGCCTTGGGCCAGGGCCAGAAAAAGCACTTGCAGCTAGGTTCAGTTATTAAAAGTTTGAGATATTGGCTGTTCTCCAGTTCTTTCATTCAATGTGGGTTTATTTTCCTCTGGATGTTTTTAACTCAGTGTATTTTGTGAAAACATAATAGTCATTAAAGTGGCTTGGCTCATGCTGAGAAGGAGCTACCAGTTCACACAGAATCCTATAATGGTTTGGGTTGGAAGGGACCTCCAAGATCATCTCATGCTATCACCTTGCCATGGGCAGGGACACCTTCCACTGTCCCAGGCTGCTCCAAGCCCCAGCCAGGCTTTGATTTTTTTCTCATTCAAACTCTTTTTAGGTTAAAGCCATATTTTTACATAATAATTACCCTGGTTTAATTTGTTGTTTTCTATTTCCCTATTGAAAGTGAGAAGTTGTTCTTCTTTCATCTTGTTCTTCCTACCATTCATATTTGTATAAATTTATGTCTGTGATAATATTAAATAAACTTAAGTGTTCAAATAACAAATGCAAAGAGAGATCAAATAGTAAAAGCTGTATCATTGCCTTTGCAAACGATCAGGTTTTCAGAAATGTCTTTCTTGGACACTTCCAGGGATGGGGCAGCTGCTCTGGGCACCCTGTGCCAGGACCTCACCACTTTCACAGGGTGTCCCCTATGAGGGGACACGCTCTCCCTGCGTCCTCTCAGTTTGGAGCCAGTGCATTCAAGCCAATGAAGACAGCATTAATAAAACCATAATTCTTCAATTTGAAAAGCAAAGCTGCAAGAAGGTCTGAACATTTAGGGAAAATGTGGTGATCTACCCCAGAACTCAGGATACCTTTTAGAAGTGATGGTGGTAAGGGTATTTGAACTCATACAGAATAAATGCACTCTTTTTTCTTTTTCTCCTGTTCAGAACTACTTATTTTGTCTTCAAAGTGGGGGATTGTAATAGTCCACATCATCCTTCTTTGAAATGCAAAGTAAAAGAGCCTTGCTCTCAGGGAAAGTGAAACCAAAAGTGTGCACTCCTACTCAATGGTAATTTTTTTTTCAGTGACTTATATTTATTTTTTTGCCACCATCACTTGTTCATGTAGAGAAGACTGATTCACAAAACAAAAAATAAAACTATAGAATTCAAGTTCTAGCTTGGCAAAATACATGACCAAATCTACTGCAGTTTAACAGCATGTCTTTTTTACCTTTATGAAGAGTTACAGAGTCCAGAAAGTAAAGATTAAAATAATTCTGAATTATAACTTATTCCATAATTGGAGAAGCAACAATTTTTTTCTTATATGTGCCTTGGTCTGCCTGGGTCTGCCTTAATAATGAACATTATTAAATTGTAATTAATAACGAAAAAAATCTTTCAGCAAAGAAAAAATATATGATGAATAAATATATCACCTGAACCCAAACCTTAGTGGAAAACAATTTAAAAAAATCCATTTCCTAAAAATGATAATATGGGCTATTCAGCCAGCCCATTAAAAATAAATGAATGCCAGTTCTGTTGAAATGAAAGGGATCCATTTTTGGTTTGATGAATAGTTTGACTCATGCTGCAAATATGAAAGAACATCTGAAAAATGTTTTATACATAAGATGACAGTTTTAGTTAATGCATCTTGGAAATTTTCCTGAAGAAGGATATACTCAAGATAATGCTAAGTGTACATATATTGTAAAATATATGGAGACACAATTTTGAATTAGTTCCTTCTTCATTTATTTTAAGTACTTGTAGAAAAAAAAAAAAAAAAAGAAAATATCATAGTAAGGATACTGCATGCATGTCTCCATGGTATACTACAGAGATCCCAGACCTCACATAAAATAACAGAAATTGTGCAGATGAGAAGTATGAGGATCATTTGTAGTCCAGAAACAGTATAGCCTCCTCTGTAAGGCACTGCTCAAAGGCACTGCTAATTAGTCTTGCTTAACTACACTGTGCTCAGAACCGTGTGGATAGAGGCATATCCTTTCCAGCTCTGGAGGAAACTACGGATAGGTAGTTAGGGTGATTGTTTCTGCATTGCAAGACATGAGTCTTTACGTCGGACATTGTCAGCCACTTCTCTCCTTATGGCACAGCCCAGGTGATGTGACCTTGCAGGGCAGACCACACTCCTGCAGTGCCCACCAGCACAGCCCAGGGACATCAGTAAAACAAAAAATTACCTTGCTTACAGGACATATCTAATCCTCCAACAGCTTCTGGCCAGAAGTTAATTTTTCTGCATGTACCAGCCCTCAGTGTTTTTTTTTCTCATTCAAACTCTTTTTAGGTTTGTTTTTACATAATAATTACCCTGGTTTAATTTGTTGTTTTCTATTTCCCTATTGAAAGTGAGAAGTCGTTCTTCTTTTTTCTTGTTCTTCCTACCATTCATATTTGTATAAATTTATGTCTGTGATAATATTAAATAAACTTAAGTGTTCAAATAACAAATGCAAAGAGAGATCAGATAGTAAAAGCTGTATCATTGCCTTTGCAAACGATCAGAAATGTCTTCTTTATGTCCGCTTAAGATTTATGAAAAAATTGTAATCTCCATGTTCCTCAGAAACATAAATAATATGTTATTATTTATGTAAAAATATGCAGTGTTTGTGGTATACTAAATAATAAGCTATGCACTGCAAGGATATCATTGAAGGTTAGCCATGCATGAAAAAAGAAAGGAAGAAACCACAATCAGCTTCTTGTATACTGTGTCAGGAAAATCTAGGAAAAAATTAATATCTACTAATAAATTAAGTATTTCATGATAGCATACTTCGTCCCAGTGTTCTGTTTCATAGCTGAGAAATAGAGAAATTAAAAATAATATATTACAATGTATTACTTGCTGTTACAGAGACATGATGAAGTGTAAGTAGCAGTTGAAATATGAAGTGGTGGGCTACAGGCTACCAGAGACCTTTTTCTCTTCTGCATATTTCAGTCTTTCTGATTCTTCTTGTTTCTCCACCTTTATTTTTCACATCAGCATTTTTGTTTGTACTGCCTGCTTCCACGCATATTTTCCCATAGTTTCCAACTTCCATCATATTGTTCTTTATTACTCTTTGTCCTAATAAGGAGAATTTCTCCATTCTCCTTACTGCTGCTTTGCCACCAGTCTTCTCCTGCCATTTCTTTTGTTTTACATCCTCTATCTTTTGTTTGTGGTTTTTTTTTTTTTTTTTTTTTTTTTTTTTTTTTACCCATACATCTTTTTAGATAAAGACACCTGTTTAACTGGATCTGAAAGGCAGAGGGGGATTGCTCACCTCCTCTGAGTGCTCTAACTCTGCAGAGAGTAGGAGAACTTTTCCTGTGGTTTCCATTCAGAAGTTTCCTGCACATAGCACAGTAGATACCAAATCACTTCTATTCTTTCCTGAAAAGGTACAAGCCAGGGAACAGATCTCACTACTGACACCATACAAGAGAACAAAATGACATATGTTGTGAGAGAAAATAATCCTCAGTGTAAGAGGATCTCACTTTCATTCAAAATAACAGGATACTGGGCTGTTTCTTTGAAAACCTGTTTTACCTCAAATCTGTAAACATGTGTTCCTATGCCACAATGGGGAGCATTCATTTTGATCCTCTGAGGAGATCGAAATGTATTATTGGTGTTTTAATGCAATATGTGCCACAAAAGGTTAGCTTTTCATTTCTTATTGTCCTCCATACTGTGCCATGCTTCATCTCAGAACGTGCTGTCAATAGGCATAGTGACAAAAGACAAGCTGATGTGGTGTGACAGGAAGGGCAGAGGTCACTTTGATACTACATGATGTAGCTTTCCAGAAATGTCCCAGAAATGCCATAGTTTTAATAATTTTTAAGCTTTCTGCTGTCATATAATTTTATGTAGCTGAGCCACTTCTTCATCCCCATATCTTTGTGATATGCTCTGTACTATTTCACTCTGCTCTCTTGAGGTGTCTCAGGCATTTAGACTTCCTTGTTTACGGAGAAAAAGGTGCAAAAGCCCCTCTAGTCATTTGAGAGCCCCCATGAGAGTCTTTTAATGCTGTATGCAGCAAAGCTCTCAGAAACAGCCTTATTTCAACAGCATTTTGTATGGCTTCTTGCAAATATATGAATAATTTGCATTATTCATATCTGTTGACTTCCAGCATATTTATTTCCATCATCTACCCAGTATTAGGATCTGGCTATAGGCATTTGTATCATGGCACAATACATTTTAAAGATGAGTGTGACTAATTCCCTCATTTTCTTATTACCTTGCAGTCCATTATTCAATGTATCATGTGCTCTGTACCTACAGTATCTATATAAAATGGGGAGAAGTTATCTGTTTGTGACAGCTGAGCATATGTGGGTTTAGTGAGTTATAAACTCTAAAATAAATCAGGTTTCTTTAAAGGGGAAATAACTGTTAGGCAATGGTTCAATTATGCATTTAAATTCAATGGAATTCTGGATTGCTCTTCTGCTCAATGGGAAAAGACATTAGCTGGGTGGACACTTTCAGATCTTTCTTTTTATTCATTTTTAGTTACTGTTCTCTAGTAAGGTTGCTAGAAAGCTATTCAAGAATAATGATAAAAAAAAAAAGGTAAATAAATCAAAAAGTCAAGAAGGCAACCAAGGAGAAATGTCTGTTTGCAGCTGTGTAGTTGTTGCAAGAATGAGTTAATTCTGGTCTAGTTTTTCTCTTTCTAGTTACAATCTATGTCAAGTGAATAGATGAATTTTTCCCCATTTTCACTTCTCATTACAGGGTTTGTCATGAAAAGTGAGTTATCACAGGATTTTATTGCCTGATATATTTGGTGAATTATGACTGTGCAGAGGACATTTAACCTCTTTCAATAGTGTGTGACTTGTTTGACTGCTCCTGGCATGCAAGGGGATACACAGGAATTCAGTGTGATATTTCCTTGCATACAAAAACAAAGATGACTCTTTTCAATGAAGCAAAGAACAAAGTTAGAACATGTTTAATTGCACATTGGGATCACGCAATGCTACCCCTGAGCAGTAATCTTGAAAAGTTAAAGAAAAAACTAATTCTGCAAGTCATGATTACAGAAGTGTTTAACACAGTTAAAATATTTGGCCTGTAAAAGTGTTTGCTTTGACTTTGCCTGCGTTCTGTCTTCCAGGCTGATTTTTCTCTACAAAGCATTTGGTCTTTGCATTGAAAATGTTAACAAATAAAGGGAGTATTACCCCTTGAGAGAAACATTGTCATTTGACAGTTTTCAGATAATGTCATGTGTTGTGAGGGCTACCACATCCCTTTTTTCTTCTACTACCAGGATACTTCCCAGAACACTATCCAATTACAGTAATTAGGAAGAGCAATAGAAGAAAGGAGATAGAACATTTTAATAGTCTGTATACTTTAGCTTTCCCCTATCACTCATCTGCAGCTAGGCACATATATTTGATCTGTGGAAAGTAGGGAAGAGAAGGTTGATTTTACTTCATAAATGCTCAAGGAACACACATTTCCTTATGTCACACATTGTGGAATTATCAAATAATGCCTTCTTATGGTACTGTCACATTTGATCATAATGGCCTTTAGATGGAAGATCTCAATTTAATCTAAGTTATAAATACCTGTTTCTAATAACTAAGTTAGTGGACAGATGGGAGGAATGTTGTCCCAATAAAAATGAAGACCCTTGAAATTGCCGTCTCAGAAGAGTAACAGAAGCACACTACACCAGTCAGTGTAGGGAGGAGGAGGAGGAGATCACAGCCTTGGCTCTTCATTAAACCCACACCTGGAACTTTGTTACTGATGAGGAGTCTGTCAATGCTTGGAGAATGATAAGATCATCTTTACCTGCTTGGCAAGTCTACATTAAAAGCATGCAGAACCTCCTTGTCTGAGGATCTGCAAGCTGCTACTGAAACACAAAACACACACGTACACACACGGGTAGTACATATTTAGAGAGATATGTGCCTATGTGGATATATAAAAATCAATTTTAGTTAATAGAATAGTTGAGGCCGTGCTGTAATGTAATGCTGTGGAATGAATAGGCCATTTCAGTGCTGGAAGTATGAACTTTAACAGTGAGGGATGAGGAATGAGGCTAGGCCAGGAAAGAAAAGGCCCAATGGTCTGTTCACTGACTTCAAGGAAAATTGCCATGGTTCAGGCAAACATGCTCCTTTTAGAGCTACCATCAAATATGTGTGTTACCCTCATAAAAATCTCTGCCATTTTTTTTCTGGAGAGAGTAAACTCAGTTGCTACCCTGTCCGAGGCTGCTCATGGAAGTTCTTTTGGCTTTTCAGGACTAAACTCTCTTTTACTGAGTAAAAGTCACAGAACTGGAGTTCGTAATTTGTGATCAAACAGTTTCATTAATATGGTTGTTCCAAAGAGAACCACCAGTAATTAGGCTTATATCCATAGCCAAGAAAGCACACCATATTTTCTTTAATCAATCCCAAGACAGGTAATAGCACACACAGGAAATTTAATGTGTTTTAATAAAAGGCCACAATCGTCCAAATCTAAGGATGCTATCAGTCACCCACCATTCTGCCTGACAATTGTGCACTGTGTTGAGGTACAAACAAATCATGTGCAAAAGCCACTAACACATTTTTCATGGAATCAGGCATAAAGGCAGATTTATGTGTAGCCAAATCACTATTCCTTACAACACAATGCATTAGCTGTGCATAAACATATTCAAGCAATTTAGACAATGTGCATCATGGTGGAAGAGACCACAGCACTACACCAGGATAAAACGATTCAGAGGCTGGTGTCAGTCTGAACTTCACAGATGTAAATTGACTATTCATTATATAAAATTTATCATGGGAAAGCCAAAGGTGGGGAAGGGGGGTTGATCATCAATGTTGTTGTCATATTCTGAAATCCAAATATATCTGTTCTAACCAGGTGGGAGGAAGAAGGTAAATTTATTTAGCTTTGTTTGATATTGGAACACTGCTTATTCCATAGCAGGCAACTTGTCCTGCTGAAGTTCTTGGAACCACACCAGTGGGTCAACATTCACCAATTTGATTACAGAATATGCCATTAATATAATTAAAGAATCAGGATAATATGCTCTTGGCATCCAAAGGGATGGGATCTAAAAGAAGTATTATCAATAGCATTGTAATTTTATTTATAGTATTGCTTGTAGTGATGGCTTCTTGAATAGGTAAAATTCTTCTAAAAATTAATTTTTGAGGGTTTGAAAGGGTGTACATTCTCTTGACTTAAAGCAGTGTATCTACTCTGAAATCATCTAAGATTCTTTTGAGACAACGTACATGAGAAGGTTTTAGAAAGGTCCATTGGCCAGATTGCCTTATTTCTAAAACAGTAAATCTGTAATTTCTGGGGAAAGCTTCTTAATCCAACTCTAAATTGCTAAAATCATAATCCTTTTATGTGAACACTTTTGGTTTCTATTTTTTATTTGGATGAACCATACATTTAGGAGTGGATCCTAGCCAGGATCACAAGGAATAGCTAAACACTGCCTGTGCAAAAGTTTGTGTGCTGTCTATAAAAGACATGTCCTGGGGATAATTTTCATCAGCATTCTTAGACTGTAGGAGGAGGAGTGCATATGTGTAAAGCTGTGGTAAATTATGTTTCATATTACATAGCTGACTGACTGCTGTCTCTCAGTGAATCTAAATTAGACTGCAAAAATTAAAAATCAGGAAAACTTTCTGAAATATTATGTGCAACTTCAAATGACTGCTCATGACTGATTCACTAGCAGTGATCAGGGAGAAATATTAACTTATTTTGCACCCTTGGGGCTTCATCAAGGGCCAGATTCAAGATTGCTTGGATTCCATTAAAAAAAAAAAATCCTTCTTCAGGTATTTTACTGTAGTTTGTTTTAGACATCTGAAATTGTATATCATCCATCAACAGGAGTTTCAGCATCTCAACAAAGGATCTAAAGCTCAAGGGCTTGCTTCTTTCTTTTCTATTGCCCTGGCAAAGAAACATTTTGATTTGACTCTGATCTCAAAGCTGCTTACAGGAGCATGTCTATTTTCACAAGCACCCAGACAATATTTGTAGATGTTCTTCAGGAATGTGGGCAGTTCAGAGGCCAATAACATGGAATTGCAATGAAGGTGATCACTAAGCAGCCATGCTGTAATCAGGTCACTGAAGTCAGTTTTATGGAAAGGATTTAAAACAGAATGATGATGTAGTGTGTGGTGGAAAAAGCTCAAATCCCAAACTTTGATGAATCCTGATTGGTATATTGACAATCCAAAGTATAAAAGTAATAACTTTTCCTCCACTTCTTGGACAACTGCATGCTGGACTGTAATGTTTATTGATCACCATCCTTTATCACTTTCCATTGACCATTTATGTCCGTAGTTATGCATAAGGACTATTGATTGGGTAGTAATTACCCTCTAATGTAGGTCAGCTAAGGTCACCAGTACCAACTTGCCCTTCTTGATTTTTGTTAATTTATTTTATTGGGATTTTGTTTTTCTCATTTTCAGTTTTGGAATTGATTTCCTTTTTTGTGCCTTTTTACATGTCATGCAATATTTAAGTTGTTTACAACCTGTGAAGAAACTTCAGCTATGTGAGTTCTTTCAGGAATATTTATTTCCACTGTTACTATATGCTGGTCTTCAAGAATGCAATATACATTTTATGTGTAAAATCTAAAGTGCAAAAAGAAAAGAAAGAAAATTATTGTAAAAAATATGACAAACTCAAAAATATTGTTTTAATATTTGCTCCTCTTTGGGACAACTGGCTGGCTGTAACTCAGATTACATCTCCTCTCATAAAAGAATACATAATGAATTCACCTTCTTGAAGAAGCTACTGAAGTGGGAGTAGGGTGGGACTGTATTTGAAGATGTGGGTCAGAATTTTAATTCTGGTCTTATAGTCACAAGAGCTGAGCCAGCACAAGGTGTGGGAGTACTAATTTACTACTGAAGTGTGGGTCCACAATGAATTATTGCACTTTGCAAGCAAATAATTAGAGATTAAATGATGAGATGGGGATATTATTTGTTACACTTGTCTGCTATGTCTGAAATTGAATCTTGGGTACTTCCAAGGAGAGGTCATATGTTCCAATTCACTTTCCAATGAACCAAACACAGGAGGGACCTGATCATCACCAAGTTTGTCTTTGAGATGACACAGCCACACAAGTTATGATAAGCAGTAATAGAGCTTATTCAACCATTGAATTGTGACAAAAATAGGTGACATACAGCTCTGGGCTCAGGGGCTGCAGGGAGTGGGGGCTGGGGATCCTGCTTGTGCAATAAACTTGGCTCTAGGTGCAAAAAAGTTGGGTTTTTTGTTCTGGGTTTTTTTGTTTGTTTTTTTTTTTTTTTTTTTGGTTTTTTTTTTTTTTTTTGAGTGGGGGGGGGTATTGTATTTGCAGGGAGACCCAACAAAGGAAAGAGTTATGAATCTGACTCCACGTTCTCAGAAGGTTCATTTATTAAGATACAATATTATATTAAAGAATACTGTACTGTACTATACTAAAGAATACAGAAGGATACTTACAGAATGCTACAAAATAATGAAAACTGGTGACTCTCTCCAGAGTCTTGACACAGCTTGGCTCTGATTGGCCAATGAGTCAAAACAACTCACACCAGAAACCAATTAAACAATCACCTGTGGGTAAACAATCTCCAAACATATTCCACATGAGCAAAACAAAGGAGAAGCAAATGAGATAATAATTGTTTTCCTTCTTCTCTGAGGTTTCTTAGCTTCCCAGGAGAAAAATCCTGAACAAAGGGATTTTTCCAGAGAATGTGAATGCGATGGGACGGCAGGGGGAGGGTTGCTGGTTTGGGGTTTTTTTTTTCAGTGTGCCCTGGTGGCCAAGAAGGCCAATGGCAACCTGGCCTGTATCAGGAGCAGTCATTCTGTCGTATCAGGAGTTCATTCTTTGCCTGTACTCGGCACTGCTGAGGGCACACCTCGAGTGCTGTGTCCAGTTCTGGGACCTCAGTTTGGGAAGGACGTTGAGATGCTTGAGTGCATCCAGAGAAGGCAACGAGGCTGGAGAGGGGATGGGAACAAACCCTGTGAGGAATGACTGAGGGAGCTGGGGGTGCTCAGCTTGGAGAAAAGCAGACTCAGGGGTGACCTTATCTCTCTCTACAACTTGCTGAAAGGTGATTGTAGTCAGGTGGGGTTGGTCTCTTTCACCAGGCAACAACTGACAGAACCTGAGGACACAATCTTAAGCTGCACCAAGGGAAGTTTAGGTTGGACATCAGGAAAAAATTCTTCACTGAAAGAGTGATTGGACAATGGTATCATCTGCCCAGGGAGGTGGTGGAGTCACCATCCCGGGATGTGTTTTCCAAAGCCTGGAATGTGGCACTTGGTGCCATGGTTTAGTTGATGAGGAGGTTCTGAGTCATAGGTTTGACTTGATTTCAAAAAGTCTTACCCAACCTAGTTCATTCTGTGATCCTGTAGCAATATTGGAGGCAAGAAATCTAATCAGAGATTATTTTGCTTTTTATAGACTTTGTTAAATTGAATTTTTGTGACCTCACATACAAAGGATATTTACATTTCATGGCATGCAGATATCTGAAAGATAACTAAAACTGCCTGAATGTCCCCAAACTATTTTTTCTATTCATATGAAACAATTAAAAAAAAATCTTTGAATTGTCTTTTACCTAACTCTCTGCTATGAATATGTTCACACATACCACAGAAAATGGTTTCTAGTTGTCTCCTTCTCCAGGCAGTTCAGAACAGCATTATAGGTGGCTTAAAGAGTGACTAAGAGGTTGGGACATGTTTGTGGGAGCACTGAATCCTTCTCTATGAATTAGGATCATTGTAGATATCTGACTTACACACAGAAAAGAATTAAGCACATAATTTTATCAGTAAGGATATTTTGACCTAAAGTGCCACAAGTGATGCAAACAGCAACAAAAAAAAAATTGCAGAAAATATATTGAAACATATTTGTCTCTTGAGTCTTTGCTAAGTATAAAACGGTTTCATAAAGCATTTCATTCATTTCAGGCTGTCCAGACATCAGGAATACTGGCTGTACTGCTTTGTCTTTGGAAGGCTGGAATTCCCTGTGGCTGTTGTTCACGCTGACCTTTACATTGGCTCATTGTCCATACTTGACATGGGTCAGGCCAACAAAAGCTGCTTTCCTCCTATCAGTCAGACTGAGTCCTTTCTGATTTGTCCTTTAAGGCCATGCCATGCCTTTTGTGAATCTTTTGGACATGACAAATCATATGAGAATGTGTTTCTTGAGGAAGGGCAAAGCATTGTACTCTTTTTTATAAAAACCCTGATAATCCCTTCAAGCATTTACTCCTGCTACTATGTACAAAATAAAGTTTAAAAAAAAAAAAAAGAAAAAAGAAAAAACCAAGGTGCATTAGAGATTCACACAGGTCTCTAGGATAACTAGGTTATCCTAGTCTTAAGATTAACCTCTGCCTTTTGAGTTGCTCGTCTTAAGAAAGTTTTTCCATGAAACATCTCTACATAAGGAGCCACTTCCCTGATCCCCTGGGAGGGTAGTTTTAGAGTCAGACATGGACAGACAATTTTAGCTGGTAAAAAACAGCCAACTCCTCTTTGAAGAGCACATTAGCTTGAAATTTTGCCCACAGCTACATGTTTCCTGGACCAGAACTGATGCTAGTCTTGCTATTGCAAAGAAAGAACAAAATTAGTGTATGAGTCCTTTCACTAGCTATCTGAATATGCCTTGTCTGCTGTTATGTAACAGCTTCATGTGAAAACTAAATATGCCTGTGGGATATTTTGCAAAAAATAAAGTGATTTCTGGTGCTAAATACATGGGCCAGAGGTAACACATTGTTCAGTGTGGCGTGGTAAAATCAGGCTTTTTCATTCTATTCAGCAGTCAGTTGCTGTTATTTGCAGTTAGTTTCAGAGCTCTAGTTACAGTGATTAACCCTTAAAACAAAACAAAACAAACAACAGAAAAAAATAGGAAGCAGAAATTTTAGAATGTAGGCTACAAAATATAGAAAGGAGACATAAATTAATAAGCACACTAAGAAAGCTACTAAAGAAAAGGAAATATCTCCTATAAAAGAAAACAGATTTTAATACTCTGAAAATACCCTCCATTTTTTTGAGCTATTTTGCTTGAATATGATTCCAGCTGATTTCCTAGCTGCAGAAATTTTCAAAAGGAGCTAAGTATGAGCCAATGTGGCTGAGGTCACAGATAGCAACTTCTCTTAGGATTAGGGCAGAGTTACAAAGTAAAATGTAACTCAGCACTCTAAGTGGTTTTGAAAAAAGTCAGATGGCCTGTTCTCTGGACCCTTGAAAAATGGATTTTCACTGCATTATTTTACAGCATCTTAAATTATCTTACAGTTCTGTCTTATCAGGAAAGCAATATTATAACATCCAAATTGGAATTCATGCTGCTACAATATTTAAGAAGGTTTGAAAATAAATTTCTAAGCAAATCTTTTGTTTGAAGATCCTTTCTGCAATCAATAGAGACAAACACTCTCAGAGAATAACCCAACAATTCCAAAATTACAGATTCCAAAAGTAGCAACAGGTGGTGCACATAGCCCTGCTGTATCTACCTCTTCCCATAAGTGTAAAAGGAACCTAGAGAAGGAGTCAAGAATTAGTTCTGAAATTCCAAGTGGACGGACTTAAAACATATCATTCAATTTCCAAGGTATTCTTATGCACACCTATGACCCTGAACTTTTTCAGGCAGCCTTTCATAATGTCTCTTGTGAAATTGATCTCTGTTCCTTTTAGGACATTCTGTCAGATTATACTGGTCACACATCCAAAGATATAGATTTTGTTTAGTAAATATATCAATACAGACTTAACTATAATAACTATTCATGTTGTCAAGTACTAAAGAGTGTGGAAAATCCCACGTGGCCAGAACTCAAGAACTGCCATTGATTTACAAGAACTTTTGAACTGAGTCATAGAATGGTTGGAAGAGAGCTTAAAGACCACCTTATTCCTACCCCTGCCATGTGCAGGGTCACCTTCACCTACCCCAAACCCTGTCCAACCTGGACTTGAAGAGTCCCAGGGATGGGGCAGCCACAGCTGCTTTGGGCAACCTGTGCCAGGGCCTCAGCACCCTCAGAAAGGAGAATTTCTTGCTTATCCTTTGCACCTATTCCCTCCGAGTTTAAAGCCACTACACCTTGCCCAAAATGAAGCACCAGACCCTATTTTGGGTTCATTAAACTCTGCTGATCTGAAAGGTATATTGCATCTTGCCTGATCTCTCCCTAGTTGCATTTACTGAGGGAATAAGGTCACCTAGAAGACTTTCACCTCATCAGCTCATTCAGCAATATTAAGTGAACTTTGTTTTATGTTCAGACAGTTTAGCAGTGATGCCTTTTATATGATTAATTTATGTCAAACATGTCAAGATTGTTTTTTCATAAGTACTGCATCCAATATGGCATCAGTTACCAGCTATTCAATACACAGCTGCATACCTAAACAAGTAAAGCATCAAACATATACCTTTCCTACCTAGAAAATACGTTAGAAGTAAAAATATGGCAGAATTTCAATATACAAAGTAGATTTTCTTGAGAGCTTATGGTAATTTCCTGTCTTTGAGAACCCTTTTTTAATATTTTATTTTAGAGTGCATAAACAAATAATTTCTTTTTTTTTTTTTTTTTGTCCTAGTCAGACAGGAAGAGGACAAAACCCAGTGAGAATTTTTAGTGTATCAGGAAAAGAACATGTGCAGGCTTATAAGATAGCTGTCATATGGCATTGACAATGTTATTGTCATTGTCATGCAGTACAGTGTTGTATCCAAATTAAAAGTTATGACTAAGATATAATTTATTTCATTTGGATTGTGGCCATGTTTTTTGGCCATGGTTAATATTTGTAAGAATGTCAAAGTAATCCAAATTCTTCAGCATTAAATGCTTCAGCACTTATAAAAAAATTTCATCCAGCAAGATTTACTCCCAGCTGAAAGAGCTCTTCAAAGAATAGTAGGTATTTATTTCTATGACTAGAAATGTATATGCAAGCTTGAAGTTGTTTGGTTTCTCTTTTAAAGAAATGTTCATGTTAGGATTTTAATCCATGTTGAGACACTTCTTATCCACCATGGAAGGATCATTTCTGTAACACCCTCAGAATGCGCGCAGGAGACAAAAAGAAGGAAATTTATTCCTTTTTAGCTCTTTTGATGCCTTCATAGAACACCAAAGGACCTGACTGTCAGCGTAGTCCCACATACCAAAACATGCAATAAAACCATGCTGTTGAAACAAGACCTGTGGAATATCAGGTCAGTTTGGAGTGCACTGCCTTGGAGACATCCCGGTGTTTGAAGTTCCACATCATTTCCCAAGAGCATCTGCTCTCCTGTCTGCCCCTGTACTGAATACTGTTCAGGTGACTCCAGCACTGGCTTCAAATTACACCTTCCATTCTTCTCCCTTTAAGACACTGTAATCAATAAATATAAGATTAAAAGAAGATACCTCACTTCCAAATTGAATAAAATATTTATCTTCAGTGTGGCTTTGGCTGTTATACTATTAAAGAGAAGACATGAATGTAGATTATATATTTACTGATGTCATGACTCCTTGAGACTGGAAATATTTCAGATGCAAAATGATTAAAATAGGACAGATTTCATCACGTGTTTGTGAGTCATGATAGGTGTTATTGATCCTATTTACCTACCTTAGATTCAGTCTCTAAATTAGGAACTCAGCATGTTGAAACTGGCAATGTTTCTTCTTAAAGTGTATCAAGTAAAAGGAAAACTTTTGGGGTAGAAGTTCAATTCCCTTTGAAGCAATTTCCGTATCTTATAGAGCTTTTACATTAATTTAAAATAGAAGCAGGAGTTACTATCAGATCCACAAAAATAAAAGTAATTTGAAAATTTTCACATGTTTTTCATTCATTCTTGGGAAGTTTTTCCTATATCTAATGAAAGGTCAGTCCTGTTTGCTTTCTTTGTTTTTGTTTTGGTTTTGTTTTTTGTCTTTGTGGTTTTTTTGTTGGTTTTTTTTTTTTTTTTCCCTGAAATTATATAAATGTAGCCAAACTGTTGAAAAAAAACATTGCTTTTTAAATTCTGGAAATTATTTTACAGTAGGAGAAAGAGAGATTGGTCCTGGAATTTTTTTTCCAAATTCTTTATTTAACTTTGAAGATATTGTATTTATTCTATATATTTTTGGGGGAATTCAAGTGAAGCAAAGAGGTATTTAAAACTAGTATCTATAGGCTGAATATTTGGCCAAGAAACATATTGAGAGAAAATACAGCAAAACTCAAAACCCAGATGCAGTAGTTTACAGGCCCTATAGTTTCAGTTTTAGGGATTTCAGTCCAGCTCTTTCAGCAAGACCATTTGGAGAAAATGTAAACTGAGAAATTTGTTATGATCCTGAATTTGTTATAATCCTTTAAGCCCAGATTGATTAGAAATAAAATTATCTCCCATAACTTCCTTAATCCTGGGAAAAATACCCAGAAGAAGAAAGATGGGTTAAAAAGAGCCTCTGAGAAACACTGAAATCTTTAGAAGTGAAAAAAAAAAAAAAAAACTAAAAAAAAACAAAAAACAAAAAAACATTAAAAAAAAAAAAAAAAAAAAGACAAAATGTTTTTCAGTTTTAAGTTGGGCATAACATAAGAAACAACAGAAATTTCTTTTCAGTATCTATTATATAAATCAAGTAGAGCTTACTTATTCCTTTCCCAGAGAGCAAAATGGCTCATATGAGGAACAGGCTGGAAATAAATTTCAAACAAACCTATATCTCCACTACTCTGTGTAAAGAACTTGAATATCTCAGTGTGTATGCAGGATGGGTAAAACAATTTAATATTGTTGTAGATGACCAGCAAATTACAACCCCTTAAAGCAAGGAAGAAACAGAATAGATGCTATGATTTAGATGTGTAATGATACTTCCACAGGCTACTGCTGTCTAAATGCTACTCATAAATCAACCCTTGCTCTGGGCTGTATGTGAAGTCAAAACAAGAAGACACTAAAAGCTGAATTCATGGGGAGAAATCCTAATGCCACTGAAATCAGTGAAAAGAGTCCCACTGTCTTAAACTGAACCCATCTTCCACACCTGGTATTTGCACAGTGTGATGAGAAGTTCCTGTTCTAAGTATTGAATGGGCTTAAAGTAGCACAGACAGCCTGCTGAAACAACTGTGTCTTATTCATAAAAAATTGCAACCCTGTGGTTACATGATGCTCTTCAGGTTGTTGTTGTTGTTGGTTTTATTTTTGGGGTTTTTTTGTTGTTTTTTTTTTTGTTGGTTTTTTTTTTTTTTTTTTTTTTTGGGTTTTTTTTTGTTTGTTTGTGTGTTTGTTTTTCTTGTGTAGTTTTCTACCTTATTAAAAACATTAAAAATATTTAAAGTAGTGTTAGGATGAGGTCAGGCTCAGAAAGTAATTTAATATGAATATCATTATTAAAATCCCACTGCTTCAAATTATTTTTTTCAGATTAATAAATCTGCTGAGATGTAAAATTATCTGATTTATAACTATGCATTTGTGGAGCTAAAATGTCAGTTATTATCTCCCTGTTTAATACTTCGATTGTTATATAATTTTATGCAGCTTCTAGAATATGTTCAAAAGGAAGAGAAATAGGATTTTTTCTAGCTACAATGTCAATTAGGTTGCCAGACAAGGAAGTAGCACTCAGAGTTAAATTTCCTGTATTTAACATAATCTGAAATAAGATGACATAGTGTTAGTAATTGGCATTGTAAATAGTTTCATTGTGTAATGGAAATCCAGGAACTGGGTACTTCAGAAATAATTTACAGTACAGCAATATTGTTTCAGCAATATTCTTAGTCATTGTGGTGCATACTCTGGTAATAAATAAACTGAAAACTGTGTATTGTCCGTAAAAGAGCACAAAGATATTAATCTTACAGGTTGTACATTAGGTAAAAATCTTTTGTAGGTAAGATCAATATCTTGACCAGACTCTGAGAAGTGAGAAAAAAAATCACTGGCAACTTTTTTTTTCATAAGTGATGAATTGCAGGGTTAATAATTGCTGAAATTGTAGGCCTCTTTATACAGCATGAAAGTCAGGAACCTGTCTCTTACTGCTAGAGGTCTTTTCACACTGAGGATAAGCATACAAAAAGATCTGCAATGCTAGTTAATTCATAATTTACAAAATTTGGCAACTGACTTTATTGGAGCCCTGAATTTATCCTAGTCTTGACACAACAACTTATTTTAGATCTCATTTCCTCTGGTGAAAGTTTTCTTATTTAGTACCCGTACTGTTTTTCTCTAAAATATAGTGCAATGGGAATGCAGACCTTGTGCAAATAATTTATTAACTCCTGATGGGTTTCTACGTGCAAATTTATTAGAAAAGTAGAATGTGATTCTGCAAACCATGACTGTTCTTTGCTGAAAACTTATTTTGTTCCATACCAACACCAGTGGGATTTCCACATCCAGTTCTAGATGAATAACTCAAAAGTTTCTTTATCCTACAGTCTGTAATGGCTTAGGGCATTCCCTGAGGAGAAACACCCCAAAAGATGGTTTTTAAAAGGCTTGCCCCTCCACACACACACAAAGAAGTACAGTTGCCTTTAAATAAAAAATTTAATTTTGAAGAGAAAGCAAAACAAAAAGCACAAAACAAGGGAATACCAAAACAAGCTTTAGGGCCTTTCTCTGGAAGAAAAGTGCACCCATAGAGCTACTGCAGTTAGCAAAACTGACTGTGGAGCTAGCAGGGACTCTCATTTAGCTGAGAAACCAGCATCTGGCAACGACTGATATAAAAAGCATAGCTCACACTTTACCTTGTGTCAGTTGCTTTTTTGGGTAAGCACATGATATTAACACAGTTAGGAAAACATAAATCTCAGCGTTAAATGTTATAAACCACCCTTACTCCCTTTGAATTTCTGGAGCTGAACTATGTAGAAGATTTTCTGTAGCTGTTAAGGCCAAGGACAATATCCAGCTTTGCTCATAATTCAGGCCCCACTTCAAATTACAGAGCCATCAGAGACACACTACAAGAGTCTGGGGTTCAGGTTCAACATCTGACATTTAACTGGAAATGTTCTGCCCATGTACAGTTCATTTTACATTTTCCATAATAAAAGTAGTCAAAAAATCTTTTCCAGTCACCCCCTCCGCTTGTTTCATAGGTATGGCTAGAGCTATTCCCATTCTTTTTATACGCATCCATTTCATATTAATGTTCTGCTGGTCTCCAAAATCACTGGAGGAATTTTTATATTCTTGCACAGAACACCATCACTCTCTCTGCAGCAGGCCTGGGCTGACACATCTGAGCCCCCAAGTCTCAGAGCTGTGCCATGAAAAATTGTCTGGATGGTCAAAGCCAAGAAGTGGTGGTGAACAGAATTTAATTCAGTTGTTGGCTGCTTCCTGTGGTGTCGTCCAAGGCTCAGTACTGGAGATGGTCTGGTTTAATGTCTTTGTTTATGATCTGGACGAGGGCATTGAGTGCACCCTCCATCACTTTGCACATGACACCAAGCTGGGTGGGAGTGTGGATCTGCTGGAGGGCCAGAAGGACAAGGAGGGGTGGTTTAAAGTCACATCAAAGGAGGTTTAGGCTGGATCTTAGGAAATATTTCTCCACTGAAAGGGCTGTCAGTCATTGGAAGAGGCTGTCCAGAGCAATCGGGGAGTCTCCATCCTTGGGGAGATTTGAAAGATGTGTAGATGTTACAGTTAGGAACAGGTGTTGGTACTGTACCTGGCAGTGACAAATTTAATGATCTTAGAAGTCTTTTTCCATCATAAGGAATCAATTATTCTATTATTCTAAAAGTCTGTGGGGTTTTTTTGTCTTGCTTCACCACAGTCTACCAAAAATATTTTAATCATCTTTTGTATGTTTAGTGTAACAGTGAAGCACATATTTGAAGAAATAATTTGGACTTGAATAAAAATAAAAAAAAAACAATAAAAAATCCTCTAAAATTATAGCACCTTAATTCTCACATATAATGGTTCTTAAGGTTTTAATAATTTTTGGTTTCCTAGGACTGTATCTTTAATAGCACTTCTAAAAATTTACAAAATTTACAGGACAACTGCTGTCCTCTAGGTTTCCAATGCAGCAAGAGTTGTGTCATTTGGAAAAAACATTTATACTTCTCAACTGAGATTTAAAAATCACTCCTAGGAAAATCAGAAATGATATTAAATGGGTACTGATATTGCAATTGGACAACAGGCTCCTGTTAATCTTCTCTAAAAAGCAGATGAAACATAATTCCTCACATAAAGCTAATTCTGTGGTTTCCTGGTTCCTGTGGGCTGTACTAGCAGATGGTATCAGCAGCATTCCTTCAGCTTTGGCTAAGACTCAGCTTTTCATTTCAATTTGTCTCTTTTTAATTTCAGCCATGGGCACTATATACAGTAGCTGCTCGAGTTAGTCAAATAATTATTGCAAAATACCATGTGTGGTGAAATTTGACACTACCTACTGAACAAGAGCTTGCAAATAACATTTTTTTTTTTTTTATTTTTTGGCAGCCAGATTTAGAGAGAGTCCAAATGACCTTTTTTCATAAGGCACAAAGGTACATCCAGGGAGAGGTCTTGGATTGTCACAGGGCATTCTTCCCTTTTAACGTTTTGGGTCTCTTTTGCTGTGTTACTTTTCAAGTGTCTCTCCATATCAGTTATGAGCCCAGCTGGCAGTACAAAGAACCTCAGATCCTCAGCAGAGCCTGGGACTGCAATAGAATATTTTGGTGCTACATCTCCTCACTGGTAGAGCTGGCTCTCCAAAAGGTAGAAGCCTCCAACAACCTTGTCAAGTATGGTTAACAAAGTTTTAGAAGGTAAGAAAGTTTTAGTAATTCAGCTGAGAAAGTGTTACTGATCTGGATGATGAGGCTGAATGGGCAGATAGATGGGCAGAATTAAGACGTCATGGACAATATGGTATATAATTATATACAAAAGTGGACATATGAGACATTAGCATTTTATTAATTTTTACATAAGAATGTGCACTGCAAAATTCTTCATATTACATACTCAAAATCAAACATAATTGATAAGACCGTAGAAAAAGGGAACACAACCTTAACTGGAATACCTGAATATGAGCCATAGCGTCAGGTTTAAACTTTGTATATGTTAATTAATTTTATTGATCTCATGTTGAGATCTTCAAGCTTATTCTTCATTAACTGCATCTACTCAATTTTTATTTTTATTTATGTGATTATAAACTGTGATAGTTGTTTTTAAAATATTTTTTACCTACAAATAATGACTGTTAACAAGTAACAAGGTCTCTTATTTAAATAACAAAGACTTGTTTGCTGCAGAGGAAAAAAAGTTCATTTTAAATTAAAAAGAAAGTTCAAATTTCTCTTATTTTTACTACTTTTTTATCAGGACAGAAAAAGTTTATTAGTAAAATTCTGCCTGCAGTCTTATGATAAACTAATGCCACAAAAAACTCTTATCAAGAGGTTATGAAGAATATTTATTACCTCAGTCATTTTAGATGTCAATAAAGTTCCCAGTGAGATTAAAATAACATCATTTTCCTTCCTGACATAAGAGCATGAATTTAGTAATGTACAACTGTCTTTGTAAATATTTCCTTGGGTACCCATTAGTACCTTTCATACAGTAGAAGATTGGTGGCTGGGAAAAAAAAACATCCCACAACTTTCTTTTACTGATTTTGAAACTCTTTGAAGTGTAACTCTGCCCTTGATGACATTCATCAAATATTTACCAAATGTGTCCTTCCACATCATCTTAGTATGTAACTGATGAAACATTTAAAAGCTGCCAACACTGGCATATTTATAAGTTTGACTGCAAAATCATTACATTGCCTATAAATGTTGCCATGATGCATTAAACCTGTGAAGAAAAAAAACAAAAAAAACCCAAGGGAATGTCCCTCTGGTATTTTCTGGGCAGATGTTGCGGATTTTTGAGTTAAAAATTTGATTTTGCATGTGCCAGGTCTCTTCTTCACCCACTAAAATGTTGGGGTGGTGCTGGGGAATACTGGATGGGAGGGTCATTGGCACTGTGTGGTTACTGACACCTTTAATTACTTTAATGATGAGAGGCAGAAAAAATTATGTTCTTTAGTTATTAAATGTAATTAATTTATAGATATCTAGAACAAAATAATGCAATACATAACATTACCCTACTATTAAGGAGTATAAAGAGTGTGCCTTAACATTTAGCAGCGTTTATCTGCTTTGTTGGATCAGAACTATATTTGTTAAATATGAACCCGTTAAGAGGATAAGGACAGAGAGAAGGTTAGGTCAGCAGAAGGAGAGGTGATGTGCAGTGACCAGCTGTGACAATGGATGATCACTTAAAGCAGGCAGATAGATAAGAGTAAAAGGAGTTAATAAGTGAGAGGATGAAATGAAAAAAAATAAGGATTAAGCAGCATGAATAAAGTTCCTAGCACCAAAGTCTATTAGTGTATGAAATTATCTGCTGTAGAAAATGATAGATATCCTATTTTTTGACTCACTGCACACTAGATGGGATAAGTTATTAGCAAACAGACAATAGTAGGGGAAGAAAAAGCTCTATTCTTAAAAGCAGAAAGGCAACAAAATACCCTTAACAAGACTTTCCAATTTTGCAATTTCCTTGGGACTACTTACCTGACTTAGTGGCAGATACTGCAGAGCAGTCTGTCTGTCTGAGTTTAATAGGTTGTTTTAATAAGCCCTTCTTGTGATTTGTGTTTCTGATACGAACAGCAATTATCCAGCCAAGTAATGAGACTCTAATGAACATGTCTTTCCTAGATTACTTTAAAAGTTCATCAGAGAAGCTAATAGCATTGTAAAACTAAATTCTCCCTTTTTCCCCCCCTGTCAAGACATATCTGATTGTTCTTCTAAGTGCCTATATATAAAAACAATGTAGAGAAAAATAAATATATATAGGTCTGTGCACATGTACGTGACCATCAAATACATGTTGTTTTTATCTACAGTATTATACAGAACACAGAAAATCAGAGAATGAATTTGCTTCTGTATGTTCTGATCTACATGTGTACATCAATGTATTTATTTGCACTGCAGGTTTCATGCCAAAGTGTACCTTCCCTGTGTACAGAAGGAAGATTTCTAATATTTTGGAAATGTTAGTTATTTAGTATTTTTAAGAAAATAAATGAAAAGTCAGAGGACATGAACAAGGTTATGACCTGCAGTTCAAAGCAGTGCCATAAAGGATAATACTGTACAATGAAGAAGGGAAAATTGGGGTGATGGTTTAAATCTGCTTGCAGAGGCATGAGCAATCACCCCGTTTCACTGAGCTAAATGACCAAAATTTCTGTACAACCAAGGGTTGAAAATCATCTAACTTGTAACTTGGAGACATAAAAGGTCAAGGTGGATTTTTTTAAAGTATTTTTCTGGCAAAAAAAAAGAAAAGGATAGTATTGCAAATTCACTTCTTTAACTGATTTGGACAAGTATTTTATGATGGGATCAAACCCATCCTAAAAGGGCTGATTTCCCCTCTCTTATTGCACATAGAACCTTCTAAAACTAGCTCTACTGTTTAGTTCGCTATTAAATAAACGTTTGATCAGAAGAATCCCATCATGAAAAATAATTCCTGAATAATGTGACTTTAAAATATTCATGGCAGTAAGTCTTAATTGAAGCTATGGGACAAGTTTGTTTTAAAGGGTAATTAATGTACGCAGCAACCTCATGACTTCATATGTTCTAGGTTGACCTTGAGTTCTTCAACAAAACAATACTGTGAATTGTTTTACTGAAATAGGTTTAAAAGCAATTTCAAGTTTTAGACATTTTGATAAGGTGATGCATCTTGGTTTGTTTGCATTTTTTTCCCCCAGGAGATTTTATTTACTGATTTGTTTGCTTGTTTTGGTAGATATTTGCTTCTCACAGTGTGTCCTTAAAGAAGGAAGAGAAAGCACAACAGAGTGTTATATCACTACTTGGAAATAACTATTTCTAAATAAATATCTAAATGTTTCCCAGACAGATTTTCTTTATAGGAAACTAATAGCAATGTGGTGAACTCCAGGTGAATGCTTTTTCAGTTCAGGAATTCAAATTTCAGTTTCAGCCATTAAAAGCTTTTAAGATGTTGATTTTAAATGGTTATTCTCTTAAGGTCAAAGAGGAAAAATAACTGTTCAAAGAACAGAAAGTTTTATTTTTCTATATTTAGTCAATAAAAAGGCAAAAAAAGAGGTACTGTTAATTTTTTGGTAATTTTCTTGACATTGTTAAAATAAAAATCACTGATAATTTATGTCAAGCAAGATTCAGTGAAAAATTATTAGTTCAGTCCTGCCATTTTGACGAAGAAGAAGTATTGGAAGAATAGAAGAATAGTAACAGCAAAAATTTCTTTTTATCCCAGAGAGAGACCTAGAATACAGATTCCTAGCCCAAGGACCTCAGAACTGTTCCTCCTGGCACTCAGTTTCTTTCCTGCAGGTTAGAAATTGCACTCCTTGAATTCAAAGCATGTAATTGGTGAGATAAACAATTCAGGAACAAACTTGCCTTGCAAATTGATGGCTGCAGATTGCTGGTGTACAATGACAAATGATGACTCTGCTTGTGATGTGTTTGCAAGCAGAGAAGTAGAGGACGAGCTATGTGCATCAAACACTTAAATTACGCTGAATAATGTGACTGGTCATAGCCAATAGTAAGTGGAAAACATCAGAAAACAGAAACAGAGTTTTCACAGGGTAGAAAAACTGGTACAGTATAAGACACAGAAAGGGTGTAAGGTGCACAGAAAATATAGAGGGAGGGAAATAATTATTAAAAAAATATAGTTTAAACAGCTAAACATTCATGTATTTGGACACTGACCAAGACACTTTTTTTTGTTTGTTTGCTTGTTTGGTTTTGTTTGTGGTTTTTTGTTTTTTTTTTTTTTTTTACAAGAGAAACATATTCTCTTTTGCTTAATTTGACAACTGAATACACTATACACCATGTTCTAAAAATAATTTATAACTTTTTGGGGTTTTTTTTCATAACTAGCTTATATGGTAGCAGGTACTTCATAAGTACTTAAATAAACATTAAACGGTTGAAATTTTACAAAATGATAAATTCTATTCTTGTAAATTCCTGAAAGTTTTGCATCATTTCATGGAAAACAAATGACAAGAAAAATGTCATTGCTAGAAAGTAGGACTAATGTATATCTCTCATTTATGAAAAATAAAGGATGAAGTCAGTTTCAGAGAGTGAACTCAAAAGTCATATACAATAGAAAAAAAGTTTCAGAATTGATTGAGATAAGGAGTGTTATTACTCACAGAATGCAACAGACGGAAGCGGATTACCTAAGAGAAAAACAATAACAAATATATTCTTATTGAATAAACTTTTTTTGTTCATCTCAGTATTTTCTCTGTCAGTGATAACAATGAAAAGAACAGGAAAGCCTATGCAATAGACCTCTGGAAATATCATTACTTTGTGTCAAGTTACTTCAGCATTTTCTTCATGTCACTTTTTGTTTGACTCCTTGGGACATCACTTTTTATAAATTCCCAAAGGAAGAGACATTGGTTTGTGTTTATCCTGGCCAACACTGGGTGGAAAACTCAGGCAAATTGTGCAGCTGAACTTTGCTGTTACTTTTCCTCAGTAATCATAGCCACGTAAAAGTTATGAAACAAATACATTTTAATTAGACAATGTCTTTTGACATGTGCCTATCCTATTTGGATAGAGGTCCCTAGGATTTTTTTCTGTGATTTTTGCACATATGTTGCTGAAAATCAGATTAACTTCTATAACTTGTGCATTTTTGTGACTGCTGTGTTTAAGTCACTGTTCATATCTGAGCCATGGTTTTGTTCTAAGCAAGCAAATTAAACTGGATCTGCCAAAGCCATACATCCCTGTAGTCACTGTAGGAATGAACTAAGATGCATAACGCTTGCTAGTGCAGTAAATTAACAAAATTAATGGGAGATTTCCTCTTACCTTGTGAACCCAAAAATTCATCTCTTTGTTCACACTAGATTAGTTTTACTCTTTGCAAGTGGTCCATCCCTAATTTTACATTCTTCAAAGATAATGAATAATTCCAGACTGTAAATTTCCAGTACAGCACTTCAGCAGGATGCTCTCTGGGATTTTGATTTCAAATCTGCTCTGACACTTGAAAAGTTATTTTCATCAAATATATACTGGTCTCTTGTTCTGCACATATTTATCCTGTGTCTTCAGATGCATGACATATTTACTTTGTGAAAACATGTCCATATAAATAAAACAGAGAGCATGGAAATCTTCATAGCACAGGAGGCTTGAATCTTGTTGCCACTGTAGAAAAAATCATTTGGCTTTTCTGTGTCCAGATATAATTGGAGCACATTGTTTTCAGCTGGAATAAAATATAAAATACAAAAGTTTTTCTTTGGCAAGTTATCCTTGCAGTGACCTACTACTTCAGGTATATAGAATTGTTCCAAACAGTATGAAAGGTATTATAGAATGTGTTTCTTTCTAAACAGGTCAGTAATTTAATTAAAATAATTTTTATTTTATTCATAGAGTCACAGTGTCACTATTTAGGGCTTGTAGGGACCTCTGACAATCACCAAGACCAATATCCACATTCAAAGCAGATTCAGCTGCAGCAGGCTGCTCAGGGTTGTGTCCACTTTTGGATATTTCCAAGGACACAGAATATACAACTTTTCTGGGCGATATCTTCCACTGTCTGACCACCCTCACAGTAAAACAGCATAGAATTACTAGGGTTGAAAAAGACCTGCAGCATCATCAAGTCCATTTCATCCTGTCCTTGACTAGAAGTTCTTCAGATTCAGATAAATAAATTATGTGTTCAGGTGCAGCCAAAAGTATAAGAAGTCTAGTTTGTCAGTGGTCAGGTTTTTAGAGGCAGCAACTTTTATAACTTTTTTCTTCTATCACTCCAGGTAAAGCTGCAATTTCTATTTGTTTTAGAATGCTATTGGAAAGGTAATAGGATAAGAAACCCATATTAATTCTTTATGTAAAACCCATGCAAAATCCTTAGTGTAGCAACCAAGTGGAAATTCAATCAGGTTTAGGTTCTATATTTGCTTTTGGTAATAACCATGTCAGAAGGAACTTGAAAGTTAGCAATGGTTCCAATACATGTGAACGTGTGTGGCAGAAGCATAAATATGAGCAGATCAATAGGAATCTAACTTCCTAGATTAAATTAATAGGAATCTAACTTCCTAGATAAAAGGGGCAAGAAATATGTATTTGTGCTATTTTATGGATGTAGAACAGCACCACAATAAAAGTTCATCCCAGAAGATCAGTAGAATAAATTTAAAACTTGTTTGATTTGGAAAAAGATTCTCCAGTAAAACTGCTAAATGCATTTCTAGTAAACTTCTAGTCTAATATATTGCGATACAGATCAAGATTCTTGCATATATTATTTTAACTTTTTACATTATTTAAATAGCCCCAGAAGTGTATTTGTGTTTTGTAACCATGATATTTTATGAAAAATCCTTTGCTAGGATTTTTCTCCTATTCTAGCTGAGAAGTCTCAGAAAAGAAATGTAAACAATTACATCTGATGGCTGTGGAATGTGGTCTGGTCTGGACATTGTTTACCAACAGGTGCATCTGTGATTGGTGGATGTTGGTTGTTTCTAATTAATGGCCAATCACAGTCAGCTGGCTTGGACTCTCTGGGAGTAAGGAGCCTTTGTTATTTATTCTATTCCTGCTCTTTCTAGCCTTCTGATGAATCCTTTTCTCTCTATTCTTTTAGTATAGTTTTAATATAGTATTTTAATATAATAGATATCATAATATAATATATCAGCCTTCTGAAACATGGAGTCATGATTCAGATCTCTTCACTCATCCCAGGAGCCCCCGTTGGGTCAACCATAGTGTTTCTTTTTTTCACAAATATTACAAGATCTATTCCCTTTTTCCTAGGCTGGATGTTGGATTAAACATATTAAGTGCTAATTACAAAATAAAAGGGAAGATTGGAACTATAAAAACAAAGAAAGACATGCTTGGTCTTCAATATGAATTCCTGACTAGACATAAGGACAGTAAAAATATTTGGCGAATAAAACCCCCCTAAACTATCTTAAAAAAAAAAAAAAAACAAAAAAAAAACAAAACAAAAAAAAAAAAAAACACTATTTTCTCCTTTTCTTTTTTCTATTCCTTTTATCTTTCATTTTTTCCTCTTTTTCCCTTTTGCCCTTCCCTTCCCTTCCTTTCCCTTCCCTTCTGTGCTTCTTATCTACTTAATTAGATATATTCCAGCAATGTGAGTAAAACACCACATTTTCAGATACAATAATCTGAGAAAAGCAAAGCCACTTATTTGCACAAGATGAAGAAATTTTTTTTGATATTTCAGGATACAACAATATGACAGTTGCTATTTTCATGAGCATTCATAAAGATATAAATAGAGATGAACTTTGGCCTAGATTAGATAATTTCTTAGATAATTAAAATATTCTGTTCAATTAAGAAGTCACTGTGGCTTACCAACTTGTACAAGGGTAGCCTGGGTCCTTAAAAGAGCAATTCAGGTGTAAGGTGAATTCATTTTTCTGTTCTTAACAAATACAGGCAGCCAGAACTGCTGTATGCCATTAAATTACTTAAGTGCTGAAAGTTCATGGGATCAAAACAGATCTTTGCATTCTGTGTGTATTCTGGATCAAGGGTATTCTCAATATAGGGACCCTAGCTGAAATTTAATCTAAGTATTCCATATCTCAGAAGGTCTCCGTGGCTCAATTTGTGGTCAGCTCTACAGCACAGAAATAACCTTGCATACATTAAGCAGAAATATGGAAGTTTAAGTGAAAAATGTTAAATGACATGTTCTGAAAGAGAGGAAAATTAAATAATGAAGCACATTGAAATTTAAGTACTTAAATACCAGGCTGAGGATCCAGAAATGGTAATTGCTTTTCTTTTTGTTATCTAAGTCTTTTTAATTCAATATATTAAATTATAGGTAATGAAACCTTCATGAACTCTTACTTACAAAGATATAAGTACATTTTTGCTGAGATGTTTTTTTTTTTCTCCTTTCTGCTGTATAGCAATCTTGAAGACAATAGATAATATTTTTTTAGTTCTCTGTTATCCTGCAGAGAAAGAATCTGTGTAATAGCATTACACTCCAAAGTGGTCCCAAGTCTGTAATAAGATTCTAATGTTGTTTTCGTGCTTTCAGGTCATAGAGCTTTTTTGTAGGGGTAAATTGTCAGGATCATCTTGTGCTTTGGGGAACTGAAGTTATCTTCACTATGATTTGAAAATTACCACTAAAAAAGGTAGAGAAAGCTAATTCTTGTACTTTGCCTGGATACTGTGGAAGCAATCAACACATATAAATCACCACCTCCAACATTTCAGCAAGACCCAAATTGCTTTCTGTTTAGTTACTTTTCCATTGCCTTGCTTTTCAGCTACATTTTCTCTCCCTTCCTCTCTCCTACTGAGAGTGTGTGTGTTTATATAAGCACATTTGAAAAATTACATAATATTGCATATATGTAATAAAGAGGTTGTAAAAGTTCTTAGAGTGAATTTAGTATTAGGGTATAGTCAAATGACCTGTTTAAGACTACCAATATCTGAATGTTTTTCAGATACTCCCAATCAGAGCCTAAATGTGAATTTTTATTGATGTTCTTCATGTTCCATTTGCTTAAGTATTTTACCTATTTGTATGAATAAATAGGGGTTTTTTTTGGTTTTTTTTGGGTTTTTTTTTAATATTTAGGTACTAAAAAGTCTTGTATAATTTGATTAGACATCCACAATAAGGTTCTCACTATGGCCTTCTATATTTCTTCAAGACAAAAAAAGGGATGGACACATTCAAATCCTTGTCATCTTGTGTGAAGCAATTTTTTTTTCTTTATTTTTTGGGGGTTTTTTTTGTTGTTGTTGTTGTTTTGATACTGTGTCCTATGCTCTGGGATGACTGCTTGAGAAGGGAGGTGAGACCATATGATCCGACTGTTGTTCCTTCCAATCCAAATCACTCTGTGTTTCTGTGAGCTTGAACTTGAACTTGAAGCTGATATTTGTCCATCCATATAATTTTATTCCCAATAAGAACAGGACCTTCTGAATCATGGTATCGCTGCAGCATATGTCTTCCTAGGAGAAATCATCAAGGTGCCATATTTTCACAACATATCATTTGTAAATTGCTTGACAGTTATTTCTCCCATTATTATTTATCATGTTTCACTCCTCATAAACTGGAAAAAAAAAAGGTTTATTTTCTGGTTAACAGGGTCTAAGAAGAAGATGTCTCTTGATAAATGACAGGATATGAATCAGGGTATATTGCACATTGTGAAGCATTTTGCCATAGTAAAAGTGCAACAAATAATAATTCTATCAGTTTTATTGGATATTGGTTTTTCAGACTCATATGTTAAATGGATCTGGTGCAGCAACTATCAAATCTAGTACAGCTGTAAAATGCACATTCCTAAGCTTTCAGCACCTGTTTTTATAGTGAAGGTAGGGATAAGACAAATATATTTTAAAAAGGCTGTACTGAGCAGGGGAAACAGCTGATAGTGCATACCAGGAGTGAGGAAAAATGTCAGAGACTTAAAGTTAGGATGTGCTTCATAATTGCAGACACCAGGTACAAAAACTTCCCTGGCAGAAACAAAGTCTGTGGTAGTGTCCACAGTTAATTCCACAATAAGGGACTGCCTCTGCTTTTTACTAAATAAATGAGCAATAATAATAAAAACAGCAATATCAATAAGTTAAGCAATCATACTCATGCAAGGTCTCCTGAGTGAAAGATACTCTTGAGAACTTCTCAGAGATCTTGCCCGGATTTATTAGTGAGTCTGCACGTCACCATGAGCCATCCAAGTGCCTGCAGCTCTCCTCTGTTCCCTCTGCCCCAAAACAGTCCTGAGCAGCAAATAAAGCATCAAATTGCAGTAAATCCACCCAAACACCTACCACAAAAATCCAAGGTTTCCCACGGCATACAGAAACAATGATGCACAGGAAAACAGCTCTCAGTATGATGTCCATGAGAGATTTGAAGGAGTGCAAGGCTACAGACTACTTCAGAGAGTTATTATAGAAAAAAGGACCTTTCTTTGGGGTACAGGGCCATTTTAGCTACATAAATTTAGGGTTACAGAATAGTCTCTGGTCTGTTTTATGTATTGGGATAGATTTAGATGTGGTAAGTCACTTCTCAAACAAAAAACTGTATCTGACAGACAGTCTGCACAGGACAATACATGGTCGATGCACTTCGTTCCCTGCCTCAGGGGCTGCCTGACATAGTCAAAGAACATAACTTTTGTGGCCATACTTTAGCAACAAAATGTTGCCATTCTTGTAATTTGAAAGATTTTGATTGTGGAGATACTGCAGACTACAAGCAATTTTATGAAGTCCCCTGCACCAGCTCACCAAGCAGCCAGAGTTAGTTGGCAGATATTTTACAAAGCAGTTATTACTGCTGGGGAAAAATGAATTAATTTTTTACCTGAAAGCTGCTTTCCTACACCCCAGTGGTTGGGAAGAATTTGAGCAGGAGACTAAAAGAAGAAAATATCCTGTATACACATCAGGAGCATCAGCATTTGTATATAGCACATTATATAGGAAAATTTACTAAAACCTCAGCTTACAAATTGTGCTCTAATGCAGCAGGCATATTTATTGTCCTTTTTGGATATCAGCTGGCTACTACTGTAGAGAAGATACTGGCCTTGGTGAAAAAGGATAGTCTATCACCACTGCTCCTTCTGTGCTTTCCTCATTCATGCTCCAGAGAAATGAAGGGAATATGGCCAAGACCAAAGGCAGCAGCTCAGAGAGCAAAATCAGACACATGCACTAGAAAAACCCAAAGGGCCATATGCCAGCACAAAACTGAGATAAAGAGATCTTAATCTCCGGCAACACTGTTTATAGAACCAGTCACAAATTAATTTACAGCAATATAGAAGCAGGTGGAGTGTTCCACAAGGAGTCAGGAGTACTTTTTTTTTTAATTCTCTGCCTTCACATAGACTTTTTTCTGTGAATTAAGTGGACAGTTTTTTCTTTTTATGTCTTATTCCTGCTCATCTTTCTTTTCTCTGGCCCCTGAAGACCAAGTTGTCCAATCTCAAGGCTGTATCTTGTTATGGACTATGAAATCCTAACACTGCTACAGTCTCCAGACACCACAGCAATAAGAGATCTACCCATCTTCACATCGTGCTTTGATTTGGAATTGAGTTGTTCTTACTTCAGTTTTCCAGTACTACTCTGGAAAGTAGTACTGGAAGAAGTACTTTTTTGACTTCTAGAACAGTTTCTATATCACACTGTATTGAACTAGAATGGGTCAAAAAAAAAAAAAAAAGGCTTTTTTTTTTTTTTCCTGTCATAAAATATATATCATCATCCCAGGGATGAGGCCTGCAGGATACATATTACCATGAGACACTTAAAAGAGCTCAGTCTATTTGCCTTATTAAGCAGAAGCTTGGGGGGTGGCTTGCTTTCTGAGTTTAAATCCCCCAGGGGAAATAGAGATGTGGGCAAAATCTTTGCTACATCCAGCATTGAAACAAGCAGCAGTGCCTGGAAGCTGAATTAAATTGCAGCTGAAGCCCACTCGTACTTGAGAAGAGGCTCAGCCTTTTCTGCAGTGCTTGACCACTGCAGCATGACAGCCCAGAAACTTAAAATCTTCCTCCTTCTTTTCAAGGTGCTGAGATGAAACTGGAGGAATGAAAGTGTAGAGCTTTTGTGTTACTCTGAAGGAGATCTAATTAGTTAATTGTACTTTAAAGCCTGAAAATATTATATATTATTATGTCCATATACAATGTGCATTTGAGACTCTGTTAATGAGAAAAACACTGAAGAAGATTATAAATTTGTTGGGACCTCTATTTAATGTTGACTAGAGGAACCCATGGTAAATAAATCGGTTCAATCTGAGGCTTAATGAGTCCAAAAGAGAAAAGTGTCTCGGTGGAAAGCGCTACTTACTGGGATCATTATTGTTATTGCTGTAAGCACAGTCATAGAGGTCAAAATTTACCACATTTTTCTTTGTGGGAGAGAGGCTTTTGCTTTGAGGGAGATATCTGCAAGTCTTAGAAAGCAGATCTACAGACTGTTAAGAAGCTTACTCTGTCAGGCTATATAAAATGGATAATTCTGATTTTTTTCTTTTTTTTTTTCTTTTTTTTTTTTTTTTTTTAAAAAAGAAGGAGCTTGCTCTCTATAAGCACAATGGCTCATAAAACACCTTTTGATGACTACTTTATCTGATAACCACAATTACTGGTAATGGGAAATGGAGTGTGACATGTTTATATGTAAGGACAGCTAAGCAGAGTCAGATATGATCTACATTGCCTCTAAAATACTCTACTTCTCTTTTTTTTTTTTTTTTTTCTAGTTCTGCATGCCACCAAATATCTGAAAAGGGGATGGGGAGGACAACCAGCCTGTAAAAACATAATTTAGCTTAATGCCTCACCAAGACCACACAAAATAGAAAGAAAATATACCAAGGGTTAAGCCTTTTCTGATAAAATACTTAATATTGCTAACTAATTGTATTAATATTAATTGTATTTTAATTGCATTACTTTTTACAATACAATATTAGTAAGTAAAATATTAATTGTATTACTTTTTCAACATTATGCATGACAACACACAGCCAAATAAATTCAACTGTCTTTTTGACCTTTGGCTAGTTAGGTTTTCTGTGGGTGACTGATGACTGTCATTGATTTCAAAGTGATTCTGATGATGGTGTATGTGTGATATGTGATTTGATTTTCAAAAAACACCTCTTGTTGGCCTCGCTTTTAAGTATTACAAGTCAATAACACAATTGTAGTGAGAGTAAAGTTAAGTCACTGATAAGTAAATGAGGGGGAAAAATCCATGAACAATAGATTTTGAGATTTTTTTTTTTTCAAGGAATACTTAGAAACCATCTTTTATCTAGAATAGGCAGTTGAACCTGACCTTTGAAATCTAAGACCAGTCAGAGATTCACCAGTCTAAGAGTTTAAGATACTCAAAATAGTAAATTTTGAAAGTACTGGCCAGAACATGAAAAAAAAAATTAAAAAAGAATATAATACTCTGAAAATGCATGTTAAATTTTGCTTCAGTAATAAGAAGGAATAGAAATTATATTCTCATGGAGCTGAACTCACCTTGCACAAATTTCAGGGAAACTACATTATTCAGAAGACATGGTATTCTGAAGAATGGCTAGGCTTGATAATTATTCTAACAATCTGCTACTTTCTAGCACAAAATAAAAGAAATTATGTTACTGAGAGTATATTAGATAATGTGGTCAGTCAGTGGATTTATGGATTTCTGGGCAGCATGGAACAACACTGTGTAACAAGGACTACCGAAGAGGTTACACTGCTTGGGTGATGGATTTAAATTTACCTTTCAAAAGATGTGACTATATTTAGGCATCAAAGAAGCACTGGAACTCACTGAACCATCCCAAGCATACTCCAGCATAGTTTGTAGAAATGCTGTGAAAACATCCTGATGTTGAGCCTTGTACATTCCAGCTCTGACCTCATTATAATTCCTGTATTCCCTCCAACAAAAACCGTCCAGCTTTGCCAAATTCTGCCAGCTCAAGGTAGCTTCATTGTAGAGAAGCAGATGAAATGCCAAGTTTATTCCTGTGGGTGACCCAGGCAAAATGAGGTTTGCAGGAGAAGAAAATACTCCAATACCCCACTTAGATGGAAGGGTGGCATAGGCCACCCACCCCAAGGGATAAATATAAAATGGGGGTTCCATTAACTCTACAGGTAAAGAGGTATGACATTGTACCCTGCTTCACTGTGGTGGTCACCACTGCAGCTGGAATGCTCAGTTTAATACAGTTAATTATTGATTTTTTAAAAAAAATATCATTATATAGATAAAAAAATTTTATTTAATGCTTATTATCCAAATATGCTTTGGATACTCATAATTAGATTTGACAGGTAGTATAAGACTATCTCGTGCAACAGGTTGATATAAAACTTAATTTGATGTCTACAGAGTGCTCTGAACTTGAAAAGTGTGCTATACCTCATATCCTACGTGGTCTATGGAAATATTCTAGAAAAAAAAAACTAGGAATTTGCTCACAACTTTTTGCCACTTCAAGGACAGTTTGGGCATTCTTAAATATACCTTAAAAACAAAACAAAACAAAACAAAAACAACCCAGCACTTAGAAAACAAACACATACGTTATTTATCTGTCTTATGTCTTAGGAAAAATAAAGTATAGCCAAATACTGGCCCAAGTATGGCTGATAGTATGTCAAAAAGTGGAAAAATAATATATTTAAATAACTTAAACCATAATTGTTGGATTTATTTGTTGGGTTGCTCTGCCATTTTTTACTTCACTTATTGTATAATGGAATTCAGTGTAGTATCATGAGAATGACATTACAACTGTGTTGCCAGAGGCAAACAAACATGGTAGAGATGCTTAAGAGAGATAAAAAAAATCAATGTTAATATTTTAATAATGTTAAAAAAAAAAATGTCAGGACAGAAGCAGTGTTCATGGATTTTTTTTTTTTTTTTCTGTGTTAAAAGAGTGCTTCTAACATATTTGGGGTAATCACAGTTTTAAACACATAGATTTTATTTCCGTGGATTTCAGTGCTGGGGAATGTGACAGGGTTGTTTCTGACAGATTGCCCTGAGCTTATATCTGATCTTTCCAACTGCTGCCTCTACGGTTCACTGAGAGCAGATCAGAAGGCCTGGGGTTGGCAGGTGGCAATGCAAAGCACACAAACCACAGGGTTGTCTTTCACGGCTTCTTTTTTTTTTTTTTTTTTTTTTTTTTCCTAAATCCTTTTTTTTTCCCTCCCCCCAGCCCTCGCCTTATCACTGACTTTCAACAGTTTGGCCTCTCCGACTCCCCATCTGCTCCATCCCCATCTCCAAAAAATGGCAAGCCTGTGCAGTTAATTCACAGAGAAGCCTGAAGGCGTTGGATTATTGGAATTAAAGCTGTGCTGCTGACCAGCTTGGGTCTTGAACCAGGCCCCCCATAGTGCTGGGAGCCAAATGGAGGGCTATTCTCAGAGTGGGGTGTCTGGAGCAGCACAGCTTTATGGCTCCTTGCCATCGAGCATTTAGTCTCTGTCAGCTCGGTATTTTCACATGGAAAGCAATGCCATTAGACTATTTCCACTCAATGTAGCTGGGAAGTTATAATCACACATTAATAAAAATAGGGACAGTCATCCAGCATTTCATAAATCAGCTTTTTCTCCACTATGTTCTGCACAACCGTAACAGATGGGTTAGTTGAGATGGGCCAACAGAAACGGGTGATTTACTGGCAAAAAAATTATGACAGCTGGATTGCACACATATAAAACCACACACACTCTTAAATTTAAGTAACGTTTTAGAAGGAGAGGATTTCATTCTGACCCCACTAGTTGGAACTGGATCTAGCCCTGAGGATATTAGGCATTACCCTTCAATTTGCTGATCTTTAACTTTTTCATTAATGACCTAGGCATAAAAATGCAGGAGGGTTCTGACACAATTTGCTGATAACACAAAGTGGGAACATTTTCTATCTAGAAGAGACAGGATTATTGAAGAGGAAAAGCTGTGTGACCCAGAGGAGTGATAGAAGTGGAATTAAATGCAATTGTAAAAAGTGCAAGGCCATGTCCTTAAGGACTAATAGCAAGGCTGTTTACTATAACACATCAGTTTGGAGGCAGGAGAGAAATCTTCAATATATCAGCCACATGCTGGGTGATTATAAACTACAAACATCATGAAGTTCTGCATAAAATAAATGCCACTTCAAGAGGCATTTGGAGTGATTTGTTTATCAGGGACATGGAAGCATTGAAGGTATTATAAAATATACAAGTGAAAACTCAGATTAAGTGTAGTTGTTTATTGATAATGATGGCAAGTTCAAATTGAAACAGAACATTTGTATCAGGCTGGTCCTATCAGAGAAAATTAGAGAAAGTTTAATTTCTTTAGCATAGGCAAATTAAAGTGTGATAAAAGTACATGCATATACTGATAAGAAGTGAAGGAACATAAATAATTATAAGGAAGAACCATATAAAACAAAGGACAATGATGGAACAATATCTAATGGCAGTTTACTGGCAAGGAATACATTCTGCCTAGAAGTTAGGTGATGATTACTGTCTGACTGACTCATGACAGTACAGAAGCTCCAGGACAGTAGTTCACTGAGATTTCTCAGTGATATGGAGCACAATTTCTCCTCTCCTCTCTCCTCTCCTCTCCTCTCCTCTCCTCTCCTCTCCTCTCCTCTCCTCAACAATGTCACTGATATTGGTCTCTTACTCTCCTTTTATTTGCATTCAATCTGCTGACAACCAGCTCAGAAATTCTTTTTTTGGGCTGCACCTAAGACAGCTAAAAGGATCCTTGCCCAAGACAAGAAAACTTGTACAAATGATGGGCAGAGTTAAACATTTGTATTTTCTGTGAGTAACCTTATTGATTTCACAGCACTGCATGGCTTACAAATGCAGAGAACACCAGGAACTGAAAAGGAAGCGAGGCAACCTCAGACACTTAATCCCTAGAAGACCAAAGAAATTGAAAACTGTTGAATCCTATTGTGGATGAGCTGTAGTGTAATTTTCATTTAAGCTATTTACTCATCACATAAGCTTTTCTGCAGTATGCAGTGTGTCCCACCATCACATTATGGAGCCCAAAGTTCAGTGTATGTTCCAGAATTAAAGTAGTATTGAATGGTGGATACAGATTAAAATCATTACTCTTTCACCAGAGACATCAGAGAAAAACAACCATTGCCATAAATGTCAAATCTGCATAGGAAAAAAAGGGCAAACCAACCCTTTTAATGTGGGTAAAGCTCAGTGTCCAGAGCTGCATATGATGAAAAGGTGCGGTCATTCTGGATATAAAACAAATCTTCTCTTGGATCATCTTACACCACTGGTGCTCAAAGCTCTTTCCTTCTTTCACTGCGCCCCTGCTCCTACCTGTTTTTGTTTGCTATGGGCAGGTACAACATCTGCTCAGAGATGCGTCACTGCTTGTTACCAGACTGTTTTCTTTAGAGTCTGAGCTAAGGAGAAACAGCATTAGTTTTTCATTTACTTCAGTAATTTTGCTTTATTTGTTCATGTCCATGACAAGAGAGTTGAGTACTTCTACAGTATTTTTGTGTCTCATGTTGTGAGGCCTTTTTTCTCATGGCATCAAGGCCTGCCTTCTTTGATCGTATGCAATCTACTCTGGATTTTCTCTCTTTTTAATTAAAAAAACTACTAAGAAAAAAGGGTTTAAAGTACCTAATCAAGTTTCTAAAGCATGATATTTAGTTAGAAAAACAAAAAAGCACCAGAAAGGGATAAAGCAGAAATCCAGCAGGCACAAAAACTTGCATTGTGGTCCAAAATCTTTCATTTGTACAAACTTTCACTTATATTTACTTACACGGGACAGAGCTATCCCTTGTTATGCTCATCTTGACTCACCAGTTACATTTTCATGTACATTCTTTGAGCAACCTGTAAAGAAGCTTCAGTGAGGTTGAAGTGAAGGATCTCAGCTGGTAAGTGTACACTCAGTTTACTTGAGTTAAGTAGTTCAGAGCTAAATCAATTATTTTGGTTTTCAGTATCTTTCGCCTTCAGAAGATATTGATTATGTGTTTATGAAGAAAACCATCCCAAAACACCATGTTCAGGCACATGAAGGATAAGAAAGTGCCTGGGAACTCTAAAACATGGGTTTACAAAAGGAAAATCTCTGAGAACCTGAGTTCTGTGATGGTTTTCATGACCAGATGACTGACTTTGCAGATGAAAGAAAGGAATTATGTTTCAAGAAGTGTGTCTGAAGTACTGTACCTGTTTAGGTCTTTACAGCACCAGAAATAAATTGACATAGTGAAGTGAGTTCAGCAGAAATCCCAAAGCTGGTCTTGGGGTAGAGCTCAAAAAAGAAACAGAAAAGTCTGAGACATCTGAGCTTGTGGATTTGTTCAGCCTGATGGAATCTCATTCATCTTAGAATGAAGACAAAACCAATGGAGATGGGCAGTGAAATGATGAGAAAAGAAAAAAAAAATATTTGCAGAACAAGAAAATATGATTCATTAAGAGAATTGATTTTTGGGGTTTTTTTGGGTTTTTTTTTTCACTGGAGTGGTCAGCCAGTGAAACAAACCCCCAAAATGGCTGTAAGATTTCCTTCCTTAAAAAAAGGAAATACAAAACTTGGTTGAATATTACACAAGTGATCTGTCCCAGGTGGACCCACTATAAGCAAGAGTTTGCATCAGGTGACCTAAAGAGTTCTCTTCCATGTGAAACCATTCTGCGATTCTGGATTCTGATTTCCATACATCTTTCAGCAGAAAATATTTAATTACATCTTTAAAAATATGTGTCAACCATAGCAACTGCCTCTTCTTTCTTTTCCACACCTTTTTCTCAAATATATTGTATCTATCCTCCTATTAATATCCCTTTCACCACATAAAACAAAACTTTACTGCAGGAAGTTGTAATTTTCCAAAACATTTAATAACATTCATTTGATTTCTACAGGTAAAAAAATAATGGGTGATAGCATGTCCAGAATTACTAGTGACAGTCAGTAACTGTTAAGGCTTCAAGCACTTAGTGTTTTTCACCAGATATTGCTTTTAGCACCAGCAATTTTGTTCCCCCACATCTATTCTTATTTATGCATTTAACAAAATTACAGAAAAAGAGCCATTAGGGAAAAATAAGCAAGCTTGTTGAAGAAAAGAAACAAACCCAAATGTGTTGTTATCTGTCTCTGTCTCTGCCACAAGTTTGCTGATGGCACCAAGCTGTGCAGTGGGGTCACACGCTGGAGGGAAGGGATGACACCCAGAGGGATCTGGGCAGGCTGGAAAGGTGGGACCATGAGAGCCTCACGAAGTTCAACAGAGCCAAGTGCCGGGGGTAATCCAACACAAAATTACAGGCAAAGCAGAGAATGGTTCGAGAGCAGCTCAGGGGAGAAGGACTTGGGTGTGATGGTTGGTGAGAAGCTCAATGTGACCCAGCCACATGCACTGGCAGCCCAGAAAGCCCCAGCTGCGTCCTGGGCCGCGTCAAAAAAAGTGGGAGAGGCTTGGAGCAACCTGGTCTAGTGGAAGGTGTCTTGCCCTTCTTGCCCAGGGGATTGGAACAAGATGATTTTTTTCAGTTCCTTCCAACCCAGACCATTCTATGATGATTCTGTGATTTCCACTCCACAGCCGGAGCTGTGGTGTTGCTCGTTCAGGCATGGAAGTCAACCTGCACAGGTTCCAGATTTATGTAAGAGCCACTGGGATTATCAGTGATTAAATACTGACAATATTTAATCAGATACTCCTGAGAATCTGTATCTTTCTTCCCCCCACCCTTAATACTATTAATATTTTAATGTATTATTTGAATATGCAACTTAATATACTGTTTTCATAGCACTATTTATCATGTCTTCTGTGTTATTTGTTCCCTGTCTTTCATTTTCAACATTTTTTTCTCATTTTCACTTTTTTTTTTGTCTATGGAAGGATGCAGAAGATGTTGTTCTCTTGGCTGGTTGCAGCACATCTTTTTTTCCTTTACAAAAAAAATCCAGAAAACCTTTAGAAAAGGGCATCCTGGCTTTCAGCATCTACACATTCTGAAATGTTTTTCTTCATATTCTAAAATTTGTTTTTCACCTTTTCACAGACATTTCCAGAGCCCTTCCCAACTGAAGGTTTGAAATTAATCAGCTGCATGAAGCATGGGAAATAAATAAATGTCAGAAACCATTTTTAATCTGCAGAGGAGCTAATGCTGAATGCCTCCAAGTCCTGAAGGGGCTCTTTAGAATGGTGTTTTGTCAGAATAGCCATCGAGGTTTTGCTGTAAGGCCAACCTTTTCTGCCAGGTATAATGGAAAGGTTCAACCTGATCACAGCAGCATTTGTGGCCTCTGTGTGTTTGTGTGTGTAGATGCATATTCACACATGCTGCTGGGTAAGCTGAGCTACAGCTTTATCAGTGGTGGGCTGAAAAGTCTATTTCTCTAGGTAAGAATATGAGTTCATCAGTTATAATCATGATTTGGGTTCACAGGGTGTATTAGCATAGTAGTTTTTATATATCAAGAGTATCTGCATAATTGGAAGGATACATCACAGATAGAAGAGGTTAAACAGATGCTTCTAGCAAGGAATTTCTTCCATTTTGTTTGTTAAGACTCTATTTTCTCATTCTACCCTCAAGCTAGCATAATAAAGATGTAATCTGTCTTCCTTCCTGCCACCATCCTTCCACCTTCACTCTTCTGCTTCTCTTGTTTATTATGTCCTTTCTTTGAGGCAATAAATAATAAGAAAAAGTACTGGCTTGGCTTAAAAAAAAAAAAAAATCTAGGAAAGAAACATCACTTCAAGCATCACTATAGTTCAAGTTTCTGTTAGCAAAGAATCCAGCACCTCTTGGGGATGTAACCAAGAAAGTTTGGTGCTATGTTGCACAAAGCTAAGATTCTGCCAGCTGTCAGGTGCCACTTTGGTTACTTTGGGATCTCAGTTTTATTACAAGTCAAAACCCGTGGGCAGGAACCATGGAAGGGTGATCCAAAGAAAGTACCCCCTGAACAGGGAGCTGGCCAACAGGACAGGTTAACCACAGATACATGAACAAGTTACCACAGAAACAATGCAACTCTATTATCTTAACCTGCTGTAAAATGAGGTAATTTGAGCAAAGTTAGCAATAAGGGAGCTTGTTATGTCTAATTAAAAGTATTCTTACAGCTCTTCCTACCCACTGAACTGTTAAGATTTTTAATTTTTCTCCCTCTGCACATTCATTTCTCCTTTTTATCCCCTTCACATTCAGTCCCCCTGACTCAAGTTTTTGTTATGCATTGTGCACGTGCCAGGTCTTATCACATGATGGAGCTTAATGCTCCTTATTCAGCTGTCACTCCTGGTTTGACATTCCTGTATCATGGGTCTCTCACTTAAAATGTTCCTCTAACCACAAAAAACCACTCTTCTCTTCCATGGAGCTCTCCTTTCATCACACTGGAAAGAAGCTGAAAAAGAAAGACTCCATAAAGCTCCCATAATTTTTTCAATCAATTCATATTCTGCAAAAGTGTAAAATTTTCCCTGAATTAGTATTGACATGGGGAAGATCAATGCCATTAGTTTAATAAAGATACTCTGCAATATTTCCTGTAATGAGATTGTTTGACAGACCTTCCTAATAAACTTCAAAATTACTAAAACCTCAAAATTAATTACATGTTCCAGTACAAACAAACACAATGATTCACCACTCCCATTTTATAGCAGCTCAACCCCCTCTCGTTGCATCTAGTAACTTTTTATTTTAAAAGAAGCTCAAGTAAATCTTCATATCATTGTATTGATTAACTTTTTTGCTTTAAAAAGCAACTCAAGTGAAACATGGAAGAGTGAAACATTATTCTGTAGACTATGCATAAGACACTTTGAAACCTCATATATTTTAGCATGTGCTTCAGTAAACTCAGTAAATGATTTCTTAAAAAAAAAAATCTATTTCAGTCCAAATATTTATAAATCTATTTTAAATTCTTCCTCTGCCTCCCTTCTGTCAAACACTTCAGCTGCCTGGACAGAATCCCTGAATCCCAGCAGATCACAACTGTGCGGAAATGAAAGGAGGAAGAAGAGTCTTGCAATTTTCTTTTCACTGGCAGAAACTTAAGACGGTGTTCCCTGTCTGCCTGCAGTCTGGATCTGAGAGTACGTTTAGATGTGAAAACTGTGTACCAGAATATATGTGTGCTGCACTCAAAAGTGATGGGAAGCAGAGTGTGCTGTTAAGACAAACAACACTCTTTACTGCATATTTTTGTGACCCTTTTATTCCAGTGTTGGAAACACACATCCAGCTCAGGCAAAAGATTCAGATCTTAATTCCAATAGTTTGTCCATGTGTCTAAAAATGAGACATTTAGCAAAACACAAACTTTGGCTACTTTGGTTCAAAAGATTATTCTACTTCTGTGAATCACTAATACTTTGGTTGTGGGGTGTTTTTTTTTTTTTTTCCCTTAATTTACAGTTCTTGTTTGCAGCCATATATATAAACATGCACAAATAAATATACACCTATTTCTGCCTCTTCCTTGATTTGCATTTAGGTGTCCAGATTCCTTTCTGGTTCCCTTAAAATTCCTTGAATCACATTTCTCAGTCTTCAGCAGAGAACTGAGGGAAATAGAGCACTGAAAGCAGACCCCTGATCTTCCCTTGATACTTCCTTCTTTATTGTCTCATCTTTTTGTGCCAATTGAGGGCTTTCAGGACAAAATATTGCTGTTAGAGACAAAGTTATATAATACCAGGGAGATTTGAAAAGATTACCTTGAATTAAGTTTATTTACTCAGTCCCCAGTGTGCTTAGTGCCCATGTCCTGATGAAGAACTGAAGTTGAGTGGAAATTTAATGCCTAACACATAACTGAAAGTACCTTACACAAGTTTACAAATAGATAAAAGATATGGAGGATGTCTCTACTGGACTGATGGTCAACTTATGCTCACAAAGTAATAGAAACCACTAACAGTATTAAAATAAGAGTTGAATGCCACTAATTTTCTATTTGCCTAAAAAGAAGTCTAAAATGTACATTTGCAGCTCCTTTTATATGTATTTTTTTAAAAACAAACGTCTTCTGGTAGCAGATGATAATTGATTTCTTGTTGCTTAAAAAACTGAAAAAAAGAATCCTTTCTTGTGAAAATAGCTGAAATTCCTAGATTTTTTTTCCCTTACAAAAAACAGCAGATGCCCATGTGAAACTGATGCAGAAATGTCTTCTTTTTGCAACTATCTTATGGCCATCTATGTCTTCAGCTGAGTGTTGCAATCAAAGAACCTTTAAAGATGATGGACAATTTAGAAAATTGTCAGATCTCTGAAAAATGCTTTGAGCAATTGACCTGAACTTATTCATCTTGAAGACAGATGCTAAGGATTTAACACTTCCACATTCTCTTCAAATTAGACCCAGAGCTATTGCTGACTGATGTAGGATCATGTGGCTTTGAGTATCCCATTCAGTCAGATCCTGAGGCCATCTCTTTAGAAACACTTCCTGATGTAAAGATGCCTTAACCACTCATCAGTCACACTTTTGACAAGATAAAGTCAAAAGGGTAAAGTCTGTAGTAGAGAAGAACAGCTTCAAAGAATAACCTGCAGACAGCACCCTGATTCTGTAGTGATTCTTGCATGAAATGAGATGTTGATTCAGTTATTTGGCATTGCATCTGTGAAATAACGAAACAACATTGTCATAAGTTGGAAACTATAGACCAAAACATGCTTTGCTAGATTTGCAACTAAGCAACTGCATGGAGGATGTTTATTTCAAACTTTGCCCAAAGCACGAATAAAATTACCTGGAGGAGTAGCTCCTATGACCCAAGAATAATCTGGATCCAAAATGTGGAAAAAGAATAAAATTCCAAAAATACAAGAAAGACTAGACAAATTCTAGTAATCGTCATCACAAAAGATGCGAAAAATGTGCATAAATTATTCAAGTGTAAATTGAATCTAGAATTTTTTATGTATGAAAATGCAGGATAGATATATTTAAATAAAATAGGTAGTTACCTTAGAGTCTTCTTGCAAGAGTGTAGAAATTACTAAAACAGAGAAAGTGTCAGTCTAATCTAACAGGAGTCAATAGTGAATTACATAAGAACAATTGTTCAGTGATGCTTCATCAGATTTCTTTCAAAACCCCTAAACAATCTGCTGTTCCCTTGGATCAAATAGAAACATGTTTCTTCCATGCTCAGAACAGACTTTAAGTAGTGTTTCTCGTCTCACCTTTGTGACTAACCTGTTGAGAAGTACATTATTTAGAACAGATCAATCTCTCTGGTTTTGTCTAAAAAATTATTTTTTGTCAAGACTATTAAATGGCTTTCCTTTAGAAAAATGACCAATTAATTTTACAATCCCATACTCTCCACCCTTCATCCACTAAAAATAATGCACAAAGTTCGTTACAGAAGAGCTGGACAATTCTATTATTTTCTGCATTGCTAAAGCTGCATTTTCCTTCCTGTCCATTCCTTCCTTCCTAAAGCAAAGCCCAAGTTACAAGGGGAAGGGAAGGAATATCTTAGCCTTTGTAATGTGAATTTCTTCCAAGGCTGGAGCAGCTAAGGATGAGATGTGCTTTGCTGGGCCATGTGCTATTTCCATGGCATCCAGTCTCTTCAAGGCACAAGTTCACAGAGCAAAACTTCATCTTCTCCTTGGCTCACTCTGCTAATCCTGCCTACACCCATGGCCATTCTGGTCACCAAAAATATTTTAGTGTGAAGCCAGAAAAAAGCATCACAGAGTGACGAGGCCAAAAGGAATACATGGAAAACTCTTGCAAGACACGTCACTCTAGAGAAGGAGAAGGAGGAACAGAACTAATTGCAACACTTTTGTGATAAAACAGTCTAGAATGCCTAGAGTGCCTGGTCTAGAATGTGTCTAGAACACAGGTTTCACAGTCTAGAGAGCCAGCAAAGCTGAGCTTGCAGAATTGCCTCCGTGAAATCGGAGTGAGGTTTCTCATTAAAGTATTGATATGAACTTCTACTCTAAAGTTTCTCTACCATGTTACTCATTAATTGTGCAGGCTCCTGAAAAGAGAATTGTTTACCCAGGGACTGAGGGGAAAAAGTAAGGTGCATTTGTTTGGTTTAATAAAAATGCTGGTTTGTGACAGTGGAAACTAGTTATGAGCTCCAGAGGAATCATGGTCAAATCAAATGGTTAACTGCAGTGTTTGCATTTGGGAAGTGGACCATGTGTGAAGGTCAAAATGTGTATATTTTCAAAAGAAATAGTTTCAGCATTATACTTCTAAGCAGTAATTAACTTTAAGTTAAAATTCTGCTAAAAAGAAGAATGTTTGATGTTGAAGGAGATAGAAACAAGAGGTTTTAATGTCAAGGAGTTCCATTTGACTTTTGAATTCGCTGTGCACATGTTTAGACCTGAAACATAGTCATATTGAATGTCTGGCCACAAAAGTTCATGCTGGTTCCACACAAACTCTAGTCTTCGATATTTTTTTCAGACTAAATTGATTTTGAATTGATCTTGGTTTTTCCCCTTCTTTCAGAAACGACATTGCTCAGTGGTGAGAATATGATAGGCAGTTTATAAGTGCAAAGATCTGAAGAAGGAGGAGAAGGGTAAAATGCCTTGGAAAACTTTTTTCATTTTATTTTGAAAAGATATCCCACGACATGTATTATGTGAACAAATAACAACAGTGCTGCTTGTCTTAAGAAGACAGAAAGATTGATTTTTCTTGGTTTTTTTATGTTTCTGCTCATGTCTTAAACCCCAGCCACCGCTGTATTAGCCAAATGTTTGAGCTTTGACCTGAACAATAGCACTTCACACTTGGAAAGATCCCTATTCCAGCCTGTAGGAAGTCTCTGCCACCATGCCTCTTGACACTTCTCCAAGAAAAAAAATAATAACGGTCAAAACTGACGCAGATATAATGGATCTGCTCTTTGCTTAGTGGTTTGCACCACATGTTTCTCAAGACAAATATTTACATGTTTCTCAGTTCAAATATTTACAGTGAATGCCTTTGGCTGTAAGAAAGACAGGTGGCAATATAGAGGCTGCCAGCTCTGCCTTTGCTGGACACAGTGTTATCCATGGAAATAATGAGCTTTTCCCTGTTCCAGGCAACAAGAAGTAGTATGGGAGAAAAAGGCCTCAAATTGACCAGGGAAGGCTTGGATTGGATATTAGTAAAAATGTCTTCACTGAAAGGGTCATCAGGCATTGGAACAGGCTTCCCAGGACAGTGTTGGAGTCACTGTTCCTACAGAAGGCATGTAGATGTGGCGCTTCAGAACGTGGTTTAGTGGTGGGTTTCACACTGTTGCATTAATGAGTGGATTTGATATTAGGGTTTTTCTTCAACGTAAATGACTTTGTGATTGCATGATTAATGAGAAACAGTTTTTCTGTGTTCTGTTCTAAGCATAAAATTGGTGGTCAGTGCTAGGATTGAAAAAATCACTGCTCATGTCAGTCAGCAACGATTCTTTCCCCTTTTGTTGTCCAGGATGGGATTCTTTTTCTAGAACCATAAGATTAATTTTCTCTTTTTCTTTTGGCAAAGTTTCTTATTAGAGACTGAGAAAAATGGCAATACCTTTGATCTCCACATTTCCTTCTCTAATACGTATTGGGTTTACACCTCTACCAAAAGCTTATTCTATTTTTTCTGATATGCCAATGGAATGGACTGTGATGGACCCAAACATGCATGTGGACTCTTCCTGATTGCCTGCCAATCTCTAAACTGATATCCAGGTGCTTATAAACAACTTAGCACCTGGATCTTCTTTTCTGGAATGGGACTTATTGAGAAACAGAAAAAAAAAATCCACCAGACATGAAGGGCGTCTATCTTTCTGGGACATTACTCAGAACTTTTCCTAGTCCAGTTCATGACTTTTCCTATTCCTTTTATTATTTACTGTTTACTGATGCAGACAAGGCTGTTCAATATGCTGCTGCCCTCCCTATTCACTGTTTTTCCTTACAACTCTCATAAATTATTGATTGTCAAAAATGCAAACCATGATCAAAACCAACAGAAATTCCTCTTATTTCCCTCAGAGAGATTTAGATGAGCACTTTGTTGAGCAACATGTGTACCTTTCTGTCTCTGATCTAGACCATGTGCCTTCAGAGAAAAAAAAAATACTCACAGAACAAGGTTTTTGGATATAAAATTATCCAGAATTATATAACTGAGTTATATGATGACAACCAGGGTAGAACTCTGAAACAAAAATTTAGACAAATCTTTGCAATGCTTAGCACTCCACCTGCAGCTCCCAGATTTCTCCATGGCAATCTGGAGGTCCCAGTTATGAGGGGAAAACTGCAAAAGCCATCTGAAGTAGACCATACTACTTCAAGGATGCAGGGATGAAATGCACAAATGGAAATGCATTGCTTCCCTGCCTGAAGACCCCACTGACTCACCCAGAGTCAGCCTGTTGACTCTGATAGCAAAATCTCCATCAGTGAAATCTAGTTTGGGATCCTTCTGATGCTGTCGCGACCAAAGGAGGTAACAAAGCTGAACACAAAATAATCTGATCATGATGGAGATTTTCCAGCTAATGACAGTCCAAGGGCAGGGGAAGACTATTGATCTGTTTCTGTGCATTTTCCAGCTCAGATACAAGTATTCAGGTATTTTTATGTCTGCCCCTGGGGGCCAGTGATTGCCAGTGCCTCCCCACCCACCACCCAGCCCAGGTGGTTTTGTGCGGGAGCTGACCTTAGTGGGTCATAAAGTGGCTGTCATAAAGACGGCAGCTCATCCATCACAGCTTTTGCAGGCTGTCAGCGTTGCATTTAATCGAACTTGCAATTTTCCAGGGGAGGTTTGCAAAAGCCACAAACAGAATCCTAATGCTATATAATGAAGTTTGTAGCCAGTGGTTCCCCTCAGGAGGAAGCTGGGCTGTGTTCTAGCTGCCCTCAGCTAAGCAGAGATGGGAAATTCCCAGTTCAGCCTACAGTCCCATATGCTGTTGGAATAGGTATATCTTGTCTAGACAAGATTCAGTTATATGTTGTCACTGGTATATCTTCCTTCTCAACTCACATGTGCTGTCAGAAATGGGCACTCAGAATCTTGCACTTTAGAAAATAAGGCTTTTCCAGCCGCTAACACATCGTATCCGTGAGGCTTAATTCCTCTTTTATGGATTTGGGGAATCTTGCTGATTGATTGTGCTGCAAGCTTCAAGCCCTTCTGTAAATGCTGATCAAAACCCCACCCAAACAAACACAGTTTTTAAAAGTTTGAACCAAACTCAGGAAGCTTCTGTCAGCTCTGAAATTTTAATTTTTCATTATGTTCACTACACCTATCTTCCACCTTTATTCCCTTCTTGAGGCTTAGCAGCACATAAATAGCTAAGTTGGAATCAATATGATCAGAATTATACTCTTGCAAACAATGGCAGATTCAATCAAGAAGGGTTACTCTAAGGATGAGATATAAAGCTCTGCTTCCCAGATATATATTCAATAGAATGACCTCTCTGCCTGACCTGTCTGTCCGTGTCATGCTGACAGATCATATCTTCCATTGATACAGACCCATGGAAGCTGCAATTTGTCAACAAGTCCCTGGGCTGCGCAGATTTGGAATGGATTTCTACAACATAGTTTCTCTTCTGGCAATAAGATGGGAACAGGCTAAATCCCTGGAATTATGTGGGCCTCAGTCACCTCATCAAGCTTTATCCCTTGTTTCTCATTCCATAAGTGTCTAGCCTCTTGACCGAATGATGAACCAAGAGAAAAATATGTATTGTTTCACTAGACACCTCTTTATATTTACAGATTCTTCAGCAAATAGATTAGTTAAATTACTATAGCTATATTCATTGGTGCTGGAAGCAGTAATGATAATTATTACAATGTTATATTTTAAAAAAATATGTTTTCAGCCTTGAAGCTGAAAAACATCAGTTAATCGTCCTGAAATTGTTTGTGCCAGGTGTCCTCCTCCTGCTGAATTAGCTCTTAAAATTTTGCCAAAGCAGTTAATCAGTTCCTGAGGGCAAGATTTAAGAAAAATGCCGTGCTTTGAAATGAACTATCACCATTAATAACTTTAATGTTGTCTCTGTAATTTTTCAGGAAACTGGAGTCCAAAACCAAACTTTTCTTGCTTTTTAAAGGAACGCAGCCAAATTTGGCCAAGTTGCTAACCGCCAGTCAAAAAGATATGGGGAGAAAGTTAAAGTTTTTCTGCATTATTAATTCTCCTGAGTATTATCCATTTCTCACAGCTCTTAGCAGTCTTGATTCATTTGAGAGCATAGCATGTCTTCCCTGCAGTTATGCTTCCTTGTAGGATAGAGAACACATATTTTTAGTCCTAGAAAAGAAAAAAAAAAAAAAAAAGAAAGAAAAAGTCAAAAGGAGGAGCAAAGTGGAGTAAAGACTAGGAATTCACAAAGATAAAGAATGGGCAATTTTTATATTTGAGTATTATTGTGCTGACACACTAATTATATTTATGACCTTGCCATTATTTTACATAAGGATATTTTGGTTCATGTTGATTTTTTCTTCCTTTTAGGTAATGAAGGTATGAAATCTTCATTGAAATGCATCTCTGTGCAATCATTTGCTTAGAACTGCAGCATCTTTAACAAAATAAAAAAAAAATTCCTCCTTCATCTCAAATAAGGCATTGCAAGGGAAAAAAAGACTTCATTATACGGTCCAAAATAAACGAAAATAGTTTTCTATCCAGACAATCAATTTCTCAATGGTGCCCAATAGACATAGTGAATCATGCATTTTGCTTACACAGCTGCCCAGAGAAAAACAAGGACCATATTGCTACCCATCTCTTTTTGCAAAAGCTTGGCAATTATAGCACTTGGAAAGTGGTAACCATCTTTTATTTTGTCAGGAAGTATTATTCAGGTTGGCCTACAACCTCTCTGCTTACCCTCACAAAATTCTTAATTAAATTAAGACTGTACCTGGAGCATAGAGGCCTGATCCTTGTAAATGCTACAAAGTTTGTGACGCAATGAAAAGGAGGTGGTGAGAAATTCTGAAGTCTGTGCTATGCAGGCACATGCTTGGTGCAGATTTACTTACAGGCTGGAATGAACTAATTTTCTTTTTCATCCCAAATCCTGTTTCTTACCATATCCAGCCTTACAGATAAGTGGAATAAATGCAATGAGGTGGTGTCATAATTTAATCATAAAGGGCATTTTCTTCATGGTTGGTATAAGAGAGTGTGCTTGTGTCTTGAGTCACAGGGCTTTATTTCCCTATAAAGATAAATGGCATGTTGGGTACATGAAGCTAGAAATCAGAAAAAAACCAAAACAACAAACCCAACTAAAACAAAACACCAAGATAAGTCTTGGGGTAGACAGTAGCAATTGAGACTTTCCATAGCTTATTAGGTAGCGTTTCACAAAGCCATCTCAAAGTATTGCTTTGACTTTTCATAAAGATGTTTGGAAAGTGACTGGAATAAATCATGATATGCAAATATAAATAAAAACAAAGCCTGGGATATCTGACCTAGAATTTGAATATACACCATACATGCAGTTCATATAATTCATTTATTAAGATTTATGTCCAAATACTGAAAAGAAAGGACAGTCTATTGGGTAGGAAGCTGGGTTAACATTTAGAATTTCACAGGGTTTGTTCTCTGTTTTTCTGTGGCTCTCCTGCCTGTTATCGGATGAACTCTCAAAGTGTAAAAGGTACCTTAATTGGCAGGCAGTGGCAGCCTTTACAATAAGCATTTAAGCTCTGTTTGATGCACACATTAATCAGCATGCTGAGCACCCTTCCATTAAGCAGGCTGGCAGGTCAAATGCCAAGAGATAGCCAATATGAAGATTTCAGAAAAAATGAGCCCTGCTTCAGAAGTCAGTGAAAAGAGCTGTGTTGTTTTCCTCTAGGCTCGTCAGTTCCTTAAAATACAGACACATTTCTCACACATTCTACAGAAGCAGTAAGTACACAAAGCCACTTAGGGAAGATGAGCTGAAAAACAAATAGATTTTGGATCTTCATACAGCTCAGGTATGAGCTCAGTGATAGGATTACAGGCCTGCAAAGACCAAACCACTCTAAGGCATGTTCAGAAATTAATGTGACTGAAAAATATTAGGGTATGAAAGCTGGTGTGCTTAAGGAGTCAAGTTTCCTCCAGGATTAGGTTAATGCTCTACAAGGATTATCTAGGGCCTTAATTCTGTGTAAGTCTCTCTAGTCATCCATTCCAGCCTATAGAATAAAAGTACCAGCACTGTCAAACCAAGGATTACTGTACTAAAGAGAGGAAATACATGGAAAAATTGATGCATCAGAATTAGGGACATAATATACCTGAGCTAATGGATACTGCCAGTCTGCTCTGTTCAAATACCTCATGAATTCAGCCTGATCCTTTCACCCTTGAATCCTTGTCTGTTGGACACTGTCAGATTATTTTCCTGGTCAGTGATTTGCAGGGCCTAAGACGTCAGACTATATATATATTGTAATGTTGTCATGTTGATTAATGTTTTGTGCATTAGGCAATATTTATGGAATTTTCTTTTCTTTGTAGGTCTCAACTGAAGAAGGAATGAGCTTAGCCAGAGAATATTCCTGCTCCTTTTTTGAGACTTCAGCTGCGCTCCGTTTCTACATTGATGATGTCTTTCACGGACTAGTGAGGGAAATTCGAAGGAAAGAGTCCTCACTGTCCATGATAGAGAAGAAGATGAAGAGGAAGGACAGTCTGTGGCGGAAACTGAAGGGATCCCTGAAGAAAAAAAAGGAAAGTACAACCTGATGACAATTCTCTATGAGCCACTCATTAGGAGCTGAGCACAGTAACCTGTAATAATTCAAAAAGGCAGCATTGACACAGAATCTTCCAGGCCAGGTCCTGGAGTTCCTTCCCTTCAGCTCTCATGCAGAAGTTGTTCTTTGAGGGCCCAATTAATGGTTTCCTTGTGACTCTTCTGTTCTATAGTGTCATTTAGCATACCCTCTCATATCTTTTCTGCAACTCTGAGTGGAGAAAATACTGTGTTTTTTAACGTATGCCCCATGGCTGGTCTTCAAATGCTATGAGTTACGCCAGCATCCAAGGCAGAACCAGCTTCCACCAGCTCTAGGACAATGGATACACTTATTGCCTCCTCCTCTGCATGCACCATCCCAGGAATGAATGACACTTATTTCAATGGACATTTTGACTCTTTAAGGACTTTTGGGATGTGACCTTCAGCTTTGCATTCACATGTAGGTTTAGGGTTAGCGTGTGCTCGGCCTGCACGCCCGTGTCTGTGTGTGAACGTGTCTGTGAGCCAGGCCCAAAGGGAGCCTGGGGACTCACAATTCTGACCCCATGCTGCCCCATCCCCATTGTGTCCTGCCCAGACAGCAGGCAGGTGTTGCAAGCAGAGTACAAGTCACGCACCAGCCCTGCAGAGGCTGCAGGGGTACTGCTCTCCCTCCTCCGAGCTGCACCTGCTGGGGCTGGCTGGCAGAGGTGCCATATTCTCCAGACATGCTTTGCATTAAAGTGACACAAGAGTTTGTGTTGGAAAGGAACCTTTAAAGGCCACCTGGGCCAAACCCGTGCAATGGACAGGGAGACCTTCAGCTTGATCAGGTTTCTCAGAGTCCTGTTCAGCCTGACCTTGGATGTTTCCAGGGATGGGGCATCCACCACCAATCTGGGCATCCTGTGCCAGTGCTTCACTGTCAGCCACACTCCCCTGCCCCATCAAGGAGCTCACAATTGCTCTGTCCAATGAGTCCCAGAGCCCTCCCTGGAGCTGTGCAGCTCTGTCCCAGCATGTAATAGCACCTGTGATGTAGCATCCAGCCCATGACTTACTAGAGAATTGCAGCAGCTCAATCACCATTGCTCACAGTCCTTGACCATCCAACTGAACCACTTGATTAAGCAGTTGGATAAGTCTTTTTTATTATTCCTTTTTAAAGCTGGCATGAAGTAGAGTATATGCTCCTAAACATTTTTCCCCCCTGGAGTTCCTTAATGTTGTTGCTATTTATAAATTTTATAGATAGAATATGCATAAGTTTTGTCAAAAATAAAGATTGTGATTTCCATGGAGACATACTAGTAGTCAGTGTCATTTGTGTCTGTCCTGGAGTGATCATTGATATAACAAAAAATATGTATCTTTGTTATTAAATATTCCTTTTTCACTTTTCTCCTGTGATTATTTTGCAGGGCTTCAACCAATTATATTTTGCATAATCTGGGTGAGACTAGATTTTTTTTCCTCTGTAAAATTTGGAGAGGTTATAGTATTGTGAATAACTTTAGTTCATTAAAATCGAATGCTTTGTTCCCCACTCTCCCTTCCTTTCAAGGGAATTTGGAGATATTTTGTGACTTGTCAAAAATCCTTCATCAAAAGTAATGGTTTGCTGTACATTTTTAGATATATGTGGCTATATTTCTACTTGAGAAATATTATTTTGGAGGAATACAAATACATGTACCCATTCAAGGTGAATTTTCTGCTTGCTGTCTCTGAAAGCTGAAGTCTGCATTAACACCATTGTAATTACTATTATTATTTTATCTGTATTGCCACAGAGATTTTAGGTCAAGTGTCCTAGAGAAATATGCATATCAAAAAGATGCATTTGTCCAAAGAGTTTATGAGCTAAGTATTAGTGGAGGGACAACAAGAGGATGCACTGGACAGATGGCAGCTCTGAGACAATAAATAACAAGGGGAAACATCTGTGTCTGTTCCAATCCTGCACACTGCATAGGGGGGAACGAAGCAGTCATTCCCTGTGTAAGAGAGCATAGAAATTGCCACCCTGAGAAACCTTGAGGGATGTTCTTTGTTCTTTTCAGGCAGATGCCTGAGTTTTGAGTCAATTGAAAATCATTTAGTGTTGGTTATGTCCTTTCAACCCTCCCTCCTCCACTAAGGGACATATAATATCAACACGAACTTGGCTCCATATTTTTAGGGGTACCTTGGTTAAAGTTAGTTTGCAAGACAAAGAAAGGTTGCAGAAAACAACATAGATACAGTCTACAATTAAGTCTTAAATGGATTAACTTGATTAAATATAGCCGTTCACTGGCATTAAGGTCATCTGGTACAGAGCAACATCTTCCCATATTGCTAAACTTTTTAGCCTTCACAGCAGGGTTACCACAAACAACCTGCTCTTGGAAGGGACTCCTGGACTGTGCCAGGTTCTGCACCAAACTGATCAAGGGGTCAAAAAAGTGCTGCTCTTCTGATCTGAAACCAAGATAAGCATCATTCTAACATTTTGGCAGTAAGGACGTGCTCAGGTGTCTACTGGGATATATTCAAATATTATTTAGTGGCACAGACACAGGTTGCATCATCATATTTTCTGATCTAGCAAGCCCATGAGAACTCCAGGTTCTGCATGTCTTCATGACCAGCCCTGAAATGCTCATTTTGAAAGGTATTTGATACCAGGTTAGTCTCTTCAGGCAGAATGAGGCCTCATACCCTCTAAGGATATTCTGTTACATTTTCTATGAGTAATTTCAGGCATTGAATACATCTTAGGCAGAAAATTCTGTATTTATCTCATTCCACTTTGATCACGTAGAACTTGAGGATGACATCCAATCATTCAGATCCTGTCTTTGGTTAATACAGAGAGAGATGTTGGTGATTTTTCCCATATGGCATGGATAGTTAGCATATGGTGAATCCCTCCTGAACTGGGTGTCTCCTTCCAGTGATTGTATTTCCCTCCACAAAAAACAGCCCAGTCTCCCAGCTAACATTTTGATGTCTAAATTCATGAGGGATAAACCCCATCCATAAAGATTTTTCCACTCAATATCAACAGCAGAGGATAGCTCTGCAAATGCTAGGCATTGAGCCTTGTCTCTGAAACACCTCACCATCCGTTACTTCTAAATTGGGAAAGTAATTCTTATTTACCATGACCCAATTCCTCAATAATCTATAATGCTTAACCTCAGTTAATTGAGCAGAGCTGATGGAGGTTAGAGTCAGTGAGGATAACATAAGTCATAACTGCACAAGGGGCTAGGTGCAGCTCCTTTACCTAATTAATCATTTTGATTCCATCACAGAAGATTGTATTTAGCTGTCAGACCTAGCTAAGAGAATTAAAAAAACCAGCAGCTCCGTGTCTGAAGACTTTTCTGTGTTTGAGTATTCTCTCAGCTAATCGTGTCTGGAAGATTTGAAGAAGGAAACAGATCACTTTATTTTGCTGTGTTGCCTACAGTCCCATGAAGGTAGCAGCTATAACTTATTCCACCATCAGACCGTGTTGCAATTGAACCATAATTCAGGTTCCTACAGGAATATAATTAAAGCCAGCTAATAAATAAAATAAAGTAATAACAATTTGCAAAAGTATCCTTGGTGTCTCTCACAAATACATAATATATGGCAGTTAATTACCCTTCTTCACAGCTGTGGCAGATCACATGTTGCCTCTAGTTGAGAAGTGATCTGGGGAAGGCTGTAAGTCATGGTGGAATACTGCAGAATTTAAGGTTTTTGGCTTTTGCATGCCAGCCTTAGAACTCTTGTGCAGTATTCTCCTGTGTTCCCTCAGACTGGCAGTTCATAACTGTGTTAGCAATCTGATATCTCTACAAATGATTGAAAATAGTTTCTTTACAGACCCAAAAAATGTCTGTTTTGAGACTGAGATGTAAGAATGCATAGCTAGAATGAAGAGAACTAACTATCTTTATTTTGTCCACTAAATATATAATATATATATAAATATATAGGCAATATATGTACACTATGATATATATAGTTTCTGGATGTCTCTTATTTGTAAGCTTAGATATTTGAACCCTCTCTCAGTCATGACAGATAGGAAAAAAAAAAAAAAAAAAACAAAAAAAAAAACAAAAAAAAAACCCCCAAAAAAAAAAAAAAAAAAAACCCCAAAAAAAACCATGCAGAAAGCAAATCTTAGTCTCATAGTGAAGACTTAGACTTCACAACTGTGTCAAATTCTTCTCTGATGTTGAACATTTATCTTGATGGCCTAGGTGTGAAATTTGTGATAAGCAAAATAGCTGTGAGTGGGTCTTCTTGTAGAAAGAGTAACCAAAGGTAACCACTGCAGCCACCTCAGATGGTGACACTGAAATAATGATGAGTATTGAACTGAAAACTGTCCATGTATTTCATATAAATCATACAAAGTTTATGGTTAGCTCCTAAAGCTAACTATATGCACTAGTGTGGGCCTGAATTTGTACTAAGAATTGAAAAAGGGGTGTCTAACCTGGACAATTATGCAAATATAATTCAATTAAGTGTACTTACAGCAGTTAGCCATATTTAGACATTCCCTTTAGGGACTGTTATTTGTGCAAGTGTGCATCACAAACTGCTCATTGCTTATGACTCTGAAAAATATCCCAGAAAATTAGCAGAGGAATGGTAAAATCTTTAATGAAATATGAAATTACAGTTCTCATAACTTTTAATAGCAGAAGAATGGAATAGTGACTTTGACCAGATCAAGCTCCCTCGTAGTACTATTTCTAGCTTGATCTGTCCCTTCAAGCATGTGGAGTTAGGATGTCTGTCTGGCAAAATGATTTGTAAAGGGGATGGCATTGTCTCACAGACACTGTGAAAGTCACCCCAAGAGGCATTGCCCTGCACCTCCAGCCTGATTTATCACTCCCTGATGCTCTTGGTTCTAAACCTCCTCAATTTGAGCTCTCCAATTTCGTTACATCGTGCTGAATTATGGGGTTGTTTTGTGATGAGGACAAATGTCCACTCAAGAGCACCGAACTCATTTCATGATCTGAACTCTTTCCCCAAGAGGTAATAAAGACAAGAACATCCAAAGCCATTGCATCACCTGCTGTATATCTTCTGTCAATAGATAATTAATGTGACAATTAGATTTTTCCCATCCTCGCACTTTGTCACGCATCATTTTTTTACAGTTATTTTGGACTTACAACTATTTCAAAAATTGCATGAACAATCTAGAAAGCCATCATTTCTCACGGTGCTCTTGGAACAGAAGCCCAGTAAAAACATAATTTTAGGAGGGTAAAGTAAAGCAGGTCCTATAATAATATTATATTGCCTTAGTTTTATAAAAAAAGCCCAATATCATTTTACCTTATAGATTCGGTATAATTAATAGAAGAGAAAAGCAGTCTATTTTACATCTGTGAAATTCACCAGAGAAAATCTTATACATTTATGCTCTTCCTGCATTCAAACAAGATAGTTTGAAATTATTTTTCCTGGAAAGAGGAAATCAGGATAGAACTAGTAGATTAAATAACTGTACTGTAAACCATGGTTGTGATTTCATTTAGCCCATGCAAAAAGTTTATTATGCAGCGCCTTCCATTTGTCTCTCTGCAATCCCAAAATACCAAGGGTAACCAACCTGTCTTCAGCTCTATCCAAATAACCTCACTCTTTTTCATTTTACAAGGGCATGTAAATGACAGAACAAGGGGAAACGTATTTAAATTGAAAAGAGTAGGTTTATAATAGATTTAGGTACAGGGAAAAATTGTTTTCTTTACCGCAAGGGTGTTGATGCTCTGGAATAGGTTCCCAAGCAAAGCTGTGGCTGCCTCATCCCTGGAAATATCCAAGACCAGGTTGGATGGAGCTTGGAGCAACCTGAGAGAGTGGAAGGTGTCCCTGCCCATGGCAGGCAGCTGGATTGAGATGAGCTTTAAGGTCCCTTCCAGCCCTAACCTCTTTATAATCTATGATTTTTTTTATTTTTTTCCGTCACATCAGCCCCAGCTATTTAAAAGGCAGCCTCAAATGCTTTTGACAAACCAAAGACACAGAGTCTTCTGCCTTCTTAATAAATTTCTCATTAATGCTTACACTGAGGAGAAAGAGTAATGTCTTCCCTGATAAAGTTTTGCAAAGTCACTCAGCTTTTTGAATAAAAACTGAATTTGCCTCCACTGCTAGACACTGCTGACTAATCACAGATGCATCTTTATGTAGGACATTGACTGAATAAACTTGAACACATAAAGCATTCAGCCAGTATAAGTGGGTAGTGCCTTTGAAGGCAGTGGAAAATCTTTTGGTTGATTCACATCTGTCTCCAGAACAAAATTGCACGTTATGCCATGATAATGAAAATACTTCAATCACACAGATTGAATATACTTCAATCACTGAAAACTTACAAAATCCATAACCCAAAGCAAGACAATTTAAGGAAGCCAGAATAAACAGACTATTAGTAATGACAAGGATAGGCAGAAGGAATAGAGGAGAATACAGAATAAGTAAATGTACAAAAACCATAAAATCGTGGAAAGGTTTGGGTTGGAAGGGACTATTAAAGGTCATCTAGTTCAGCCCTCAGTGCTGTAAAAAGGGATAACTTCAACTAGATTACTTTTCACAGAGCCCTGTCCAAACTGACCTTGAATTTTTCCATCTACCACCTCAGTGAACTTCGAAAGCCTTGCAGCATTCTCTGCTCTAGGTGATCCTTAACACTTTCTGGAAGGGGACCAAGAGCAGGTAAAATAACAAAAAGATATAAGGCAAGCTCCAGAGATTTGGTTCAAGTGCACTCACCATAAGAGTTTGTGGAGAATATTAAGATGAGATGAGTGATACTAAGAGAAACAGAAATTGATGAAGATTTGCTTCATCCTTCATGTGGATTATGAAATTTGATTGGCTTAGAAAATTAAGGGGAGAGATCAGAGAAGTTACAACTGCTATGAGTATGCAAGATGGTTTAGAAACTTTTTAATGTAAATCAAATAAAAAGAATACAGCACAGAATGGAAAATTGAGCAAGAGGGAACAATACCAAAACTCAGTAAAGTGAATGGGAAGTTTGTATTTCCTCTCACATCAGATTTGTAATGACAACCTGCTTGTACCTGACTGTGGAATAAGTTGATCTCTCACTGAAACTTCTTTAGACACTTAAGAAAACAAATCTCTCTATGGTTTTTGGTGTCTGCCTTTGCTTCAGGAACTAAAAGCAACTCTTTCAACAGAATAGTTGGGGGAGAAGTAGGATGCTCAGCTTTGTACTTTTGGAAGGATAGCAGCAAAACCCTCATTGGTATGCCTCATAACTAATATAAAAGATGGCATGATAGCTCCCTGCTGAAGATTTTAAATGATACTTCAAATATATAGTTTCATCTGGGAGAGCAGCTACCAGTTTGCAACTAGTGCATGCAGATCTTTAGCTGCTGGCTTTTTCCCTCCCACTGTGCTCAGACCAGATGTTAGTGAAAAATGTAGGAACCTTTTTCTGCTCTCCTGTTTAGTTAATAGGGTGTTCACTGAATACTCCTAAGTCTTTATCTAGCAAAACTGGATGCAATCCAAGTTATCAGAGAATACAGCAGGGATGTCTTTAAGGAGGCAGATGTTCAAAGAAGTACTTTGAAGAGTTTTTTGACCTGTGAGGAGTTGATTAACATGATGTGGATGAAAGATGAGAAGAAAAATAGATGATACCACAAAGCCTAAGAGAATATGCTATACCTGCCAACAAAAAACTTCAGAAAGACTTAAGTTATAGAAGCTGTAAAATACTGCTGTGATAAAAGTTGTGAACAAGGATAGACCTTCAGGGACTGCAGAGAAATTTGAGAACACTCATTACCATCTCTGTTCTTCCAACTGACAGATTTTTCAATCCGCTTGTCACTTAGTAATAAAAATCCTTACAGGGAATCACAGTGGTTCAAATAGATGGGACAGGAGAAGCTTTATTGTGTCACAAAAAGATCTTCACTTTTAGTGGATAAGGAGGTCTGACTAGCTTGAAGATTGCCCACCATGAGTTAGATTTTGTAAATTAAGAGCAAGTTTGAAGAGCACTGTTAGAACTCCTCAGCTCATCCTGGACACAAATCTCTGTCAATTATTTCACAGATATACAAGTGACTGTGCTGTTTGTCAGCCTGGTACTGAAGCAGCCTGTCCTCCTTTGCCAGCATCTTCCAGACAGGACCTGCAGCTCCATGTATTTTTTCTGTTGCCAAATGGTTCACCAGCAGTGGGTGAGTGCTGAACCTCAGGCTCTGCCTCAGAAACCTGCTGTTGGCCACCTGGGGGTCTCACCAAGTCAGAGCCTGCAGGAGGAATTTCATCCATCACAACCCTCTGGGCTGCAGCAGGTCCTTTCTCCTGGGGTGGGTATGAGCTGGAGCAGGAGAGCCATCACCCCTGGGAAGGCATCTGAAGGCAGAAGCCCTTCCCAACCATCCTTGAGCTGTGCTGATCAAACAGGCAGCAACGGCTCTTCTTGACTCTTTTTTTTTTTTTTTCCCTTCAGAAAGTCTTAGAATGGTAGAGTTAAATAAAATTTACCAATTTTTTACCACTTTAGAACTGCATGTGTTCTTTTTACCTTGCAGGCACTATGTGACTGCTTTCTCACTGGAAAATATGCACCGTGTACACCCTAAATATTCTGAGAGACACACACAAATACAAATACACACTGCATTCCTACCCTAGAATTTAATCTGTGCCTATTTATCATGCAGCCTGAATCTGAAATAAAATAGTACAATAAGGGTGATTTTTTTTTCCACATCTTTGTACTACCAGAGGAAAAAATAAATGGATCATACGCTTCATTACTTTACTGATGACACCCACACCGTCTATTTTCTGTGTGTCCCATTGGGTGTCTTTCAGTCATTATTTTCCTAAACATAGAAATCATAATTCTCTTCTTTTCACTGCAAAGAAATCCAGAAAAAGTTGCTTAAATTAAATGTATCATTTAAATGTGTCCATATTTGCCTAAAATAAGTACTAAATTTGTTCAAGTGCATCAAATTCAAGTTTTAATAATTCATGGTGAAGATGAGCAGGATGTTGGTTTGGTGGAGTACTTGCATGTGACTTATCTTAGGTATTTTTAATCTCTGTAAAAATTTATGCCAGAGAGCAGAGAGAGAGTGAGAGAGCAGAGTCTGCTGGGATGACTTTGGATATCTACATTAATCAGCACTAGCAGAAGAAAGTAAATAGAGGTTCAATATTTGGCTAACTTCCAACAGTTGAGACACATCAAATGGTAGGCAAGGCTTGCAAGGGAACTGGTAAAGGCCTTTACATTTAGGTCACCTATATTTAGACAAGATAAAGCACTGTGTCTTGTCCTACTAAGAACTGTCCCAGATTAATAGATCATTTCTCTCCCCAGCTTTCACATTTCTGCAGAGAACTGCTATGCTGCTGCCTACAAAACAATGCCTTGATTTGAAATAAGTTTGAGTATGATTTAACCAAAAAATAAATTGCATTTACCTTTAGAAAATGATAAGTTGAGAAGGATAAGAGTTTATTTTACTTCAATCAACTCATAGTATATTTTATGGTATATTTTTTTGGTTCAGTTTCTGGGTTTAAGCACTTGCAGTGCACAGGTAATAGGAATATCATTCACCATGCCTTCCCCTCTTGAAAGATGAGACTTTCTGTAGATCCTTATTTTGGTATATTTCACTTACCTTACCATGTTTATGGTGGTATATTTCACCAATTAATTAAAAAACACCCCCTGAATTAAAGGTTTACAATACAATAGAAATTATGTTTCATACTGCATCCAACTAAATGCTGAAGCCAAAGCAGAAGTCCCAGAAAGCAGATGAAAAGACATTCAGGTATGTTGTCTCTCCCCCTTCAAACCCAGTTCAGTAGAAATCACCTGAATCAGAAGTTATATCTGAGAAATTAGCAATCCTTAATTGAGACTCTTTCATAAAATTGTTCTGGAACTTGAAGTTGTTCTGGAACTTGTTTTTGAACCTATAAACTTTGGCATCCAAGCAAAAAGCAAAACCATTTGTATCCAGTTAAGTTGCACAGCACCCTCCTGAGAAACCTTGAAATACACAATTTTTCCTCTTTTTACCCAACTGCAGAATAGACTCAAGTGTAGTATAAGTCCACAATTTTCTCTGCAGATAACATCATTTGAACTGCTGGAGCTTGATTTCCATAGCTAAATGTGGGCTTTTCTTGCTGCTTGGGGGACACAAGTTTTTCTGTAGAAGAAGCTGGAAGCTCTGCACAATACCCTGGGGCATCCCAATAGGATTCTTGGGCAGGTAAGTATGTGTGAGAACACAGGAGACAAAATAAACCCCAACATATGAAGGTGTTTCATTGTGTCCTGCTTACACGGGATGATCCATCACCCATTCCAATGTCCAAACAATGAAAAAACCAGCTGAGAAGTTGTTACCGTCAAAACTTTGAGAGGAGTTAGATCACAGAATCCTGGAGTGGTTTGGGTTGGAGGGGAGATTGACAATCCCCCTAAGCCCCCTTCCACTACCTCAGGTTGCTCAGAGCCACACCCAAGCTGGCCTGGAATGCTTCCAGGGATGGGGTAGCCAGGGCCTCATGATCCCCACAGACAGGGCCATATATATCCACCCACTCTATGCCATGGGGCCATATACTCTAACACTCTGAAATAATCAGTATCAAAAAACCCCAAATTGTTGTTTTTCTCACTGCAAAGGGAGCAAGTTATCTCATGTTTCCCAAAGCAGCTCCTTGAATAAACTTTGAGTGCCTGTGTGACACATGTGCAGGACCAGCGCAGCCACAAAATCATTACTGACATATTTCCAAGTCACTGTACCATGCCAAAGATGTTTATCTGCCTTTCGTTGCCTTGTAAATACCAAATAAGTTTGAGAGAATTGTGGCAGCTGCTCCGAGATGTGACAGAAGTCCAGCTTCTATGGGCCATCAGGAAGAAATATGTGTAGTCTCTGAGTTTACAGTTTGAAAATTAATACTACAGGGTCTATCCTCAGAGAATACTACAGAGTCTAGAAGAAGCACTTCATTGAGCAAGCTCTTCTTTTTTTTTTTTTTTTTTTTTTTTTTTTTTTAATGGCCTTCTCCGGTGGCGGAAAATGTTTAAAGCAACTACTAATTTACTTGAATGAATCTTGAGGTCCTGCTCCACTCTGGCTTTGGACCACTCTGCATGTTATTCTCTACTTACATTTATTTACCTTAGTTCTAATTGCCTCATCTAAGCATCGAAATCAAAAACATAGCATTACTTGTGTGGGTTGTATAATCCAAGCTTTACGGGTATTTCAGAAATCCCCTCCAAGCTCTGTTTTCTAGGGCTTTTTCAAAGTCAGTTATAAAATTATCAGGAAATTCATTGTAGTGATCACTTTTTATAGAATCATGGAATTACAGAGTTGTTTGGGTTGGGAGGAACATTAAAGACCATCCAGTTCCAACCCCCTTCCATGAGCAGGGACACCTTCCACAGAACCGTGTTGTTACTGGAAGGTGTCCTTTTCTCAGAGTACAAGCCAAGAGTCTAAGAAGGTCACTGTCCAATAAAATAAAAATATGCTCTGCCATTTACCCCCAAAGTACCTCAAAATCCCCCAAACACAAGAAGATTTTTTTTTTTAATAGGAATGAAGCTAGAATATTCAGGTTTAATCCGTTCTTGATTTTGGAACCACGTCAATAGGAAACCCTTTGTGAAAAATGAGGGAGGATAGTAAAATTAATTTTAGTATTGGTTTCTTAAAGATTTTCTGTTACAATACCCTGTTCACTGAGAATTTTCCTTTGTTTTAATAATAGAGTGCATTAATTTTGCATTCTGACATATATGATTTTAAGAACATAATTTTTGCATATCACATATAAAAATTACAAATGTGAAATTATATATGCATGAGATCAATATATTAACTAGAAATCTGTTACTTTTTGACTGAAAATATTAAAGTTGGGGCTTTTTTAATTTTAAGGAATGCATTACATGTTTTTCTTGTATCCAGTTCAAGTTTTATCTAGTAAACACTGAAAAATTTTTATTTTAGTGTTCCATTGAAAGTAGCAGGGCTCTAGAACACTACCAGGAATGGGGCAGCCACATCTTCTCTGGGTAACCTGTGCCAGGGCCTCACCATCTTGATAGGTACGAATTTCTTCTTAATGTCCAATGTAAACCTATTCTCCCTCAGCTTGCAGCTATTCCAGTTTTACTCCCAGTCTGCTAAATCTGGTGTCCGAGGTGGGTTTCTAAACCTTAATCAAAGCACAAAAAGTGCTGGGAGATGCACAATGGGATTTAAAGGCCAGGCCTGATAAATGACGGAGCTAGTCCACAGAAAACAGTTCAAGGAGAGTGTACGAGATCCCGCTCATTTCAGAATTTAATGGATTCTTTAAAACTCAAAGTTAAACACCTGTATTAGGTTTGTGCCTTCTGCTGCATTTAATCACATGAAAGTGTTTATTCTTTCTTGAAATGGACTGAGAAGAGCAGGCTGGGATAGCAGGTGAAGATCACTCTCGATTCAGGGCTCTAAGACAGAGAATTCATCCAACCACAAGCCCAGACTCGTGCATCTGAGATGCCTCCAGACCTCTGCTGTACTCAAAGTCTGGGCACACACCAAATTAAGACAACTATGAAAATTATTAAAACAAAATACACAACAAAGGAGTTGGGCAAGCATTTTGGTGTGTGAGTTTGTATTTCTAAATTCCAAAGGAGAAGCGGAATACTTGCTACCCTCCAGTCCACATGCCTCGATTTGGAGCATGGTAGTTCCATTCTGCAGATTCTGTCAAAGTTTCAAAAGACATTACCTGGCTGAGCATCCTCCTAAAGAGAAAATCATAAACAGTTAGATCTGAAAATGAAAATTAGAAGCATTTTTTAAGGATGCAGCTCGCTGTTTTAAAAACATGCTTCATTTTTATCAGGTCTCTGCCGTAATTAAGGGACTGACCAGTACTAGCACTTATATAAAACCACTATCTCACTGGAGCAGTAGAAATAATGTTGCCAAGGTGATTCTGTTTTTTGTGATATTCTAAACATATGGTGAGACAAAAACACTATAATACAAAGGCTTAAATCTTGCTGGGCACAAAGGCTTCATTTCAACTCTCAACTGAGAAACTGGGACTTTCATTACTATGATAATTCCAGGTAAGAGGGCCAAAAATAGTTGATTTTCCTACAGACTTAAAAATTAAAATTCTTGAACAACCTGGAATATCTTAGTACAGCAGCAGGTTTTTATGAAGATAGTGTTCATTAACATATTTGCATTACTCTATGTTTCAGTTAAAAAAAAAAAAGATAAAAATTCCAAGTTACATTGGATTCAGATCAAATCATCCAGGCACGCTTCCAGAGAGTGGGCTGTTTCCCAAATGACAGTAATTTCATTAGTACACTTCCTGCAGCTCATCCAACATGCTAAACCAAGCACTTGGTAGTAGTTGATGTTGTCTAAATATTTTGTGCTCCTATAACAAGGGTTTGATAAGTGATTTAACTCTGTTTTCACCAAACTAAATAGGTGATTTTCTCTTGACACCTGTATGAAAGGAATCAAGGCAGGTACTTTGTGCAACTGCAGTTTATAATACTTCCTTTGACTGGGTGTATCTTGAGTTTGTTTTTTATTCAGCACCTCTTTCCGAAGGAGAGGAGAGCTGACAAAAGTTGACACTGGAGAGGGGTGATACAGCTTTAAAAGACTAAAAAAAAATGCTTAAAAGAATATTAGATTTTATTTCTTTGTCAGAGAAAATAAGGACTATGTTAAGGAAATTAGGAACTGGGAAAAATTAAGTGAGGAAGATTCACCAGGATGTTGGCAAATTTTCACATCCTGCTGCAATGTGGGAACCTTTGTATCTGAAAAGGTCAGAAACCTGTGCAAAGAGCTCTTTATAAAAGTCTATCTGTTTCTTGTCTATTTCAGTCTAAAATCTTTACTGCAAGTTCAACCTTTGTTCTAAATTTGCCATTTCTGTCTTCAAGTCTTTCTTGTTAATTTTCCTCTTTGGAGTAGAACAAAGGAAACCTGAACAAGAACATCAGTACTTCATTGTTACCAATGACATTATTATCATTATTTCCTTAAATTCTTTGTGAGTTTTTAGTTATTTATTTTCCTGCCTCCATCTTTACCTGATGATTAAGGCACTGTTTCATTATGGGATTTTGCATGATGGGGTTCAGTTGTGCACCCCGATGTGTCTGTCTGTGCACATCTGCTCTGGAGAGCGCTGAAATGTGAGAACATGAAAGAGTGTTTTGGGACGAAAAGAGATGAGTCTCAGCAAGCTTTTTGTCAACGTAAACAATCTTTTACAAGTGATCTATGTGTTTTATAAACCTTAGCTGTTGAATATCCACTGGTAAATCTGCCCGCATGCATTGTCAGATGTGGGAGCAGAAAGGCAAAATAATAATGATCTTAGGCCATAGATTCTCCACCACTTGAAGTGCAATAAATCTTTCCTAAATAGTTTTATTATTTTCCTCTGTGAAGCACTTCTGCACATTTTTTAATAAATTATTACAGAAAATTGGCATACATTTAAAAATTCTGAGTGTCAGTACAATTTATAGAGCGAAACTTCATCGTAATTAACAATAAATCGAAAAATGCAGAGAAAATTCAGCTTTCTCATCACCTTAGCCAAGCATACTATGGTTCTATAATCCAAAAACACTCAAATATGTATTTTATTATCTTCAATGCTGATACAAATAATTATATGGAGTCAGATCTCTTAAGACTTCCAAATTTCAGCCTCATTTTGTTGAGTCCAAAATGTTCAATAACCTCGATTAAATGCCAGCAAGGGATCTGAGTCTGAGACATCACATAATAAAGCTGAGTCAAATATTAGTTCTGTGCAATTCTGGCTCACTTTGCACCACCTTTGGGAATGTTTTAAACTATTGCTGTTCAGTGATTTCTACAGCATTGCTAAGACCACTCCACTAGCACATTTCCAAAAGTGGATCCCTAGGATTGTAAGAATGTGTGAAAGTTTCTGATTTGCATTTTATTTTCAGCAGAGCAATTCAGTTCCACTCACACAGAGTTTATATTCTGAGTATGTCTGGTCACAATCCATTACAGTTATTTTTTTCCCATCAGCAAACCCAGGCTTCAAAGAAGGGGAAGGAAATGCAATCTCCTTGCCCATGAAGGATTATCATGGTGGTGTCAGGAATGTCAAATCTTTCTTGTTTTCCTAACAGCTGTTTTGGGCTTTTTTTTCCTCCCTATCATCCTATTTTACTCCTTTTCATTACAGCTAACAAAACGCATCATAAGCAAGCAAAATGCCATCAAGATAAGTAAATGTTAGATTAAGTTAAAATATTTTAATATGCATTGTCTGCGTCTATAATAGAAATTGAGATGAGATGGGAAATATTCACGGGCACTGAAATGTGGTGTTCTGTGCTACTGATCTGACAAAATATTTGCCAAATTGCTAAAACACACTCCCTAAGTAACTCTCAGACATCATTTGGTAATTAGAAGAGTTGAAGGGCCTTTCTCTGCAAACAGTTAACATGCTGCCTCCCTGCTTTTAAAGTTTGATCAATTTTCTGGCTTCGGGATGGGGTATTTGGTTGCTGTTGACCTCCATATCCTAGAATATTCTCATGCACCCTCAATATATGGTATTGGATTGACCTGAAATTCTCTTATTCTGGATCCTCCTTGACTTCAGCTCTTCACACTTACAAAGCAAAACAAAATGTCTGTCTCTGAAGCAAGAAGCATTTCTGCCTTGTCAATTTAATTTTTGCCATTGTTTCACGTTGATAATTAATCTCTTAATTTCTTCCAGGGCAAAAATGAATGAATGAATGAATTAATTAATGAAAAATTTCAATGCATACAGATATTTTTGGGCTGTTTCTTGTGTGCAGTGTCAGGTGTCAATGAAAAGTGGAGCTTAAAGGGTAGCTAAACCTCAGCTAGAATACTGGCAGGCTTTCTCTCTTCTCCCTGCCAACTTAATTTGATGAACCTTGTTAAAATTTCTCTATCTAAGGTACCCAATCTTTCATCAAATATGGTTGCAATTTGGCAAATTGATTTATAAGTTATTAAAGCAGCAGGTAAATCAAAAAAGACATAGACACATGTGCAGTCATGCAGAGCTGGGCCACACAAGAATTGTTTTAATTAGAAAATCTAGAAAATGACAAATCCTCTTATAGTTTTTATTATCTAGCTTATTCAGAGTCTTTTATTTCAAGACAATAACACCAGAGATTTCATTAGCTGTTCAAAAAAAAAAAAAAATTAACATGTTACCAGTCAATTGAAATTACCTCTTTTATCCTATGGTTCATACAGCAAAAATTTAAAATTTAAAATTAAAAAAAAAAAATTAAAAAAATAAATAATTAAAAAAAAAAAAAAGTAGTGAAAAATACTTGCTCTGTCACATATTTTTCTATGGAGGTCCACAAATGAAGCTCACAAACATCTTCAGCTTCTAGTTCTGGGTAAAATCTCTGATGCTTAGTGATGTAGAATATAATGTAGTACACAAATAACTTCAATATTCTGTCACACTGTTCACATCCTATCAAAGCTCTTAATAAAGATTTGTCTTGATCTCGGACTGCAGTGTTAACAAGAGTAATTTTGGCTTTTTGGAATTACATCTGTTTTTCTGGTGCCCTCCTAACTGACGAAACCACAGGCATCTTTTTGGCAAAGATGCCAAAATCGGATGATGACTAACATTTCAATTTGAGCCTAAAATTTCAGAAGTTTCATGAGATCAGACACAAAGAAGCAGAAATAAATTCATGAGTAATGTCCACCATCGCATGGATTTATATATAGTAAGACTGGAAACTCAAGGATTTTTATAAAGTATTTTATAAACATTAATTAATCACATCTCACTGGAACAACTCTGTGGAGTATGAATTATTAACCTTAGGTTTACACACGGGTGAACAGGCACTTCATTTTAATTTCTCTCCTCTGTGGCAAATCATACTTGTGTTCCAGTATATTCTGAATTATCTGGAAGGCTTCAAACCATTACAAGAGTGTTCTCTCTCCTTTTGGTTGTATTTTTTTGTGCTTTCTTATTTTGATTGTTTTTTGTTGGATATGTTTGGTTTTTTTCAGTACACATCCACTCCTCCTCCCTTTCTATCATGTCTGCAGTTAAGAAACTGGTTTACTGTGTTTTGAAGTTTTGCATGCAAGTTCTACTTTTTCAAGCATTCAGTTATGTGTCTCTGATAGAATTTAACCATTTAACCACAGCTGTTGTTGTCTACCTCTGCCTGTGGACTGACTATGTAAGACAGTAAAACACTTGTAATAGCCTTTATTTTTTATTCTTTTGAAAGTAGGGATGAAGTAAAACATATGGAAGAAAATGAAAGAAAATAATACAATTTCAAGAAAAAGGTTAATACAACACCACATCTGCTCCACTGGAAAAAATGTTTGATATTGCTACCAGACAGATTTGTTGAGTTTTTTAATTCATGGGAAAGATGAAAACTTCTAGCTTTAAAAGACTGAGAAATAGTGGTGAAGACATTCTAGTTTCTAATCTACTTCCATCTACAGAAGTAGCCCAGAAAAATTAAATTTAATTCTTATTATTTCAATTTTCGGAACATTTTTTCAGAGGGAAAGTTAGGGGTTTTTTTTTAATGACAAAAATAAATCTACTGAAAGGAGTCTATCCTTTGTTGATTGGTCTGCTGGTTTATATTAGCAATAGCTTCTCCATTTTCAGTCCTATGCATATGTGATATCACTGCCACAGTGAGCCTGGGACAAAATCTTTGAGGTTGCTATGCTATGGTAATAGAAAAAGTGTTCAAAACAGCAAAACTTTGGAGGCTGAGTGCCAACAGAAATTTCAGTGGAAGTTCCTGACACCCAAAGTTCCTGAATGAAAGCCAGGGAGATCTGGATGGAGCTGCATTTGTGCTGAGTCAGGACCTTGGTCAGGTATGTCCCGTCACGGGACTGCACCTGGTGTCTTCAAATATCTCTTGACCCACATGCACCACCTTTAGCTCCAGAAAAAAATGTGTGCTCATTCTTGGGACACTGAGTGAGTCCAATGGTGTGCAGCTGCAGGACATTTGCTTCCTGTCTCCTCTGGTTTTGCTCAGTCAACCCGAGACATGCATGACACACAGATAATTTGTTCTGCAAGTCTGACATTTCCCAGATGTGTCAGGCTAACTGTGAATGTGTGGAGCTCTTTTCCACACATGTTGGGCATATGTCTCAGATTCTTACATATCTGGCAGCCATACTGAATAAATTTTTCCTCGTAGAGATAAAGCTTCCAGTCAAACAATAGAATCTCTATTTATACCAGTCAGCTTTTTCAGGTAGAGAAAAAAAAAAAAAAAAAAAAAAAAAAAAGCCCAAACATAAAAACAGGCTGCTGGAAAATTCCCATCTTTGTTGACTTTGTGGTCCTCATCTTCCAGAGCCTAAAACCCCTCTAGAGCTCATTGGTCAATATTGCTGTTTAGGGCAGTATGCCCCTGTGTACCTTTATCTTCTGTCTTAGATTTAGCAGAGACAGAGTGAACTGCCTTATTTTTCAGTTTTTACTGTAATATATTACAAAAAAGAACAGTTCTAAAAAAGAAGAGAAGTGCAATGAATGTCACTCTGTCCTTTATCCCAGATGTGGATGAGCTGAGATGTCCTGGGACTAATCATTAATATGTCCTGGACAAATGAACAAGAGGTGCCAAACTGTCTGCAAAACCCAAATAGATCTGTTCCTATCATCCAGTAATACCAGCTGCTGGTGGGTATTAATCACTGAAATGATCCACAAAATCTGGGCCAAGGCACCTCAGGGGACTTGTGACAATAATTGATATTTTTTGGCTGACCTCCATCTGTTCTTTTAAACTTGAAATTTGAAAGACTTTCCTTCACCCTTGCTTACTAGCAGTTGATTTTTTCCACACATGACGGTGAACTTTTGCACTGATGGATCAAAAATGGTATACTTGTCACTTCTCCTAGGTAGCCTCTATCCAAATGTGTCTCCCCTTTGTCATTTTCTGCTACTGGGTTGAATTTGAGCAATTTTCAAACCCCAATGGGATGGCCACAATGAAGATCACTGCCTGTTCGATTATGCATTTTTTGGCACCACACACTGTGCCAGCATTAAACAATTCTAGAAAATATGCACTATAGACTTGACAATTATTGTATCTCAGCGTGTGGCTGTCTGTGGTTTTTATGGTTTCCAAACAGTGGCATGTGAGCCAGATTGCATGAACAGCCTAGTGTTGTTGAACAGCAGTAATGAGGATGTCAGTTGAGAGCATTAAATAAGCTTCCCTTGGTCCTTTAAAGGATTTATGTAAGTATCTGTTCGTTTGTCAGCTTCATATTACATGAAATGAGTACCCCATATTTCGTATCAATGGGTTATACTTGCATGTTCAAACAGGACGAGAGGCAGAAAATATCACTGAGTTCCAGCCATGCTCTCCTTGAAGTCCTTGTTGCAAACAATACAACAAAAAACTAGATTAACTTATGGATAAGGCAGTATCTGTAACTAATACTACTTGTTTCCTATCCACAATTATCCAAATTTCATGTACTCTGTGCTCCACTGCTGCTGCTGCAGTAACTATAAAACAACAAAGCTCCCCATGTAGCATCTAATCACATATACCACAAGCCATGCTGATGCATATTTATGCATTTAGTAAGTGCTGAGTCCAAAACACAAACAAAAATACACAGCTTTTTGCCTTTTCAAAGGATGTTTGTTTAGAATTTTTTATTTATTCAGCCAAATAAGAAGTTGCTGAGTGCAAAATACTTCATACAGTCACGACCAAAAGACATGTTTGTTAAAGGCTTCACACCGTCTCACACCTGCAGCTGCTAAAACTGAGCCAGAGCCCAGAAACCAGAAAAATCCAGGCTCAGAACAGCAGTAAGGACAAGAATTTCTTGTCTTTAACCACTTGATTCCCTGAGCACTAAACAGGTTTCAGTCAAACACTTTTTTGGTTACCCACCAGGAAAATATCCCAAAATGTGTTATTTGTTCTTTTGATCATAAAGATAATTTTAAAGCAGGTTGCTTACAACAGAACCCTAGAATGGTTTGGTTTGGAAGGAACCTCAAAGACCATCAGGTTCCAACCCCCTGCCATGGGAAGGGACATCTTCCACTATCCCAGGTTGCTCCAAGCCCTGTCTAACCTGCACCAGGGATGAGGCTGCCACAGCTCTGGACAACCTGTGCCAGGACCCCACCACCCTCACAGCCAAGAATTTCTTGTGTATATATAACCTTAATTTCCCCTCACTGTGTTTGAACATATTCCTCCCTGTCCTGTCAATGCAGTTCCTTGTGAAATGTCCCTCTCCAGCTTTCCTTTAAGCCCCCTTCAGATACTGAAATATTGCTACGGTGTTCCCCTGGAACCTTCCCTTCTCCAGGCTCAACAGCCCCAAATTTCTCAGTCTGTCTTCCACACAGGAGGTACATCAGTCCCCTTTTCATCTTTGTGGCTTCCCCTCGACCTGCCCCAACAGTTCCATGTCTTCATGTTGGGAGCCCCAGAGCTGGAGGCAGCACTGGAGAAGAGGGGGAGAATCCCTCTCCTTAACCTGATGGCCAGGCACCTCAGGATGCAGCTCAGGACACATTTGGCTTTCTGGGCAGCTAGTGCACACTGCCAATTCATACTGAGTTTTTCATTCACAGCCACTCACAATCCCTGCTCCCATCACTCCTCCACCCAACCTGGGGGTGTGCCTGGGATTGCTCCACCCCAGGGTTAGGACCTGGCACTTTGCTTTGTTGACTTCAGGAGTTTCACACAGTCCCACCTCTCCAGCCTGTCCAGATCCCTCTGGATGACATCTCCATCAGAGGGATCTGATGTCACACACTCCTCCAATGTGTGACTTCCCCACCCAGTTCTGTGTCCTCTGTCCAATTTTCCCAGTCACTTTCTATGTGTTTCTCTCACACAGACCAGAAGGAATGTGAGGAAGAGGTTCATATTCTCCGTCAGGAAAGTTTTCGGGGCTCAGAGTTCAGGGTGCCATTTTCAGCTTTCATTTCAGCTCCAGACAGATTGAGTTCTGCATTATAAATTTAGACCCTCTTGGATGGATGATGACCCATCTCTTAAACTGTCGCTTCTTACCTTAGAGCCTGTAATTTAGCCACGATCAGGTAAAAAAAATATGAAGCAAACACTACAGTAAAAAATCCCATGAGACAAAGGCAGGGAAGGGAGTACCAAAAAAAACCTCTGGCATAAAATATATTTTTATTTTATTTCCTTTCTCTCTAGGGGAAGAAAAAAGGAAATTAAGTTTTCCAATAAAGAAAAGCTGTATTTCAAGATGTATTTGAGGATCATCCAGAACAGATCATCTCTCAAAAAAGTTCATTATTTTCTTCCCGTTCTATGAAAAATACTAAATCCACATTTCCCAACATGAAGTAGTTATTATCACCAACTTCTGATGCAAAACTAAAGCACAGAGGGATTATAATTCTACCCCAATGTCATAGTGAAAATTTCTTTCTTTGCAAATCCTCTCTCAGAAAACGATTGCAAAGACCTTCACTGTGGCCAGAATACATCAGACAACCTTCTGATGGCTTTGTCCTTGTTTGTCTCTCTTTCTTGATATAAAAAATGGGGTCAATCTGGCATGTGAATCTTAAAATGCCTCCAGTATATTTCCCCACCTGCAGGTATTATGGGGTCAGGCGACTGAGGCTATATTTATCACTATTTCTGGAAACTTGCATTATTCACTTTAAATATTTCAGGAATGATCTCACTGAAATGTGAATATCATAGTGAAGTGACTTTCTCCTTAAATATTAATGAAAAAGAAAGCTGAAGGTAACAATGCTGCATAGAAATCACAAGCTGAGTAAAAGGGACTCGTTATTAATATGCACCTGTGCTCCTGTGGCTGGTATAGAAATAATCCCATGTTTAGAAAACGCTAAAATAACACCCATAGAAGCAACCTCTCCATCCAGCGGCCTGGTTACAAAATGATTGATTTGACAGCCACATAACAAACTTGACTTTTGTTGTCTTAGATCATCCTTAAAACAGGGATTTTAGTTTACACAGCTAATATTGCTAATATTTAATTTTACACAGCTAATATTTAATAAAGTCATAATACAGTATTATTTTTTGTTTTGTTTTCTCTGTTCACTATGGTTTAAATCCAGTTAGAATCAGTCCCTTTAAGTGATGTTTTTTGTTGAGTTCTCAGTTAAATATGTGGAAATTAACGAGTTGGCTACAAATAAAACAAGTATTAAAAATATATTTGAGGGGAAAAAATGTGTTGATAGGCTTCAAATGCTTTCTGTTCTGCAACAGAACCATTTGGAAGAGTTGTGAGGAAACCAATTCCCATCTAATATTTCTCCCCTCCTCCAGTCTGTCTCAGGACTGTTGTAAGAGCTGTCAAATTTGCTATGAGGAATGAGGGTTAGAGACCTGAATCTATCCATAACAGCTAATAGCCCAGCCATCACCTGCCATGCCAGAGAGATATTTTACATTTCTTTTCTCCTTTTTACAGATCAAAGCCTTGAACCTTCTGATGTGTGGTATCAACCTCTAAATATGAACTACAACAGAAAGAGGTTTCTAAACCTCCTACATGAAATATTCCCAATTTGTCCAAGCAGTTAAATACTATTTAAAGATGGAAACTAAGCCAGATGTCTACATGACATAAGGTTCAAAAATTATTCCAAGGCAATTTTTTGCATTTTGTAGCCCAATTCCATTGAGGACATAAAATTTCAAACCATAAAATATAATTCCTATGGGTGCCTGATGGATTGCAGACTGTAGTTCTGACCTTTTCATGTGTGTGTGCATGTATCTGTAGGAGTAGACCTCCCCAAAATGTGTTTGCATGACAGATACGCATGCTTTGCCCATTTTTGACTCAGTTAAAATTATCTTCGTCCTGTTGATTCAAATGCCCCAAGGCATTTGAAGCACCCTCCTGGAGATTCGGCGTCTCTGATGCTCAGACTCTGAGAGCCATCTGCCTCAACTCTCCGAGGCTCAGCACAGAAAAGGAAAATATCACACAAGGTGTCAGGAGGCAGGAATTGGGAGGACAGCCCTTTGAGAATCAGTATTTTCACAAGCAAACCAAGTCATTTCAGGGTGATTAATTTTTGCATGAGCCTTTTCATAGGTGGAGTTCTGAGAACGTATTGTCTACAGGGAGGTTTTTACGAGGTCACATTTCCATCTGGAGCCATAAAAAGGCGCTCCTAATCTAACACAGGGGCTCACAAAATGGAACAAATGGTGCTTTAGTGCCTTGTTTAATTGAGACTCAACCTGTCCCCTTCATTCTGTGTTTGTTTTCTTTAGCCTAAAAGCACCAGCAGTGGAAAAGGTGGCATCTCCCAGCACACAGGGGCTGCTAATCTCAACCTCCTTCTGTGCAAAAAATGGCTTAGATTGACTTAATTATTTAATATGCCTTCGTTGACATAGGCTAGTAAAAAAAAGAGATCAGCATGTTAATGCTCCTTTCCAGCACTTTCTTCCCAAAAGCCTTTAAGAAACTCATGAATATTTAATGCCTCTCAGTCAGTGCTGAGGAGATGGCACCATTAAGGATGAAACCAAATGCCAGTCGCTGTGTGTGCATCCCAGAGCTGCCCAAAACCTTCCAGCGAGACCTCCTCGAATGGCTTTACCCTCCCAGCTCAGCCTTTATCACCAAGCAGTAAAGGATAGGCTTTTCCTTGTTTTCTCTTTTCCTCTTTTCCCCGCTTCCCCTCGCCGCCCCCCACTGGACAAGGAAATGGATCACTTAATGGAAAAATAAACCCCTGGCCATGTGTATTATTTTTGAGCCTGACATCTGTTCAAAACCATGTAAATGGGTCTGTGTTAATGCAAAAAAAAAGTATAAAAAGTATTCAGGCTTAAACACAGGGAAATTATGTTCATTCACCAGGGAACAGCAAGTGCAGTTAACATTTTTTTCCTATACACACTAGGAAAAAAGCACATCTTTTTGCCTGGCATTCTGTATAAATTTGCTAAAGTAGGAGTGGTTGATTTTTTTATGTCTGTGGCTAATGCACACTGTAATGTATGTGCTTTAGATTTTGCTTTTCTTGGTTGTTGCTTAAAATTAAATAAGTAGAATAATTCTGCACATCCATGCATAAATGGGTCAAAGTTTGATGTAAAGTAATACATGTTCATCTTAGGTTCTGTAAAAAAGAAAATACAAAATGCCTGTCACTATGGTTCTTGGATGGAAAATTACTTTTTTTATTAATTATATTTTTCAATTTCAAATATCCATTATACAAAGTATCATTTTGCTAATCCAGATTGTTTTGTTTTAAATAAAGCCCCAGTAAACTTGCTGAAGACTGAAGGGGGCAAATGTATTAAAAAAAATTTTTCATTGCATTATGGAAATAGTTTTCTTGTTTCCTGTCTTCACATATCTTCTGAGTGTACTGTTGAAAACTTCATGCTCAAGGAAATACATTGTCTAATCTGCCCTTATTTCCCTCACTTCTCTAAAGGGGTAAAATAATGGAAATTATTATTTGATAAGACAGTCTGGTTCATAATTGTGATATAAGCATAAGATTTGAAATTACATCAGGTTGCACTAAAGACTTTCAGACAAATAATGGAGTTGGTCAGACATTTGTAAATGCTATCTCAATTTTTCAAAGTTAATCCTAAACCTGTTTGAAGATGAATCAACATTATTATAAGTTTCTTTACTTTTTCATTATAATAGTAAGGTTCTTTTAAATCCGTGCATCCAGATGTTAATTAAAAAGCTGTTTTCAAAATGATAGACTATTTTTTTTAATCTTTCCTTTCAATTCTGACTAATCCTCATAGAGGACAGGACCCAGGTGAGTTAATTTTTCTCATGAAAATTGCAAAGACTGAAGTTTGCAAAATGGCTGCTGTAAAAACAGAATAGGGAAGCTCACATCAAATGAGGTTCCCATGAAAACCCTCTCTTGGTTCTGTGTTTGATTTTAGCAGACAAGCAATAATATAATAATATAATAATATATTTATTTTCAAAGACAAAAAATAATATAATTGTATCTTTATAGCCTGCTTGGTTCCATCAAACACTGTTGTCATTATTTGATAGCAGGTAATATAAACAACAATCTCCAAAGTTCAGAGCTTGTGAAAGAATCTGAAATATTCACAGAACCATCGACTTTTGTGGTGAGATTAAACTAACTGAAGGCTGTGAGGTATTTAGAACACATGAAGCTAACACAGCCACTTCCCCACAAACAAAAGTGAAATGAAACAAAATAGACACACAACAAGCAAAAAACGGGACACCACTCAAAAATACCTATTGTGGGCTGATGGCCAGATACAAAAGAAGGTGATCCTAGCAGACTTTTCTTTATTCCTGACAGCTTTGTGCAGTCAACAGTGGTTTCCTAATCCACGTGAACAGGAGTACTGGTGCTGCCTCCTGGGTCCTGGGGGATGCTTTTGATCTAACAAGGCAGTGCCATTATTAGAAAGGCTGTGGTGTAACTACCACATCGTTGCATACTGTCAATTTAGTTTTGCATGAGCCCCTTGGCTCGTGACACTCTAAATTTAATACTGCTCTACAGATAAACCAGAATAAATATTGTAAGAACAAAGCTGTCACAGAAACACACTCAGAGTGTTTCGACCCCATTCAAAGGCCCTTCACTATAATTGTCTGTGACAGAAGGCTCCTGTACAGTAAGTACTTTAGTTGCCAATGACCTTAAACACGATTATCATTAGCCTTCTTGTAATACTGCCTCTCCCTTGAACTCAAATTACTGTGCTCCTCAGATGGTTTTGCAAAGAGAGCTCAGTGTTGCAGTTAGCATAATTCAAGCTGTTTTAATCAACGCTGTGTCCTTTGTAAATAAAGCTGCATTCTGAGATGCACGCCGTAATAATTACATCCATAATTTGTTAGAGTTATTGAAATAATTTTGACTATACTAATTTGAGTTACAGCTGCAAACAAGCAGTAAGGAAATAAGCAGATAATGAAACGTATATTAGCATCAAGCCTAAAGCTGGCATTTGCTTAAGCCAAGAATCTGAATAATTTAACAATTTTTCAGAGGTGGTAAATCTGCCTTGATTGAAAGTGAAACTCATCTATGATCTCTAAACCTTTCTAATCGCAAAAGAAAATAAAAGCACGTGCCTTTTTTCCTGCCTGCACTGAAAGTACCCAAAGTTGAAGTTTTGCCAAAAGCTGACCAGACACAGCAAATGAGCAGAGATCCCATCAGCCATAGGATGCCTCTGTGGAAATTAATTTCCGGCAGTGTAGGGAGCATGTTAATTACCAGTAAAACTTCTCATGGTGTAATTCAGTAAGTAAAAGTCTTCTAAAATAAGCCTCTTTAGGCACATTTTAGAACTCTGTAATTGTAAGACACAGAGACATTAAAAATAATGAGAAGCAAGGATTGCCTCAAAACCAGTTTTCCAACAGCCATCTCATATAATCCCCTTCACAAAAAAATCACCTCTTAAAATGGAATATATTTCTCTTTTTGATATCCTAAACATACTACTCCTTCCTGAATCTCCCTTGATTTATTGCTAGAAACATTGTAATTTTTGGTCTAGATATGTTCATTTAATATTATTTATATTCAAGTTATCATTGTAATTTTTGCTTAAAACTTTCATTGCCCTTCCTGCTTTGTTCACAGGTATATTTTTATGGCCCAGGACCCACAGGCAGTAAAGGCTATAACTGACATATTTTAGAATTTTTAAAATTATTTCCTTAAATAATTAATTGTTATTAATTAATTAATTAATTAATTGGGAAAAAATTAGAAGGAGATATAATCCAGACTTTACACTTACATGATACTAGAAAGACACTGTGCACTATTTGCCACATTTTCACTAAACTTCATCACATACTGTTAATTTGACTTTATATCAAATTTTATTAGAAAAAAATAAAATAAATAAATAAAAAGCACTATCAAAGTCTGTGTTGAATAGTCCTGGATAAAAACCATTAATAAATATTCTGTAGTAATACAGTTCAGCTTTCAAAAAGATAATGGGTGTCTATGTAGCCAGCAGCTTATCCATCGTGCAATTATAATATTCATTCCTTTCTTCCTAAATATCACTGGTATTTCCTATGCATACCATATTGAATGTTTCACTGAAGTCCAAACAAATGAGATCTAATATATTCCCCAGACAAAATCAATTATCTTCTCAGTGAAAGGTACCCCACTAGTTCAGCTTGGTTCAAATCTGATATTAAATATTATAGCAAGGCTTCTTCTATGCCCTTATTTGTTAAATCTCTGAGGGTAAGCTCCCAGGCCTGTGGTCCACTATAAAAAATTGAAACTCTTTCCTTTTTCTGAGATATTGTGCTGTGTATTCTGTGCAAGGCATACTCTGCCATCTGTACATTCGTAGGGCACTGTATTTTTCTTTCTTATTTATACTTAGGTATATATCCAAAAGATTGATCTTTCCTACTGCTAGGCACATTTGCAGACTGATTTAGTACTTCAGACCCCATCACCAACAATTTTAATGGAGATTTTATCCAGTTATGGTTTTTATATTTTCTCCCTAAAAATTAAAGTCTGTTTCACACAGGAGTCAAATAATTGAAAATCTGCAGTCCTTGTTAATATGTAGGTATGAAGATGGTGATAATTTTCTGTGTCTGTGTCTTGTAAACCTGGCAATTTAGTTTTTGCTGTGACCATTGAGGTTTTGCTGCATCAGAATGTAACAGGGAAATCCAATGTTAAAAAAAAAAAATTAAAATGATGCTTTGATGACATTTAAAGCTAGACATCCAGAACCTGGATATTCAAAGATGGTTGGGTTTTGGGGTTAGCATTTATTTATTTGCCTGTTTTGGAAATTTTTCTTTTTTAAGAACTTGCTGATAAACTTCATGATCTTTAGATTTAAAATGTGGTGGTCACACAATTTCCAGTCATTATTTGTTGTATCGTGCTTTTTGTTTTATCAGTGGGTCTATGGTTTGATTTGTGATTTAGTAGTTTTCCTTGGTGCTGGTATTTCTTTTGTCTCCACCCTTTTCCCAGAAATGTCGCCAACTAGTTTTCTAGTTTCTATTTCTCCAAATTTTACCCATTTCCTAAGACTGTTTTTCTTCCTTGGAAGTTTATTGGTTCACTCCTGTTATTCTCCGCCTGGGTTTTTACTCCCAACTCTCCTGATTTGTTGGAAGTTGGGTCTGCCCCTGCCTTTCCCCTGAGATATAAGTCTTTGTTGGCCCCCTAGCTGGGGCCCAGGAAGAAAGAGGGGAAGAAACACCATCAAATAAAGTTTCCCTGGGACCCCTGTGCGCTGCCTGTGTTTTATTCTGCGCCGAAACAACTGACAACTGGGATTCAAGGAGCTCCAGGGGGAAAACTGCCGCCCCCCTCTCTCAACATCAGCTAGCTTGGGGAAGAGAAGCGGCAGAATTATTCTTGGCACTCCAACATCAGGAAGGTCAAAATCCATGAGAAGATCCCATGTTCTGAAAGGAGACAGCCCACTGAACTGTTGGATGGAGGTTAGTGTGATAATATTTATTGTCTTCTTTTTTCCTCTACATCTTTTTCCTGTATTTCCTAAATTTATAAGAAAACTGGGATAAAATATTATTTCCAAGAAAAAAAACCCCAAACCCAAAACCCCAATACAAACAAAACCCACAAAACCCAATAAACTAAACAAACCCCAGCAAAAGAAAACAACAAACAACAAAACAAGCAAAAACCAGAACCACAAAAAAAAAAAAAAAAAAGAGCCCAAACCCCCCTCACACCCCCAACATCCAAAACACTATTTGTGGAAGAAGAACTTGTTATTCGAGAACTTTTTCATTTGAACATATGCAAAGAAGCTAATGATAGGAATCCCTCTGCCACGTGACCTACTAAAGCTTCTAATTAGCACTCAGCCAGCCAAAAGCTCAATTGTTGAACTCAGCAACTCTGTTTTATCAGCCAGCTGTGTTCTCATCCCAGGTCTCACTGGAATGACTCTCCATGAGGCTGATAGGTGGTACTTACCTCCTAAAAGGGATAGCAAGGAGAATTTTCTTATAATGAGGGTTGGAAACAAAAAAAACCCAACCAAGTGCCATAAAACAGCAGGCACTTAAATTTATGATTTCTGGACTTGTAATGTCACTCAGTTACCCTCAGGGAATGTTTCTTCCTTCCCTGCCACTTTCTCAGGAGTTCAGGCCCATGGTTTTGCTCCCTGTAGTGACAGAGGAGCCACAACTTCTCTCAGCAAGGCAAGAATCTGTATCAAAGCTCTTCAATCAGGAGAACAAGATCCTAAATATTTATTAGAGCAGGGAGTGCTGCATTTTTTCATTGCATCTCCCTCAAACTATAGAATTCCACACAAAAACAGAGAAAGCTTAAACTGTGCTCATTGCTTGTGACCCCTCTACTCTACTTCAAGGATTTATGACCACTCATCCTCTCAAAAAGTGAGGAAGAAAAGAATAGTTTTTGGAAAGAGGGTAGTATACTTACACTTTCTAATGAAAGAGGGTACAAAAATCTCTTCTGCTCACACAGAGTGTACAAGTGCCTTGCACGTGAACACCAAGCTCTTCTGCCTTCCCAGTTTTGGAGGCACAGGGGTTTAACAATCTCTTACAGGATTTCCAAGTTTCCCTATTCCACATTCAGGTCATGCAGGTATTTACAGCCTCACCGTGACCTCATCTGAATACATGAAAGTGTAAAAGTTGGAGTTGCCTTGCTCTCAGACTGTAATTGTCAGTCTGACTGTTCTGTGGAGCAGCCAGACATCACTGCCAACCTTTCCTCTGGTGTGTTCCATATGGAAATCAAGAGTGCCTTTGTGCCTTTGTGTTAAGACCAAGGAGCTCTTTTTTTTTCTAGCCCCCAAATATGGAATTACACACGTTGGGGGTTCCCAAGAACTTCTAATTAAACAAAACACATCAGGGTAAACAGGAGCTTTTCCCCCCTCCTGCTACAGACCAAAAACTCGTTTAACATTTTTGACCTCAAGAGCATTGCTTTAACCTGACAGTACAGTAGGCATGGCCCCCATGGGAGGGATTGAAAGTAGATGATCTTTAAGGTGCCTTCCAACCCAAACCATTCTGTGATTCCATAAAAACGTGCTCTCTGACAATTGCAGAAACCACTAGAAGCTCACAGAGGAGAAAACAAGTGCCAGAAAGAAAACCGTGTAGCAAATACGCCACTGCTGGGCACTGAGGAAAAGGAAAGAACCCAGAAACTCAAATGTGAACAGAAAAGTAGGTCTGCAGAAGGTCAGAAGATTATGGAGAGCAATTAGAGGCGCTCACTCATAACAATTTTTGCAGTTTCTGACTGTAACCTTCTTAAAAATTAACGGGAGTAGTTCAAATAGTATACTTGAAATTATACAATGCAGAGTTACAAAAAAATCTATTATTATGTTCCTTACTATTTTGATTATCATAATTAGCTTTGCCTAAAGTGCAGAAAAAGAGAGGGTAGTCGACATCAGAATTTTAAATGACACCTATTGAGCAAAAAGACACCACTTGTAGAGGTTACTTTGGACTGTTCAAGACAATTGCGGCAGTCAGCTCGCATACAGCTGCTGAAATCTCAGTTCTCTACATCAGCAGGGGTTTTAAGATGGCTTCAAGGAGGTTAATGAAGTGTCTCAGCAAATATTCGTTATATTGAGATTTTCCTATGTGTGCAAGGCAGCGTGAGAAAAAACTCCAACCTCAAAGTTGCTTATTTAAAACATCTGAGAGCAAAAATGTATAATGGAAAGGAAAATTTTATTGAAAGCTGAAATGATTTCCTTATTATTTTTCTCTCTAGGATCAGAATTCTTTAGAAACACACTATCATAAATCTGTGGGGGGAAAAAAAAGCATATTTCCTAGCTCTCTTTAACTAATACTTTCAATGAGGAAGACTTATTATTGCTCAGGTTTTCTATGGCAACTCCACAGAGAGGAAATTGATGGTTCTTATTCAACTTGCTGTTCACTAGAACCCTGAAGTCTTTTACTACAGAGAAAAGTAATTCCCAGGCTCAAGACTTTGCATTTCCCTTTGGTGAACATCACAAGATTCCCATGGGTGCATTTTTCCAGGTTTCTGAGGCCTCTCCAAAGGGAAATGCAATCATTTCATGTGTCAGCCATTCCTGCCAGCACTGCACCATCACGCCCATGTATTTCATCTCTGAAAGAATTCTTCAGCTGCCCAGAAGAACCAGACCTTGCATTTCTGAAGTGACAGATTTTAGCCTGGTTTCCTAAAGGGAAAAGTTTCCTACAGTTATGATCTCATTCTGCCTGTCCAACTGTCAGTAAATTTAACTTCCTCTAATATCCTTTAATGTTCTTGTCAGATTCAATGAAATTTGAGAGAAAGACAGCATTCTGAAAGACATCAAGTTCCTATACATCTGGGTGAAGAAAATATCGGATGGTACTACTTGAGAAAAGGTAGAAAGCACTCAGCCTTCATCCATTTAAATTTGGGTGTTTATAGCAGATCAAAATCTGCATATTTGCAGATTGCTTGCAAATCTTTCCCAGGTATAAGACAAAAAATCTATGCACAGAGAAGAGGGTAAGAGTTTAGGTATTGGGAAGAGAAATTAGGCAGAGTTATGTATGGTACTTGTTTATGAATAAATTTAAGAGTACTGAGGGAAATGGAAAACTGGGAATCACTGGAAGGAAACAGTGGAAGGGCTCAGGGTTTTTGCCAGAAAAGTGGCCAAGGAGATGAATGACATGAAAAACACTAGGTCCTTTCATTGCTTTCTTTACTCACAAATCAACTTTTAATTATTGTTGAACCTGTTTGTTATTAAGCATTTCTGGTTTATTGCAAGTTTCTCTTTTTCTACCATGACAAATTATGGCATAAGTATGCAATTTAACTTGAAGATGGAAGAAGGGCTGACAGGAAGAAGTAGAAATATTGAAGCAAAAGAGAAAAATGAACAAGTTAAAAATATGTGAAAAAATGTAAACACCTACTTAGATGCAAACAAATGATATAAACAATGGTATGTAAAAAATGATTTTGTTTAAGTGAGAAAAGACCACTGTATGAGAGAGTTTATTTACGTACCTATGGCTTCCACCCATCTCCTATATTTCATCAGTCAAGAATTTTTCCTTGTGCTGAGTAGAGTTTTTGAGCTGAAGTATTTTATTTGCAAATACATATTTTGTATTGGATTTTTACTGTAATATTTACAAACAATTAAAATTAAACATGATTATCCTTGGTAATGAGTTTGAGTTAGTGTGATATTAAATGCAGGGGATAGTTTTACCAAGAGGGATGTGAAGCTTTAGGTTACAGACAGGGAAAAATACTGCTTTTACCTACCAGGATGTGTTCTTTGCTTCCCCACTTAAAAGGAGAAGGTCTCAGAAAAAGAATAATGCTTCTGTGTTCTTCACTAGAGTCCAGATCAAACTGCTGGAAATCAGCTGGAGAGAGCTAAGGAGCATTTGGCTATGTTAACTTCTTCTTTTAGGGTTTTTTTCTTTTTTTAATTTTCCTTTTCCAAAATTTTTCACAGCTATTGGAAAACGACTCACACCATTCTTTTTTTCTTAGGATTCCCCACGTGAGAAATAGTCACTGTCATAAAAAAGCCATTTTCTGCCTTTCATACTGTTTCTGGATCATTATGGAAGAGCAGTGCTACACGTACATGTTTTTTGCAGTGGTGAGTCCAACATTATTGTCATGTTCTGGTCTCCTGTCCTCAGTTGTTCCTGCTCTTTATAGTATCATATCCTTCACAGAGACGCTACAATGTGCATAACTCATCTTTTCTACTCTTCAGTGTTTTTCTCTTGCTGGGAAATTAGATGGTTTCTGTCGTTGTCCAGTCTGAAGTGCCTCTCTTGGGCTTCGAACCAGTCCCTGTTGACTAGCAAAATGAGGGGCTGATTCTCTCAGTAAAAATCCTCCTTTTTGACAACTCAGACACCTCTTCTTTCCATTTACCATCTACTCAAATCCAGTACTTTTACTGATTGAACATCTTTTTTTTTTTTTTTCCCACCTCTTTTAGCCATTATGCACCAAGCAGTGGTGTGGGCTGCACTGAAGCAGTTGTTTCCTGAGAGCTGATCAAACCCCTTATGACACACAGAACATAATGCTTTCCTAATGTTTCTTTCCTCTACACCTATATTTTTTAATCCTTTCAATATGGTCATGCCCTTCTCTTGTCTCTTTCTACCCAGTTCACTGTTTACAACATCTGCAGCACTTTTTATCTCCTTGCCACTTCTTTTTCTGCTTCTCTCTTCCTCTAGAAATCTCACTAACATGGCTTGTCTTTTTGAGGCATTGATATGACATTTTTTTTAAAAGTCAGCTGCATATCCATTTTTAACAAATTTTTCTTGACAATTTACAGCATTTCTTCCTCTGGGCTGTGTGTGGTGCCAGTACAAGTGAACTATCTGCTCTGATATGGTCCTTTTTTGTGTATTTATATAATTTGTGGTTTTGCATCACCATTTCTCACTTGTCTTTATTCCACTGGCAATTTTAGTTAATAAATCAAAAAATGCGTGGACAAATCAGCTATATATATTTCTACTCTGACATGAGTCTGGATTGCCAACCATCTGGCTCAGCTTACAGTAAAAAAATTTTTCTGTTTCCATTTTTTTTTTTTTTTTAAATTCAGCTTATATGAATGATGGAGCCAGCTGCTGGTCCAATCCAATTTCATTTCTATTGCAAAACCTTGTTTTGCAAAAGATGGAAAATATATCCTGTAAATCTTCAGTGACTGCATAGGAGGCTTGAAGGATTTGAAGGATCTTTCTTTCCTTTTGGAAGTGTTCAGCAGCCACCAGCTCTTGCAGGCCACACTATGGCAGCCAATGCTCTGCTGCTCTCAATATCAGTCCTGGAATTTCTTGCATGTGAGCTGAACTCTAATACATTGACTAAAATGTGCCACAGTTTTCCCATATTTCACATGTATCTTAGGCTTTTGTTGGAGTAGTAAATCCATGCAAAAATTACTGGATGCAGTTCCAATCAATAATCATACAGTTGAAAATCAGGCTCATTAATCACGTCATAAAATCACAAACAGTCACTACTTGGTAATTAGTGCTGTTCTGTATTAGAGGGTCAGTGGATTCAGTAAGGAACTGCTAGTGTGGGCAGGCTGAGTGAGTAAATGGTGCATATTTGTTTATGCCACTTACACGTAAAATTATAGAAAGTTTTGGGTTGTTTGTGTTGCAAGGTACTATGAAGATCATCCACCTCCAGCCCATCCATGGGCAGGGACATCTTCCACTGTCCTGGGATTATCCAAACTCCCATCCCACCTGGACTTGGACACTTCCAGGGATGGGGCAGCCACAGCTTCTCTGGGCAGCCTGTGCCAGGGTCTCACCACCCTCACAGGGAAGACTTCCTTTAGGCACTGGAAGGGACTCTATATTCTCCCTGGTCCTTGAATCTTTTGCTTTTTTCCAACACTAATGGTTATAAACAATTTTTTTTTTGGTTACCAATTCTAAAGTTGCTTTGTACTTCTTAAGAAAAAGTTTCCACCAGGAAAAAAATTATTTTTTTAATTTGTATTTTGATTTACATCTATGAAGTCAAAGTCAAGTGTGCAATAACTGTTCTCTAACTTTAAAAATAGTTTAAGACAAGATACAGAAGCTATGGATGATCTGCAGATAGAGAAGTTGTGACTTACTGTGCTTTTTTTTCAGGTCCTTTAAATTATTATGGATGGTTATGCCAATTAAAAAAAGGCTAGGAAATTTTTTCATCCAGTAAAAACTTTTACCCATGGAATTCTGAAAAATAGCCCATTATTGAAATTATTTCTTCATTTAAAAGACAATGTAAATGTTTCGTTCTTTAATTCTATAGTCCTTTATTAGTTTTATTCTTTTAGGAAAACTATTTGGACAGTTGACACTTTACAAAACAGTTTGCACTTAGCTGTCAAAATTTCTTTAAAATGGAAGATTAAAAAGGTTTTCTGTGAAATTCCCATTTGCCATGTGCTCTAGTCTGTGTAAGCCAGGATGATTCTACCAGTCTCTTTTCTTCCTGTGGATCCAGTGGGATGTCTCCTACTGATTTAGGTATAATGAGGAAATTTTTTATACATTTTAACATATCCTGCTTCTCAATCATGCCATTACAGCCCTGGTTTCCACTACATGGGAATATATTGTTTCTGATAAGCCCTTGGTTTCTGCTGCCAAACAGAACACAGTGTACTTTATTATCAATTCCAGCCAAGTACACATTTCATCTTTCCAGCTCGTTCAACAGCACCTTTTCCTTCAGTTTTGGTTCAGCAGCACCATGGCTCCCCAGCCTGCCCTGCCACTTTACACTCAGCTTTGTTTTCTGGGTAATCACTGTCACACCACATCCCAAAAGTCTGTTGTGAGGAGCAGCTCCCTCCTCCCATCAATCCAGCCGTGGTCCTCCATGTCCCAGGTCACTGATTCCTCATCTGAAAGGAAAACTCTGCAAAGGCTCTGGGTTTGGCCTGCTGTCGGTCTGAATGTTATTTCTATTCAATTGCTCTGTTTTATTTGGGATGATGAATGATCCCTTCTTATCATACCCAAGGATTATTAGTCTGAGGAAAACCAACAGGAGCAGTAATAAATACAGCAGAACTTGAGTCGTTATTCAAAAGTAGGATCAGATTTCCTGGAAGTCCTTGCTGGCACAGTATAAAGACAGGCCCAGTTTCTCTACAATGTGCCTTCTAAACCTTCTAAAACAGGAGACACAAAGAAGAAAAAAACAAAACAAAACAAAACAGAACAAAACAAAAAAAAAAAAAAAAACCAAAAAACAGGATAGAGCATGAAAAAACAACGATCAAGAGGTAATTAAATATTTCTGTTGGTACCCCTACCTCACCAGAGCTATTATCAGTTGTTGGGTCACTTTGTGGAGAGCTGACAAAGCTCACAACCCCTCACAACATTGCAGTGGGGTTGGATCCAGATGCTCTTTAAGGTCCCTTCCAACCTAAACCATTCTAAGGTTCTACAAACCCAGGATTTAGGGCAGGGAAGAGAGGAGATGGAATTGCTCTCCAGAAGAATGAAAATACCTTGTACTTCAATTTGAGTGTGGTTAAACTCTGTTAAATATAAATATCTTAAATTGATATAAGTTCTTTAGGTGAGCCTCTCTGTGCATTCAGTAGATGCATCTACTTAATTATTAACTTAGTTTGAAACAGGTGTTTTGATTTTCTCTGTAGTCAGCCGTGCTGTCAATTCTCTTGATTTTTAGAGAACTAAAGTTAAGTGAGAAAACCTTCACCTGTTTTACAGAATCAGCCTGATTAATTCTTCAGGAGCCCTTAGTGAGAGAGCTGGACGAAGGTTCTTTCAATATAGAGCATATTGGATCAATTTTGACTTTTTTTTTTTAACTTTCTCTTGTTTTAAAAGGTATTGAGGCCTTTTCTTGTTTTGAAAGGCCTTAAGGAACTAAATAATATTTAGAACTAAGATTAAAAGTAGGTCCCTGACTCCCAAAACATGACCAGGAGCAACTGCCCTCTGCCTCCTTCTAAAAGTGGCACAGGAGTACTATCTAGAGTTTTCATGATCTAGTCCTCAATCAACAGAAATCAGCATGAATGTGCTAAAACTAATGGAAATGCTGCTTTGTGGCCATAAATAAAGATCTGGGCCTCCAGTCATGAGCATTTATTGCAGGTTTATTTGCCTGTAAAGGGAGCCTGAGTATTTTTTTTTCTTCTTGAAGGTATGGGCCCTTTGTATTTTAAAAAGTTATTGGCACATTAAGTTTAATTGAATGAACAACTTAATTACTCTGAGCCTCTCAGACCAGAACACACGCTGTGCACTTGAAGTCTGATACATCTGCAACCACACAACTTTGCAGGGATGCTGCTTCTCAGGGATGAGTGCTGCTCTCTGCCGAGACAGGCAATTCTCACACCTCCTTCCATCTTCTCCCAATAAATCTGCTCTTAAGACCTCTGAGTTATGATTCTCTGGGTGGGATGCTCTTATTTTTTCCTACTGGTATTCACAATTCTCATGCAGAACATATGCCAAATTTATACCAGAAAAATATCAGCCAAGATATTTACCAAGTAGGAAGTAAGAGTAGCTGCAGCTGACCCTGTTTTTGGCACAGAGAAAATGTAGTCTCTTTTAAAAATCTTTTGATGTATCATGAGGATATCTGCCTATGAAAGAGAAAAGTGCTATTGCACCTAAAAATCCCCCCCTGGACTTGCTGAATTGGAGTTAGGAAGCAACAATTCTTCATCCCAGAAATACAATGACAGAAGCGCCAACATATTCTGTCTTCAAGAACAGAAGAAAAATGTGGCAAAAAGAAATGGGAGGGAAACTTTGACACATGTGAAATACATCTGTAGCTTGCACAGTTACGCAGAGCATCCATAAAGTCACATGATCCAGTTGCAGCTGCATTTATTAAGGAATGTTTCCCACTGTGCCTTCAAAACACAGCTCTCTAACTGGACTGACAGACATCAAAGGAGCAACAGGGGCTCCATGCTAATCAGGGAAACATTGCTCTGCTACAAATGCAGAAGACATTTAACAGGTACTGCTAGAGTCCAGTTCAACATTTTCAAGTATTTTTTTTCCTGTTTTCTGCTTTTCCCCTCTCTCTCTTCCACACATCCTTCACTGCGCTGATCTTTCCAATCACAAGAAAATATGACATCCAAGCCAGGGAAACATGGTGTGCGCATTAATTTATTCTCCTCTCTGCATGAGAATTAAACCAAGCTGAAGGGTTTCCAACAGCCTCTCTCCCTCCCTAACTTGTCTTTTTCACCTTGTTTTTGTAAAGACACTGAATTTACAGAAATAGCTCAAAAAACAATGGCTGGAAGATTCCCAGAGCTGAACCCATTACTGCCAACTGATAGTATTCACCTGAACAGAAGCTATAACATTGATATATGGTGTCAGCAATAAATATGTTAAGAACAAAAAAAGTGTTGAAGAAAAAAGTTTATCGCGGCTTGAAATTTTTTTGCCATCTGTCCACTGTGATAAGGTCATGTCCCTTAGAGCTGGTTGGTTCCACGTTACAGTGGCTCTGATAAACATTAAATGAACAGTTTAAGACTGTGGCTGCTGCATGCTTGTGATTGTGGGGATTTAAGATTTTTCAAACAAACTCTGTGTTCAACCAAAAAATGCTTATGTTGTGGGTCAATGGAGTAAAAATATGCCTAAACTTCACCCTAATTAGACAAATAAATTTCAAGTCCTAAGCATCATAACAGACATGCAATTAAAAATACTTTCTCCTCAGAATCACATTTTTTTAATTCCATCCTTGCTGAAAAGTTTCCTGTCACAGTGGATTTTTTACTAGGCTTTTGCTTATCACAAGCAAAACCAAGACATGTTCAAATATTATTCTTTACAATTAAAATAATGAAAACATGTATGGAGTCTTCAATAAGTCTAGACTTTAATTCTAAGCAAATGAAATAACTTCTTCTGCCATCATTTTAACTAATCAAGTTTGGTGGTTTTGTTGGGTATTTTTTAAAAGAAATATCTAGACTACTTGGAAGGCTTAGAATTGCCAAGTCACCAAAAGAAAAACAGTCTAGTTTCTTCATATTTTCAAGAAGATGACATTGAGTAACATAAAGTGCAAAGAATACTTTTTTTTTTCTAGCTCTTCTATGTACCTTTATTCAGGAAGATAAGAATTATGTGTGAGTTTGCACTTGATTTTGACCTGTACAGTTCTCTGTTTCCTACAAGTTATGGTATATGTATACTTTAAAGCCAATGGCAGGCAGGTTTTATACCTCTTTGTCAAGCTACATCCATTCCTAAGAAATTATTTCATTCTTGGATATTACTGGCTTGTCAAATAAAGTTACAAAATCTTGTGCCATTGTCCAAGATCATAACAGAAATAATATTGGGAGCTTCAAGAAAACACAGCTTTATTCTTCTCTGTGCCCAAATGCACCATAAAGGGAGATTTATCTGGATGCTAATGATGTCTATTATGTGCTCTAGGAAAGTGACCAGAGAAAGCAAGCTGCTCATTCTGGGAGGCATTATCACTGCTGGCATTCTGACACCTTCAATAAAAAACTGCAGCAACATAACTATAAAATCTTCTTTAAAATCATCAAGTTCCTATCAGCAGTTAGCTGGAAAAAGCCATGGACATTCATCTTGCAGGACCTTGCTGGCACTTCTGATTTGCTCTGAGAGGTTTTAATTGAGGTCATCAGGTACCATGAAATTTAGCATAAATACAGTTTAGAAGAATTCTCTGTTTAAGAATTACAAAGCTAGCAGAATTGACTGGGGCCCTTTCAGCCCTGACAGACCTTTGGTTGATTCAGGGTCCTAGCAAAGTTAGACACAATAATGTTGCTCTGTAATTGATAGCAAACTCTGCTTCATTCTATATCAGCTCATCAATTAAATATGACTCTTACAATCTTGAAGAAGGCCTGCACAGCTTGAAACTGTGATTCTGACATTTCTTTTTTCTGCCACTACCTCTGCAGCTTTAGATTAGTTCCTGAACTTTTTCCATCTCAATTTCCCCAGCTGTTAAACAGGAATAATCACATTTTTTCTGTCCATTTATATAATACATTGGTTCTGAGTGCACATCACTTACTGCATTAATTTTCAGTGTTTATAGCAAGCAGGAAGCGATGACACATCGGAGAAGTGGTGGGGACAGAACACAAACAAGCACAGACCATGAAATGTAGAGCAATGTTTCCTGCTTGGAGGACTTCAAAGTGAATAAAATGTGAACAAGAGGCAACTGCACTCAGGATCGCAGGACAAAATTGCATTTGGATGGTTCATACAGCCCTGGATGATGCTAGCTGCCAGGTGCTGGGTGAAGTGCTCACCAAGGAAAGCTTAAAACCTCTTATGAGTTCTGTCTTTCAAGTCAGCTTCTGGAACCTGAGAGTTGGTTGAGTCATTACCTAGATCTCAGAATCACAGAATCAGAATATCCTGAGCTGGAATGGACACAAAAGGATCACTCCATCTCCTGGCCCTGCACAGGACAGCCCTAAAATCAAACTGTTTGCCTGAGGATGTTGTTAAACCACTTCAGGTTGCTGCTGTGACCACTTGCCTGGGGAACCTGTTCCAGTGCACAACTACCCTCTGGGAGCAGAACCCTTACTCTATATCCAACCTAGATGTAGGTGACAACATGGGATAGAAGGCTGTTTTGTTGAGGCAGCTTTATTTCTTTACTCTAAAATTGGAACAATCTTCACCAAAGTGGAAATGCTAATGAAATATTCCCAAAATCATAAACTACTCCAAAGTACCTTGCTAAACTATAATGTTCTAATGGTCTAGCAGCAAATCCTCTATACACTGAGTTATAAAATTCATTATGACTGCAAATGACTATGGGGTAGATTCCTGTAGTTCTCCGTGCTGGGAAGGGAGGGAGTGTTTTCTGCTGAAGCTAAGACAGCCTCAACTACCACAAATTATTTTATGTTTCAAAAGCACCCAGCCTTTGTTCCAATATGGAATATTGATAACGACTAGACTATAACCAGGACTTTGAAGCATAAATTGGGAAACAAGTGCTTCAAGTCTGTTTTCAATAGGCTAGTTTGTCATGAGCCTGACTTTCCAAAATTACCACCTGTAAGGGGAAACTTAAAATGTAACCCAGACTTTGGAATTTTGAATGTGTGATGATTCATAAACTCACAGAATGATTTAGACAGGACCTTAAATCTCTTCCAGCTCCAGCCCCCTGCCAGGGGCAGGGACACCTTCCAGTATCCCAGGTTCCAAGCCCTGTCTACCTGGCCTTGGACACTTCCAGGGACGGGGCAGCCACAGCTTCCCTGACCAAACGGTTCCAGGGCCTCAGATTCCACTTAGTCCATAACTGATTTTAAAATACCTTTAGCTTCTCTGAATTGGGAGTGTGAAAACAGCAAATCAAGACTGAAGCTGTATTTTCAGCATCACAGTTAAGTAGAAACATCACAAAATCCATCACTATGTTTACACCGCACTGGCAATTACAGAAGTCACAGAGTGAAGATGTTTGTTGAAGCATTATAGCCATGCACTTCATTTTACTTCAAAATTACAAAAATGTAGTTTTCTTAGAATCTCACTCCAGGTTAGCATCATTGTATGTATTTTGCGACTTCCTTTCCCCCTCTTTTCCTGAAATCAAAACCCCAAATCATGTGTTTCCGAGCTGCTGCTCCACTGAGCAAACACTGTTACTTCACAGCAGGCCCTGATATTGTCATACACATAACTCTGTATCCTAACCTACAGCCGAGACTATTCACTGGTTTTCCAGTTCAGAATCCACTCTTCTGTGTACAAAAATTACTCTCTTACTCAATCAGAAATTATTTTTGCAAAAATTATGAAGATCTTCTTGGCCCTTACAGTTGCACAGGCCTACAAGGCTTGCAGCTTTCCACAGAGCACAATTCCTGAAACTAGTCCAGCATTGTACAGTTCTTAACACCTCAATAAGGAATATTACCACAACATTCCTGTGTTAAGCACAGTTGTTGAATTTCATGAGGAATACCTCACTTGCTGTGTTAAGCCTAATTTAACTTTTCACATGCCTTTCAAATTTCCCAAGTACAAGGATTCTAGTGTGGACTGGGTTTGATGTTATTTCATGAAGTCTCACAGTCCAGTCTCACAGACTCACCATGGAACTGAATAGAAAACTCTTGCAAAAGATGAAAACCTGTGAGAATTCCAGATAAATTATTTCTGGCCAACAGCATGGAAGACTTTCAGCTCAGTGAAAAGCAAAAGAGCTGCTAAACTGTGTGAATCGCCAGGTGAAGCTTTGGGACATTACAGAGGTTTGATGCTCCCAGTTTCACCAGGCTGAAGGGAGGCTGTCACACTGCCTCCTCCCTGGCACAAGGATATCTTGACAAGACAAGCACTACTTGTGATAACAGCAAGAAACCCTAGGATAAGGGGCTTATTGTCAGCTTAAAACAAGGAGCAAACACAAGGCTCCACTCTTAAGGTCCGTCTCCAGGTATCGTTCTCTTTTCTCTCTGTGCTGTAGTGATTTACAGCCCGGGCAGCACCCTGCATGAGGCAGCATTGAGGGGGGACAGAGCCAGGACCTCACCTTTCCCCTTCACACTCTTAGAGGGGTGTGAGAGTGATGTGACACATCTCCTCTCTCTTCCAGGGGCAGGAAATCTGTGTAACAGCCCAGCCCTTAAAGAGTGATTCACCCAGGTGAGTACTGGTGCACACAGAGGCTGCTTACAGAAATATTCTCTCCTTCCACTACATTTTTCTGAGGATATTGCCCTGGCACAGTTATTCACATGCAGATCCCCCTGAGTGCACAGGCATTACTCTTTCAATCATAAGCTAGCTTTGTGTTGTGGCTTTCCCCTAGTGAACTTCACCAGTCCATTGCAGCACATTTTTTGAGAATGGCTTCATTTCCAGCTGTATTTGTAAAAAGTAAGAAAATAGTTTTGCTCAGTATCTGGCTCTTAAACTTTTTCACCCTAAAGTTCTGAAAAATTTCTTTTGCTTTTCGCCATCTCCCTCCTGTGAAATAAGTGAAAATACTCCCTGGAAAAAACACAGGCAGAAGAGACCTGACTTCTCTCATTAGCTTATAAGACATCTGAAACAAGAGTTTTGTGAGCTAAGATTACTATTTTAAAGGTCCAATTTCAAATTAATAGTCAGAAAACCACAAATTACTATTATTCATGGATATTTTTTTAAATTTCAAAATACCCTTCATATTACGTAGCAGTGAAATTAATGTCATAGCAGTTTATCTTTTAATATTACCAACCTGAATTGCCCGCCCACGCTTCTTAATGATAGAGGAGAATTTACTCACAGAAAAAGCTAGCTGAAAACATCTTCAAAACATCTTATCTGCAAAGTTATCAAAGCCTTAAAAGAAGGATAAGAATATACATGTACTCACAAACATACATATCTATACATAAACATACACATATATATTAAGATATATACATTTTTATGTATGCATGTATGTATGTATGTATGTATATGTGAAATCCCTTTAAAAAATTAAATCTCTGCCAGGTTTCATTTCTTTTCTTTACATTAACATCAGACATACCCAACTGATTAACACCTCTCTTCCATGCAGCCCTAAAAAATTCTCTTATTTTATATAAACTGCATGCCTCCCTGCCATGGAATTCAGCAGATTCTGAATTTGGGGCCTGGGAATTCACAGGAGTAGGCGCAGACCTGGTGTGGGTGTTCCTGCTGCACGCCAGGTCTGAAAGGAGGAAAGAGCCCACCAGTATGGGAGTTGTAAATGAAGTTTATTTACCCAGATCCAAGCACTCAGAGAAACCTTCCTCTGGAATAAATAACAAATTTATATTAAATTGCCATCTATCTGCAAGATGCCAATAAATGGAACAGAAACGTACTATTGCACAGCACAATAAAAATAAATACTATTCAATATGCAATATATCAGAAGAGATAATTACACATACCCCCAAGGCAAGCAGAATTTAGTAAAAAGACTTTGATACTATTCATAGCATTGCTTGATGGGTTCTTTGGAAGAGCCATAAATCCTCTGTTTTCCTGGCAGATGGAAATAAAGCCAAAGTGATGCATCAGTTAGCCTCAAAATAAGTCCACTGATATTCAGCAAAAATGTGAGATAACGACCCCAAATTCTATATTCACCAGGGAAATTCAGTGCACTCTGTGCTTAATTTTCAATGCTTAGTTATGTAGTCTTCCTTGTGCTATCTGCACCCATTGTTAGTCTGACATGATGAATTGCCTCCTCGGGTCTCAGCAGGGATAATTATTCTCTGAGCAGCTCACACAGCCGCCCTCGTCGCATACAGAGAGAATGCAAAAGTCAGGAGAGTTTGGCAAACTAGGGAAAAAAAAAAAAAGAAAAAAGAAAGGAAAAAAATAAAAGATACAAAAGCTACAAAGGAAAACAACAAAAAACTTCAGAATGCTTCAGTTCAGCAGGTGATTGAAGTCCAGTGGAGCAGATAAACCCAGCAGTGTTGGAACTAGATGATTTCTCAGATCCTTTCCAATCCAATGAAAACCATTTACACATCAAGTGTCTGCCTGCCCGCCCCACCCCTGTTTTATGACAGCAGTAACAGGATATTTGGCTACAGTCTCACCTCCACTTCTCCCATAAGCATGAATTTGACATTTTAAATTCTTCAGGGCAGAGGCTGAGAGCATGATCACCTTACAGCCTAGTTGGAGGGCTCACTCCTTTATGCTCCCCAAAGCAGAGATAGCATTTTGGTATAAAGATTTGTGTGCATCTGTCGTGGTTTGACCAGGAAGCGAGGTTCTGGGAAAGCCATAACATACCCAGGAACACTTGTACATAACACTTACATTTTGCAAGTCTAGTAAATTTTTCCTCAACATTCTAACAAGAATCTAAAACTTTTTGCTTCAATAAGCTGCATTATTTGTGAATCTGTGTTCATAAAAATTCCTATTGAACCTGGCCAGACTTAGACTGTCAAATGAGTAAACTGTATTAATTGGGAATTTGTGATGATGACTGTGACCAGAATAACAGTGTAAGCCACACTATTGCTGCATCTAGGATTTATTGCACATAACCAGACATAAAGTACAGAACTGGGTCTAATCAGAAATTAAACCCAGCCACACCCATCCCTTCTAATCACTGAGAATCATCTAGAAGGCAAAGAGATTTATTTATTCCCAAATTTCTATGCTCTTAACACAACAACATCTCATCAGGGTACATGGTAGCTGCAGTAAAAGGGGTAAATCTCAGTCTCCGGACACCAAGTTGTCACGTGAAATGGGTTCCCTTCCTCGGCCAAGCCATATGAGGGGCAGTGCTAATGCTCACAGCATGCAGGAGATGAACTTGAAGCCTGCATGAGAGAAGGAGTGAAAAGGAGAAAAGCCAGCAAGGGCAGGGAGAGATAACACCACTGTTATTGATTTTTTTGTGTGAAAACTGTTCAGATATTGTGATAGGATGGTAATGTAAAAAAAAACCTACACAGATGAACAGGCAGATACATTAGAACAGATTGATTTTTCACTTTTATTTTCCTTAAATATATTACTGGGCTTTAAGCAGTTTAAAAAATATCAAGAAACTCTCCAGTTAGGCAGCTTCTTCACCTTACCCTTCATTAATAACTGTACTACAGCTCACTAAGGACCTCTCACACTAGAATTGGCCCAATTCACAAAATACCATTTTACCCTTAATAAGAAGCTCAGCCTAAGAGCTTTATATATACATTATATTGGCAACAAAAAGTGTGGGAATAATGACAGATCTTATCTCTGTCAATAGGGGTAAGGAGGCATAGAAAGTGGTTTTCTCAACCTGTGGAAGTATTGAGACCAAAACACCTCAACATCTTCCCTTTGTGCCATGTGCTGACTGGAAGGGATGGAGATATGCACTGACAGGGACAGGCACATTAGAGACCTGGAAGGTCTTGGCTTGTGAAAGAATTACTTTGGTTACTTTTGTTGTTTTGCCATGCTGAGAGGGAGTTGGATCTCTGGAGCCTTTGAGAGGTTGAAGCCAAGGTTACAAACCTGCTCCTTCCTGGAGGGCAAGCAGAAAAATGGGATTCAGTCAATAAGAAGTTATCATCTGAAATCTTGCTTTTCAGAGTAAATTATCTGCAGACCCGTTTCTCTAGAAATCTATGTGAATCTTTACTCTTCAAAATGCTTTAGGCTAAAAGCAAACTAATATCCTAAGCCTGTCCCTTCACGTGCCTCCACTCACCACCTCCTCACAGTCATTTTTAGGGAGTTCTTTGTGTTTTGTCGTTCTATTTTTCTTCATTTGCTTCAACCTTTGACAACTCTGTGTTCTCAGTAGTCACATGGCAGCTGCACCATAATTGTTTGGAATAAATATAATGCAAGCTGCTGCCGTGCTGTTTTCTTGCATGCCATATAAAACTGGAACACGTATAAGACATCTAAAATAGCTAATTCTTTGTAAGGAGCTACAAAAGATAATGATGCCAGAGAAATAGTGGCTGATTGCCCTGGCCCACACATTTATGCTACGAAAATATTGATAACAACAATTTTGGTGTAGCTAAGTCCCCAGTAACTTTCTTTTCAATTGCATAAGTGGGCCAAGATTAAAGGTTCTCATTTTGCACACTGTAAAGTACAAAGAACAGAGAAAATATACAAGCTATTCAAAGAGATGTTGATACTTTACCTGTTAAAGTTCTTCAGAACTTTCTTGTTGTTTGGCTGGGTTTGTGTTGTTTGGGGTTTTTTTCCCACTGATACATATTCTCTATTTCCTTACAGTTCTCAGAGCCTTCCAGTCTTTCTGTTGTCTACAGGAGATCAGGCTGTTCAGAAGTCTATTAATCTAACACTTGTTTTGATGTCCTTTCCTTATTTTACTCCCTTGCCCTCCTATAGCATCTACTACAGAAAATACTTTTGTCATAGGCCACAGGAAAATGTGATGATAAGCATTTGATTACTGGCTTCTCTCTAGCAATAATGCATTTAGTGTGAAGTATTTATTAGAAGGAAATGAAAGATTCAGGCTTTTTGAGGAACGGTAGCCAGCTTTCAAGATTAACTGACAAGAAAATATATTGTACACTACTAATGGGAGATGTGTCCCATACTCCTGCTATCGAAGCTGCCACACAAAATAATGAAATATTCTACAAAACATGCCTACAAGGTAATTTATACAGAACCAACACTTGTCATACTGTTGGAAGTGAGTGACCTATGCTGTTCTGCTTTGCTCCACAGCCTCATTAGTTATGGTGGCTGTGGGGAGCTCTATGGACAGGTGTCCTGGGACTCTGTGATGGAGAGGAGAGGGGTCATAAAGCCAGACCTGTGCTGACTGCTGTCTAAGGCTATTGCAGGGCACATTTTTAAAGTTCCAGTGAAAGTTCCTATATATAATTGCCACAGTTAACACACAATCCCTGTTCCAAAGGCTGCCCCCAGCCAAGATGTGAAGGGGAATGACCTGTGCTACATCTCACAGGCTGAGCAGCTCCCTGCCTGCAGTGTCAGTGGAGGACAAACGCAGAGCTACACACGCTCCTGGGATTTGACAGTGTATTGCTCCCCTTTCCCTTCTAGCCAGGAGATGAATGGGTACAGCCATGCCCCTCTTTATATCCTCATTTCCATGTCAATATTAGCCTGAAAATGGCTCACCCAGCAGAACAAAGGACCCTGTTTCTGTCATAGAAGAATCTTCTCACTCCCTTTTTTCCCTCTCTTTGATGTTGAATGGCAAAAGGAGGATATGATAAGCTGAGGACAGTGATGGGGAACCTATCTTTTGACAGGCACTACATCACTTTACAGGGGACAGTGTACAGCACCAACTGCAACCGACAGTCAACATCTAAGCACTAAGCAGGAAATTTCTAAATCAAATGCTAACTTTTCTGTTACTCACCATTTATTTATCTCTCTTAATGTTCATAATCTCAAAAAGCATGCTGGTTACCAGCAGCTTGAGACCAAGGACATGAAAATAAAGAAATTTATCAGGAAAAAAGCTTTGATGAGATGGAAATAAAATCAAGTCCAAATCACCTTTAATCTGTCATTAAAGAAGTACAGGATTAAATTTAGAGATTATGGAAACACTCATGACAACATACTGGGCTGAACAATTGCTATAAATAAAACCCTCTATTTCTTTTCTTAGCATATTGGCAAACAACTTGATAAAGAAAAACGCAATACTGATCAAAGTACATATGTAACTAATTACCTGGTTTTACATCCTTCCTCCCCTCTGTGCAGGCATTAATGATGAGCATGAAATACAGGAGTGAGAGCAGATCAAAAGAACATTACCTGAATGTGCATGAATCTCTTATATTCCCCTTCCTCCCAAGACTACACTTCTCATTTCTCTTCTGATTTTAGATGCTATTTCACATCTGTTATTCTTTTTTGTCTCTTTTTGGTTTGACAGGACTGCACTGCACATACTGGGGACGTGAACCAATGATTATTTCAGTGTGACACATTCACTTGATTTTAGCTATCCAAGCTTGCAAAATTTGACCAGCTAGTCTAAATTTGATTCAAAATGAGGACCAAGTTTTCTGTTAGATTGCAATTCAAGACCTCTATCTCAGTTTGAATCTGGCAGCCTCATGTGTCTAGGAGATATTGGAATGACTTTCTGATCCTGTGTGGGTTTTTTTCTTCCCTTTGAGCAAGCAGCATAACTCTCATGAGAATATCCATCTTTATGACAATGTCTCTATCTCTTCCTGTAACACTGTTAAAGAATTATTTTTCTTGTGGGATTTCAGCTTCTTTCAAACTGTAATCAACAACAACCCACTTCCCCCTTCAAAACCCCACAAAAAACACACAATAGGAAAAAAGCATGTGATGTATATTCCTTAAATTCATGATGGAAATAATATAAAATCTCTAATGCTGCCTAACATCACCATGTGCTCTCCCGATGTATTTTACTTTTTCCTGCCTTTTTTCGTCTCTCTCTGCCTCCTTGGTAGATCAGACAGTCTTTTAGGCAGCATATTATTCAAGGGCACACACCGAGGACCACTCAGCTAAGCATTTAAAGCATTTGCTCAGTCTGAAAGACCCTGCAAACTCCTCCTTTCTAGGCACTCCAAACCAAGATCCCTACGCGTTTTTTCAGTCCATACAGCTTCGTTTCCAGAACCTTCCTAATGCTGCTACTTTTGTTTGGATTTAGCTTTTGCAAACACAAATCCGTGCTTTGGTTTCTGCACAGAGCCCCTTTGTTTCTGTTAATCCCAGCACAATTGCTCTAATACATTTGTTTTTACCACAGAACCTCCCTGCAACAGAAGACCCTGGTTGTGTTGCCTCTATTAACTAAGAATAACTGTTGATGAAATTACATCCTCAAGGCCTCTTTCATTAGTTTCTTTTGAACTTCTGAATGCTTTCCCAGGGATTTGATTGCTTTTAGACTGGCACTTCCTAACAAGGCTTTTGATGTAAACTTTCATGCCACTGTTACTATGACAATAGTGTTATGCTGCAGCAGCATTAATTGGAATTTTGATTATTTCCTTGGCTCAGAACACTCTGTGTTTTAATAACTAGTTCAGCTGTGCTTCAGATCCATGCTGCAAGGCAAAGCTGAAATCTTTGAGTTAAGAGAGCTACTGAAGAGGAATAAATGGAAGATGGAAGTGACATTATAAGACAAACAATATTCCCCTTTATTGTTTATGTGATTCATGAAAATTAGTCATTGTACGGAAAAGGTGCACATTTTTTTCTAGGCTAAGAAACTATTACATAACTCTCTCTATTATTATACCCAGATTAATTTTCTTTCAGATGTTGGAAATTATGAAAAAACGTAAATGTGAATTCCCCTAAAATAAAGTATAATATGTTCATGTTTGAACAGGAGTGGATGTGGGGGGCTTTGTAAAGGCATCAGTTATCACCACTGCCAACTTTTAACATTCCTCATTCCTCAGAATTTGAAGGGGCAGCATATAACAAGGCAAGGCATAAATGTTTGATGAGACATATTTAATTTTTCCTGTCCCAGGTTTGTATCAAATCCCGATTAGATATTATCAAGGGACAGAACTTAAATGTATCACAAAATTAATTGATCAAGGGACAGAAATGAAATTTATCACATAATTAATTAATCTCATTCCATGCCCTTCATTACCAAAATTAGTGCCCAGTTTTAACTCTCAGCAATTCATCATATTTTGGCTACAGGTGTGTGTGTGTGTGCATGTATACACATACATCCTTCTTTATTGAAGCCAATGTGTGCATATTTTAGGCCTAATCCAACAACTTTTAAAATCATTGCATACAAGTTTTCAATTCTTTCTGTTATTTATTTATTTATTTATATTCCCATATTTCAGCAAATATTCTACAAGAAATTTCAGTCTAATTCCTGAAGAGGGAATGCATCTGGACCAGAAAGAAGTTATTTCCCCTTGAAGGTCTTCAGCTAAATTGCACAGGATTTTTTTTTTCTGTTTGTTTGTTTTCCTCATTTGTTTTTTTGGGGGTTATTTTCTGGGTTTTTGGTGTTTTTGTTTTTGGTTTTTAAATTCTTAAATTTTTGAGAATTTTTAATATCTGACAAAGAGAAAGGAAAACTTTAAAGCCTGTTGCCCAATCCAGCTCAGCCTTGCACCATTACAAGAAAAGCCTGGCCTTTGGAAGCTTCTCAGAGACATAAAACAAGTCACCTAAACTCCCCACCTACAGAAGCTGTAGCCACTCTTCTGTTCAGTGCTTTTTTATTCACAATTAAAAAGCTCTTAGCAGCACAGCCACCAGAACTTACCGATGTCAAAACGACCAATAAAACAAACCACAACACACACAAGTAATGCTATAAAATCTTTTACCTCCTAAGCAAAATCTAAATATATGGGATTTTATTTCCTCTTTTTTTTTTTTTTTTTTTAATTTTTGGCACATTCCTATATTACTGCAGACATGTAGGGATGCGTATCTCCAAGAAATCGATGGGAGCTGTCTTGAGTGGTTTGATCAATGACTGCCCCCGCCCATTTCAGCCTGGACATTCATCTCCTGTTGTTCTTCAGACAGTTTACAGATTAATAATGAAGCATAAAACCAAGTTAGTGGTAACATATGAGTGGGGGAGATGCAAACCTGAATATCTCACATTAAGGGCACTCCACACCACCCATCCATCAGAGTGGTTTGCAGTGCAACATTTGTGTAGTTTCTGGTGTCTCCTCACAAACACCCACAAATAAATAAATACAGTTGCTTCATAAGAATCCCTCTATTTTACTTATGAAAATGAAACCACTGGCCTTTTAAAGTGCAAATGCAATTCTCCCATCAATCAGACAAAGTAAATCAGAAGTCACTATATTGAATCAAGAAACTATGATGATTTACATTGGTTATTAAAAGTAATTATTCTATGTCAAGTCCAAAACAGCTTTAATTTTTTCCTTCTTTTATTTTTTTTTTCAGTTTTTAGTTTTTGAGGCTTTTTCCAAGATACAGGATCAATAATACTACTGGGAAGAAATTAGATTATTCAGGGTAGTAAGATAAATACCCTGCTAAGATCACCTGTATTAATTCTATGAATATGGTATGACCTCATCTGGGACAATAAATTTAAAATTTATTCAGTGGTGTCTCAGGCTATTCTAGCTAGATGGCCACCTATTTTGTTTTATTCATTGATTTCACCTAAAAGAAAGTCTAGAAACTGTAGGATTAGACCTGTTTTTTCTCCTTAAAATAAAAATAGAGAGAAGCTACCAATCTATGACTCCTTTAAATTCCGTATTATCTTTGTTTTCCCACATCAGCTGTTTGTTTTGGCTATCAAATTCACAAGTTTTGCAAGCAAGGTCATGTGTGTCACGCCTTCCTCAAAAGCAGCTGACACACTATAGCCACACAGCAGATGATAATGAAGACAAGAATAAACATTTTAAAATTCAGCATTTTACCTCCAATATTAAAATTAGAAATAGGAAAACAGAGGAGGTCACTAACAACAGCAAATTATTCTAAGAATTTCTTCAGAAGAGCTACTTATTCTTTTTTATATACATAATTCATACAAAAAATATGGTTGGAGTCTTAAGCAAAAAAGCTAAAATCAATCTAGCAGCACAAAAAAATAAAATACTTAGAAATCTCCATTTTTGCATATTCCGTTGCCTGCTAAGATTATATTTTTGTTTAATATAAAATAGTTGTCTGGTAAAAATATTTCAGGTTATACAGTAAAAGGAATATGGACAGTTTTCCAGTTACCTCAAAATAAACCAATTATCCTAACTTATAAAAATAAGTTATATTTACTAAACGTACTTATGTAAATGTAAATATAAATGTAAATGTAAATATATTTTATTTTATTTCCCAAAAATTCACTAAAATCTGTGGGTTTTGACAAGAGTGAGAGGGAAAGAAGAAACAGACATTTTCTCTTTAAAAAAAATTTACATCTGCTTGATGCTTAATTTGCCTTGCCTTTTCATCTTCCTGACAAAGTTAATAAACTCCAGTAAGAATTCATAAGTTAATCGGAATTTTTTAAACATGTGTAAACAACCAGGCAAAGGTGGGCACAAGAATCCTCACAAAAAGTTGTGGAAGTAGCCAGAGCAAAACACAGCAGCCTGCACCGAACAACCCAACAAAGACTTAATCCCCTCAAAACAGTGAATTGATCCCCCTTAAATATTCTAAGATGCAAATTCTGGTTATTTAGGGGATTATATACAGATTTTGGCTCAGTGTTTATGTTGGACTTCCTATTTCAATAATGCAGGGTGAATGTTGTTAGCAAAATTAGCAGTCAAATGGAGACAATAATTGCAAAGAGGCTTTTGATAAGATTAGTTGCCTTGCAGGACCCCAGTGGGAGAGTCACCATCCTACCAAGTCCAGCCCTTTACCAATCTCCAGGTTGTCAACCAGACCAAAGCACTGTTGCCATAAAAAAAATCTGTGCTGTCTCTCTACTGGGTTGGAGAAATTTCTGCTTAAAAACCAAATAAAATAAAAGGGAAAGAGAAAACAAAACAAAAAAAAACCAAACAAAAAAAACCCCAAACAAACAAACAAAAAAAAAACCAAAACAAAAAAACAAAAACAAGCAAACAAAAGCCCAAAAAACAAACAACAACAACAACAACAAACAAACAAACAAACAAAAAAACCACCCCTCTTTTTCAAAATGTTTCAAATTTTTATGAAGTATGTTGTCACAGAAAAATTGAACAGCAACACACTCTCTGTTTTTTGAAGATTAAATAATTTCTATTTGCCATTTTGGTTAAATACCTTGAGTTACTGGTTCTGCATCCTGTCATGGGTGTTGTAAATGGCCCCATGTGGTTACTGAACAGTGGAGAGCAGAGTAAGTTGTTTGCTTGGGGTTATTTTCTGGTTTTTTGGTGGTTTTTTTTTAAAGTAATGGAAAATCAGAACCATGATCAGAACCATGTCTTTCCATAGCTTGGTGTTCTGGCCATGCTTCATTGCACTTCACAAAGTTTTGGGATGCTTTTGCAGCACAAAGACACAACTTTTCCTCTTTGCTTAAACATTTAAACAACCATTATCAAAACCAAATGTACCAAAAATAAAAATATATCAGTTTAAAACCTTTGAAACTGTGATATATAAATCATACTATCAAACTTATAGTATTCTCTTCACTTACTGGTTCACTTAAGAAAAAAAATGTCTTCTAGAGAATTAAACATAGTCACACTTGTTGAGAAGTCCTATTTCAATACTCAGCAGAACTAGTCCAAATGAGATTTCATGAGATTGTGCACCAAAAGAGGTCAAGGTCACTATCCAAAACCATGTGTGAATGGTCAACAGCATCAATGGGCAATTAAAGACGAAGAATATTCTCGATGCACTCACATATCTCTGAATTTTCAGCTGAATTATCTGATTTTTAATTTTTTTTTTTTTTTTAATTTGTAAATTTGAGTTGGAACCCTAAGTAGAAACAATTATTATATTTTCCCAATTCATATCAGGAAGTGTTTTGACTGGAACTTTTTTATTGTATTCTGTCTTTTATTGCCAGCCATGTGCTCTCTTTTGTAGAGGGAAAAAAAAAATTTTGCAAAGTGATTTGAATATGTCAAAACTTCAGAAGAATCTACTTCCTATCCTTGGTAAAGTTAGGATGAAATATACCATGAGAAAGAAAAATTCTGTATCCCTGAGCCTTTATATTTCTGTGAAGTCTCATGGAACAAAATTGTACTGAGAATGCTGTTTTCTGTCATTTGGATTTACAGACCAAAGGGAAGAAAATAATCCCCTGGCTGTTTTATCCTTTCCTTTCACTGAATTAAATAAAAACATAGCTTTTTTCTTGCTGTAGCTGCCAAATCAGTTCCACCATACTTTATATATATTAACCTTTTTCTATTTTGCTCATGTTGAATGTCTGTGAGACATACTCCAAAGAAACTGATGGAGAATTGAGGAAATACTGGCTTATGATCCTAACTGCAGCTACATGAAAGATATAAGAATCACCAGTAAGACAAAATAGCACCAACCATTCAGAAATATCTAAAGATAATCAAAGTGGACTCATAAAAATGAGATTCCAGCTGAGAAATGTACTAGAATTGCTCAATATGTTCATCTTCAAATCAGTACAAGCAAAAAGTGTTGCAGAAAATTGCCTAAATTCCAGGAAAGCACATACTACAAGTTTTCACATTGAAGATCTGAAATGGAAATATGTACATTTAGAGAAGACATTAAGAAATTAAGGTGGGGGAAAAGAAGGGCGATTAAAACAATGTGTAAATGAAATGGAGAACAGTTGCACTTTAGTTATGTGTAATTTTTTCTTGAAGACTGATTTTTTTGTTCAAAAAATCTGAAACTTTTTAGTATTGCTAGTTTGCATCTGATACAATCAGACACATCATTAAGTGTTTTCTATTTCTGGTACTGTTGAGGGTTTTGTACAAAGCAGCATCTGTTATAAATGCTTAGAAAAATAGATCTCCATCTTCCAATAAATGGAAACAGTTCAGACTACACTGGAAAGCTTTGTCTGTAAAATTCAGAGTCAGCTGGAGTGTGCTGCACTAGCAGCTTTACTGCTCTGTCCGTGCTTTGTCCACCTCTCAGTGTATTGGGAATGAAGGGTAACTTCCTGGGTGCCAGTGCCAGTGTCAGAAGACTCCTCAAGGCTACTGAACCACAAAGTCCCAATTCCAACATTTGACAGCTGTTGCTGTTGGTCTCTGTGGTTTAGAAACTGAGTCTAAACATGTTCTTCTTCCCTCAAATTTAACTGGTGGAAAGGAAAACAAATTTCTTTCATTCCTTTCCCTCTTATTTTTGGTTTATTAGTATTACAGAGGATGAGCTTTAGGGAAATACTTTTGAGAAGTTCTGACTTCTCCAGACCATTATTTCTTCATCTACTTTTCTAATAGTTATTCATTTTGCTGAATTTGTACAGGCTGAAATGTAAATCACTCCTTGGATTGTGATAGCATAGGAAAATCTTTACGTGTTGGTTCCAAAACAATTCAAATAAATAGTGGAGAATACTTGTGAGAAGCAATCATGGCTTTCTTCTTATCTATTACCATGGTTTACCTTGTATCAGGCTGTAGATTATTGCAACTATTTACTAGGGCAGATAGTAAACTTTGACTCTAATAGTGCCTGACTTACAGTACATCACATGAATTGGTTTCTGTTATCTGATGCTTTATATTTATGGAGGAGGTAAAGCAGAACAGATGTCTAACTCCACCATTTTTCTGTGTGTAATGCACTACATGTATTTTTGTTCTCTCATGTTCCCAATGGAAAAAAAAAAACAACCAAACCAAACCAAACCAAACCAAACCAAAACCAAACCAAACCAAAACAAAACAAAACAAAAAACCAAACCAAACAAAACAAAAAAAACAAAAACCAAAAAAACAACAACATCAAACAGCAACAACAAATGTCTTTATGGAAATATAACCAAAATTTTCAACACTGAATATAAGTTAAATTGCTTAAAATATGTTTGGTCTGTCAAGTCTGGTCCGTGTCTAGTCTGACACAATTTCTGGGCTCATTTAATAAGTTGGCTTTGTTTAACAGAGTTTTTCAATTCACCATAATTTATTAAGAGTCCCAATAAACTTGGTTCTGTTCTTGATTATCTCTCTGAAAATGCTAGCTTAAATTTAGCCTTGTTTAAATAGCACTAAATCAATGAGAGATCAATGTTGAATATAGCACTGCCTCTTGGAGAGACTTTGATCAATGGAGCATTTGGTTGGTTTTATCTGATTGAGACTTGGTCTGAGACTAGACAATTACAGGAAAATAACTCCTTGAAAGTTAATATATTTTCCTTTTCCTTTACTGTGTGTTCTGACTACAGCGCACGGGACTTGTGACAAATGCTGTATAATATATGTTATAAAATACTTGCAAAATATATGGTCGTTGATTGTTTCCATAGGCTGCAACATATTTCTTTTCCAGGGCCCACATCAATATATCTCTGTGTCTGTGAGGATGGAGGAAACTGGGAATGTTAATGTTATCCCTGGCTGTAGTTTTTGCCATATCTTGACTAGGGGAGCCCTGTCAGCTATTGAATAGCCCTGTAGGCCCCAAATGTCAGCATATGAAACCCACAATTTGTAATTCTGAAAAAAAATACTTAAAGGTGACTGAATATGCCCTTATAAGCTACATAACCTATAAAATCAGTTCTTCTCCTGGGTGTTTAGAGATTGATTGACATCGCATGTGTTTACAGGGCTACTTTAGGGGAATTCAAGCAAAGGAAGAGAGGTGCTGTCAGGGACCAGTACAGGTGCTGTCAGGCCATGGAGGTGGGGAAGAGTCTAGAGGGTAAATCCTATGATCAGCAGCTGAGGGAGCTGGGAAGGGGCTCAGCCTGGAGAAAAGGAGGCTCAAGGGGGACCTTGTGGCTCTGCACAGCTCCTGACAGGAGGGGTTGGGCTCTGCTCCCAGGGAACAAAGCAGAGAACAAGGAGAAACGGCCTCAAGCTGCACCAGGGGATATTCAGCCTGGAAATCAGGAGGAATTTTTTTCATAGAAAGGGTGGCTGAACACTGGAAGAGGCTGCCCAGGTGCTGAATCCACATCCTTGGAGGTGTGTCCAAGGAATGACAGGATGTGGCACTCAGTGCTGTGGGCAGTGACAAGGTGGGGAGCAGTCATGGGTTGGACTCGATGATCTCAGAGTTCTTTTCCTACCTAAATGATTTTGGGATCCTATATTGACAGAAAACTTTCTCCCTGGAGATTTTCACTCCCATGGTTCATGGAAAATTGAACATCCAATCTACAATCCTAGCAGCACACAGTAGAAGGACTCCTCACAAGGACATAAAGAGCATTCATTTAAACCACGTTTGTTTTGGTTTTTTTTCATACACCCTAATCCACGTGGTCCTAGTCCTTGTGTAGCTGTATTGAAGACACAGCTACTTACAATTTATGGCAGACAGTTTAGAACTAATTCTTCATGACAGTCTGTGGTTACACAAACTCCAGATTAGCCACTATGAAGAATAACTCCCCTGTTGGGCCTCAAAAGGGTAATCCTTACTTATCCCACTTCCATGTCACAGGAATGACAGCACTGCCTGAGGCAGTCGTGGACTCATTAAGGTTGGAAAAGTCCTGTAATGTCATGGAGTCCAGCCACTAACCCAGCACTGCCAAGGCCACCACTAAACCATGTCCCAAGTGCTACATCCACAGGATTTTTAAATACCTAGAAGGATGGTGAGGTGGTGGAAACAACTGGGTAACCTGTTCCAATGCTTGACAAACTTTTCAGTGAGAAAAATTCCGCAGGTATGCAATAAAAACCCATCCTGATGCAGCTTGAGGACATTTCCTCTTGTCCTGTGTTTTGTTCCCAGGGATCAGAACCTGACCCCCACCTGACTGCACCCTCCTGTCAGGGAGTTGTGCAGAGCCAGAAGGTCCCCCTGAGTCTCCTTTTCTCCAGGAAAAACAATCCCAGTTCCTTAAACTGCTCCTCATCTGACCTGTGCTCTATGCCCTCCTCTGGATGTGCTCCAGGAACTAAATGTCTTGTTTGGGGTGAGTGGCCCAAAACTGAACAGAGGATTCAAGAAGTGATTTCACATTTGCATCAGACAGAGAATGATATACCAGTCAGATATCCATAGTGTAGTGCAGGATCCCATACTCTGCATTTTCCATAGCAGCACTCTGGTGAGATGTTCAGCTTACTGTCAGCAAGAATCTCAGAGCTCCTGTAAAACCACTGAGTTCCCTTTTTGGAAATAGCCCTTTTTTATTTTTTTTTCTGGTCTGTGAAATAACTTCGACATTTTTAGCATTGTTTCATAACTTCAGGCTCTCTTTGCACATTCAATTACCAATTTATCCCTTATGAAATGATGGAATCCTCATTATTCATACAACATTTTCAGAAACTCACTCTAGAAGTTGCTAGTCCCTTTAACTCCATCTGCATTTTTACAGTTCTAGCTCAACAATTCTAGTGTTAGATCATTGTAATGTAAACATTTCTCTTAAATTCCTGGTGTCCACTGCTACATACTTTGAGGACACTGCTTGCATTCTCCACAGAAAAAGAAAGACACTTAAAAAGTAACCTTAAAAATTACAATTTATTGTATTTAAAAAATACAAATATGGTCAAAAATCACAGAAAAGTCCCAAAAGAAGGGACTCCTAAAAGGTCTTCTGAGAACAGACATCCTGGTTTAATTGACAGCAGGAAAATTTAAGGTTGCTTAATAAGCTTCATTTCTCCAGTCATGCTCAGCACAGAAGTCAACACAGACTTCTTTGCTTGCAAACATCAACTCATGGTGTGCAGTTAACCCTTGGAGCCTGCAGTGTTCTGCACTGTCCTGAAACGCTCCCCTTCCCTGTGTGACAATCTGTTATAGCCCAGTGCCATCGCCAGCTGGCAGGTAATTTTCCTGTGGAAGACTTTTCTTCCCAGTAAGCGCTGTCATGGTAATATTCAACCCCAGCCATGTAGTTAAAAGAAATTGAAAGGAATAGTCATTTCCTGAGGATGCCTCAACCCATCCAGCGACAGGCGTGCGAGATGGGGTAAATCGCTTTTGGAGGCACTTTCATCTCTTTGCCAATTAGAAATTAGACTACACACCAGACTTTTATGTGCATAAAGCTTGTGGGGATAAATCTTACTCCAAACATTTGAGTTCTGCGACAGGCAATTCCAGTAACAATAACTATAAGGTTGCCTGAGATAGAGATACATTGGAAAACCAGATATTGTTGCTCGCAGATTATGGGGAAAGAAAGAGAGGAACATGGCCAGATTTAACTTTACACATAATGAACTTATAGGAAAGACAGGAGAATCAAACTCTCATTTAGGATTAAGGAACAAAGACACAGCTTGAATCTCCAGGATGTGGACAGACAAAGTGTAACACTATTGATCAAACAAGTCATGTAGCTGGCCATGGGTATTTAGAGTAAATCCCCAGTCACCAGCATCCCACCTTTTAGAACAGCCTAGCTGGGATCCAGTGGAAGGCATTATCTGTGGGTTTAATTTTACTGCTGCATCAGGAGCTTTTGAAAAATATGCTTTCAATAGCCCTACAATTCATTGTAGATCATGAAAAAAAAAAAAAACAGACATTTCAAATGAAAAAACAGGACAGATTCTAACAAAAATAGCAATGAATTCTCTTCCACACAAAGGGGGGAAAAAAATTGAATGTTTCATGAAATGCCTTGTGACAAAATACCTGACATTACCATTAGTAAGTAAATTCTAACCTTTGCCTTGTCCTAGTTTTACCCATAGAGTATTTGGATGTCAACCCACATACATGGGACCTAAAGTAGGTAGTATCTCTTTTCCTGTGACTGTTTTCAGTCATGGCATCTTCCATTTTAAACCTTATTTCAGGTTAAAATTCTTATATATATTTATATATGTGTGTATTTAATTACAATGTAGGTGCTTATATAAAAGTCTGCTTCAGTTCAAAACTCAGGTCCTGAATTTAAGGTGATTAATTATTCATGTGATTTCACTCCAATTATCTATTTCAGTTACAATGTAACTAAGATGACTGTTGTGTATTTAAGTAATCTTGAAATCCCATTGGGATCCTGATTTGGTTTGTTCCATTTCCTTAACTTTTCTCTTCTCCAGAGATGATGTTTCTCACTGACCAGCTGGAATACTGCTGGATTCCTTAAGAGAGGACTCTCCCCCAAAGCTTGCCCAGCTTTCAGCTGTCTTTGAAGCTGATTACAACTGTGGCCTGTTGCACCAAGGTCAGAGCACAATCCTTGCTTGGCTCCAAATCAAGGAAAAATGACAAATATGTCTGAGCAAAATAAGGATTGCATACAATGAATGCTGCTTCCAGACAGCATCATTAGTCCAAACAAGGAGTAGAAGAGATGTATCTGACAAACAAACACATTTATCTGCCTTGGTTGTAAGACTACCTTTCCTATTTTTAATTAGTATGAGACCTCCACCTTTGTAGTTCATCAAGGTGCACAGTGGTTGATTCATGCTTTTTGTCCCTTCTCACAATAAGGAGAGAATTATGTTGGCAATGACTTTGCATTTGACAAGAACCATGAAAGTCTGGCTGGGTACTGACTGTACCAAGACAGTTGTGCTGCCAGAGTGTTCACACTTGCTTACAGGCCAACATTTTCATTGGCAATATTATTTATATGAAATATAAATAACATTTTTTCAGTTTTCACTTTTCTAATCCTCATGTCTCGTCCAAGCAAAAGGAAAAGGTAATTAATTCTTTTTGTGGATAATTATAAAGTTCTAAAATTTGCAGCATAAATATTGTGGGACATGTTGGAAATGCCTTATTCTACCAAAAATTTTAGCAGAGAAATTTTCCCAAGATACTGCAGGAGGTGATGTACTATATACACAATGAAACTCATTAAATGTCACATTTTGCTGCAGAAGTCCATTCATTAAAATGTCCCAGTTTAGATACCAGATTTAATGGAATTTCTCCATAAACCCCAGCCTCCTTATCTTTTTCCTGTTAGTTTCTGATGTGCTTCATTGTCAGTTAGAAGAAGGTAAATACATAAGCCATGATGTGACAATTTCAGGACAATACACTGAGTTTATTATCACAGTTTTGAGGAAATCTTCTTTGAGTGTAGGACAAAGAAGCCACTTTTGTTTCATTCACAACAAAGAAAATTCAAAACTTTTAGAATATAAAGGCTTTAGGTGCTGATAAGCAAGAAAACTAAGATAACAGCTTGAAAAGCGTGGGGGGGAAATAAAAAGTGGGATTAATTGCATTATTCTGAAATAGGTGCAGAGCTGTCAAATCCTCTTCTCACAGTTAGGTCTTGTTCTCACTGAGGTACCAGTAATTTGGCCTAAGCAATGATGGCTTTAATATTAAGTACTGGCACTTCATCTTATAGTCAGGTAGCAAAGACGAATCATTGTCTTCCTCAAGCATACCGGGAAAAAAAGGGATTAAGAGCTATAGTTTAAATGATAAAATTGAAATAGCCTTGAAAATGCAAACATTTGCTGGCAAAAAGACAGATGTAAAGCAAACAGTCCATGATCTCTGTCTGATTTTAGAGGTTTTACAACATTTGATGGAAGACAAGAACTCCATTCTTTACCATGTAATGTCTCAATAATTTCTGCTTTGTTTTTCTTCTTAGTATAGCACTGTATGAGTTGCTGTCCTGGCTTCAAAACCACAAAGTTTTAGCCAAACCTTTTCTTCAGGTTTGATTAACAGATGTCTAAATATTTTTCTCTTGTAATTATTGTTTTGAAGGAGAACAAAACACAAGTAGGAGATGAAAACTGCATGTTTAATTTTCATCCTGACTACAATTTCAGTGTTCAACATTTTTTGAGTGCTACTTCAAGTGCTGGGAAAAGGACAAATTGGCTCAAAGCAAATGTTCATGCGCCATTGAATGTACAAAAAATACAAGGTATTCAATGTGAATTCACATGGAACTATGAAAAAAAAATTCCCTGCCTCTATTTCACATTATAACTGTAGAAGAGGAATTCCTTTTGGAGTGCTATTAGTCAGCAAAAAAATATCCCTTAGAAAAAAAAAATAAAATAAGAAGTAGAGAGAAATGAATATGCAGCAGTATCAGCCTGAAAGCAAAATGAAAGCCACTGTGTCAACTCTGAAGGTCTGACTGAGTTAGTACATGCCATTTTTATACCTTATTTCAGACTGAGTGGAGTATATACCTTGGGAATACACAAAATTAGAACCTTGTTTTAGCAGTCTTATTAGGGCAAAATTACCTTTGAAACTGAGTGAAGAGAGAGAGAGATCTAGGATTTACAGAGCCCAGACCTGGAAAAAAGGAATTAACTGTAAGAATTGATTTATAGTATCCAAACTCATAGTATTATCTTGTCAGCAGACACCAAAAACAGTTCCAACAGGGACAGCATCTGAGCTCAAGGGGAAGGACTAGAATAATTGATCCCATCTGTTAGCATCCCAATCGCTAGCAATGATTGACAGCTCAGGGCTGTCTTGAACAGACCAAATAGATTTTCAAAGAGTGACTATTAACAGCAGTCTGTTTAGAGAGACGTAAAAATTTAGGTCCATTGGAGATATCTTGTACTTACAGCACTCTGTAAAGCCAGAGCAAAAGGTTTAAAACATCTCAGTGCTCCCATGTGTTACTTACATTGCAGCCTAGAACTTCAGGGCTGCAGTACATGAAAACAAAGCATTAAATCTTACTTAAGCAAAACAAAAATAACATATTTCTGTTCATAATCCAGGAAGAATTATGATGAATATTGGAAACAATTATTAGTTTTGATAAAGAAATTGTTTCAGTTTCCCAGATAGTCTCACTGCACGTGTTTGCTTGTTTGAGGATTTTTTAAGGAAGAAATTTAAGAATCACAGGTTTGTTGGAAGGGACCACATTGGGTCCATTTGGTCCCACCTCCCTGCTCCAGCAGGGCCATCCCAGGACACAGGACACAGGATTGTGTCCAGAGGGGTCTGGAGTATCCCCAGTGAGGGAGACTCCATCCCCTCTCTGCACAGTCTGTCCCAGTGCTCGGTCACTGCCCAGGACAGGAGTTCTGCCTCATATCCAGGAGGAATTTCCTGGGCTCAGTCCCTGCCCTGGCTCTGGTGCCGTTGCTGGGCCCTGGAGCAGAGCCTGGGCCCTGCTCTGCCCCTCCCTGAGACAGGGACAGACAGGGATGGGGTTCCCTCTCGGCTGGGCTCCTCTCCAGGCTGAGCAGCCCCAGCTCCCTCAGCATCCATGGATGCACCTTATAAGGGACCATGGACATGTGGGTGTTGTGTTTTTCTGGGTGCTCCCTGACCCAGTCCTCCTTGAACTAGGGAAGATCTTCCTCCCAAGATTCCTTTGCCCTAGTCTCCTGTGCCAGAGATCCCTGGGGGCTGGTCCTGTCACTGAAGAATGCAAGGAAGGCATTCAATAAATCTGCTTTCTCTGCCCCCTCTCTTACCAGGGTCCCCTCTTCATTTTCTAATGGGCCCACATTATTCTTTGCTTTCCTTTTGTTATGGATGTATTTTAAAAGCCCTTTTGAGTTATCCTTGACAGTCTTGGCCAAATTTAATTCTTTTTGGGCCTTGGCCCATCTAGTAGCAGAGCTGGGAAGACTAGTGTATGGAAATCTGAAGAGTTTAAGCAGTAAAATGCTTAAAAAATAAGTGCATGAACTAAAGTAAAGTAAGTTGGGCTCCCAGAGAGTTTTGCTGAGAAAATTCTATGCATAGAGGATCAGTGATGTCCTAAGTGGGACTGTGACAAAGACTTTCCTGAAACCTGCATGACAGCAACCCCTCACTCCTCACTCCATTTTTTTTTTTTTTTTTTTTTTTTTTTTTTTTTTTTTTTTTTTTTAGGGGTTTAGTAAGGGTTTTAAACAAGCTATTTGGGAACAACTAGTGAAGATGAAGGTGCAGAAGGATCATAGAATTAGGCTGGAAAAGTCCTCTAAGACTTTAACTCAGCACCATTAACTCAGCACCACTGTGTTCACCACTAAACCACATCCCTAGGTGCCACATCCATATCTTTAAATATCTCCAGGGGTGGTGATTTCACCACTACTCGGACAACCTGTTCCAATGCTGGACAATCTTCTCCATGGAGAATTTATTTTTTTTCCCCTAATATCATAATTAAAGCTCCCCTGACACACCTTGAGATCATTTCCTCTTATTAGACAGACACAGGGAAAACAGAAGCCTGGGTTTTATCAGTATAAATACCATTCCAGTTCTTTAGTTAATATTGCCATTTTCTAGCAACTACAATGCCACCTAAAAGTCCAAACTCCAGTTTACATGCAGGACTAAATTCTCATGATGACATGTGACAACTTTATGCTTCCATACACCTTTGTGTATTCATAAGAAAAGTCATAAATGTTAAATAACCATCTGACCCATCAGAAAAGTAAAATTATCAATCATCAGAATTCCTCCTGGCTTCAGTGTCTCCTTCACAGCTCCATGAAGCTGAGGACACGAGTGCCATGTGTGCTCCCTGGGGTCATAAAGAGCATCACATTCTCATCATGAAAGCAAAACTCTTCCTCATTAGGTTACATATCTGTCACAATATACTGATCAATCTTTTGGCGTGACACTTGCAGCCAGCACAGAACAAAGAGTACAAATGCCATCAAAACACAACACAGAGAAGCAAAAATCTTTGTCTGGGGGAAAACACCCACAAAGTGACCAGAAAAACCCCACAGCAAGAGAACAGAGAATCACCAGTGCCATCCCCTCCTGCACCCCTGTGTCCTGTTCTGATCTTCACACACACAAAGATGATCACACACAGCTGGCACATAAAAAATTTGACACTGGCATTCACCATATTTTTGAAATGTATTCAAGGTGCTTTTTAAATTTTAACCTATGGTAAAATCTGACAGGTTTGCACATCTCAGTTTCCAGATGTGCTGTCCAAAAATTCCCAATTCTAATGAGTATACTTGAAAATTATTTTATATGGGACAACTGACCTGTAGAGGAGGGAAACAGAGAGTTACTGCAGCTTTCCTTAGGGTGAAACCTTGGTGAAATCCTCTTACTTGATTAAAACCCACCACTCATGGAACAGGAATACTCAGTGTGTCTAATGGTGTGTTATTTCATGCAGGTCTTCAAAATTCATGTTTCTAACTTTTTGTAAATTCTTACCTTTGTTTTTTAACTCCCTAGCTGGATGTACAGCAGAGTGATAATGAAAAACAAATTAAAAAAAAAAAAAAAAGTAGATGAGAAATTGTCTTTTATGCTGCAGAACCTCATTGCTATAGAACATACTATAGATGCATTGCTTTTGACCGACCTAATTATTGAACAAATTGGGCCATTGTCATTGCTGAGCAAACCAAACCCAGGGAAACTCTAGTCCTGAAAGGGCAGAGGCACTTTGTCCACATTTTGTGCTGGGCATCCCAGACAAGGAGCCAGGCAGATGGTCAGGGCTGTCCACTCTGACATCCACCGACCTCCCCTACCAACTCTGCTCAGCACATCCCCTTTGTGGGCTGCTCCCTTTAGGGTGGCTGATCCATCACTGCTCACAGTGCAGGAATCCAAGGGTAGGATTTGTCTTATCTCATTTGAGCTATCTAAAGGTTAGAGATCTAAATCTGAGCTGGTCACCGTAGGCTCTTTTAATTTTTTGTCAGTGGAGAGAAATAGGACAGAGGGATGAGTCTCTGGAGATGTTTATCTCCTAGTGGTGTGAATCACCATTTATATAAAGCCCCTTCTGTGATGTTAGAGATCAAGTTTATGCTCTATTGTGTTATAGCTAATTCTCATACCAAAGCACCTAATAAGTCTCAGGCATGATCCGTGACCATGGTATGACTACAGCTCTCTGCTTTATTCAAAGTGGACCCTTGTAGTTTTTCTTAATGGAAAATTCCTGTGTTTTTAACATGAGTTTGAGTCCAAGACAGAGAAATGGTCACTATTTATATTTCAAATGGTATTTTCTAAGGCTTACTTATAAAACAGTATCTTAAACCTTTCAGAAATTGATATTTTCACACAAACCTCACATATAAAAAATTGAAATAATTTTAAAATAAAAAATAGAGTTGATCAATAAAATGTATCCTATTCCTGTGCATTCTTCTTTCTTAGGCAGTATTTCAATACAGAATTTTCTTCTGCAATGTGTTGAATGGGATAAAAGAGGTTAAAAACCAAAGCAAAGTAAAATCTCACAATATTAAATTCTAATGAATGCAAAGACCTTGAAAACATCAGTGGCTCTGCAAGCCAAGTGCTGATCCCTTTGATAGAATATGCAGGAATAAAATGGTTTGCAGCTGAAATGCTGTGGCACAGTAATAATTGCTTTGCACCTGTAATTCTATCTCTCATTTCCCTATTTACTGTTTGATGCTTTTGTTTATCACAGAGTCATATTCCAGTCTCTTCATTTGTAGTCCATTTCTGCAAAATAAAGCATGCTGAATGCTGAAAGACACAAAAGACCATGATGATAAATTAAACAATATTTCTTTCTCACACTATTTTTTTTCCCAAGCAGAAAAGCATTTTTTCTTCTTTGTCTTTTCTTTTCCTTTTCTTTTTTTTTTTTTTTTTTTTTTTTTTTTTTTTAATTAATTCCTGTGTGGAATCCCAGGGTTTGTTCCTATCACATTATATAAAAGCTTGACAACTTTTGGCAATTGCTAACATTATTATTTCCCCATCACTGTTATTATTTTACCATCACTGTTATTATTAGGATTCAAATCAAATATTGTAAATTAATAAGCTTGTATGGAACTTATCTGAAAGCAAACCAAATTATAATTAAGGATTGGAAAATTTGCATTTCTGCTCTACATGGCAGGAAGGCACTTTTTCCACACAAGTCATGAACAGAAATTGTTATGGAGAACAAAGGGAGGTGTCAGCTACTGTTCTTACTGAGGACTAAATTTTGACTGAACCACTGACATTAAAGGCATAAAAAAATGGTGGGTTTAAGAAACAAAAGAAGGTTGAAGAAGAAAAGGGAAAAATTTCACACCTCCAGAATAAGTGCGCATTCAGATTTTCATGGACAGATGAAAATCAGACTTAAATGAAGGCATCAGAGCTTGTTGTCCTGAATGGTTATGATCTTTGCTGGTCATTTTGGCTCACAGTCAAAAGTTATAAATGTTTTTCTGATATGCTCTGGAGCCCTTCAGGAGACCCTGGACAGGACCTGGGGACAGGCCCCCGTCGGAGGCAAAGTTGTCACCAAAAAGACAAGAAAAGGGAAACTAAGGGAACATTGGATTAAGTGACAAAAGGAGAAAGAAAAGAATTTGGAGATGTTTCAGCCTGGAGGTATGCCCTGTGCTGTTGACACAATGCAGGAGGAACAGGAGAACAAGGAGGACAAGGAGGAGGACGAGGAGAGCCATTGAAGGTGAACATCCTGGCAGCAGAGCAACAGTGGGATGACAGCTCACTTTCTGCTGAGAAAAATCACATTATGTCAATTATTGACCACTTGATGGTGGTTTCTTCTACAACAATTACACTCAGGACCAGTAAGGAGGAGTTCGGATGTGTCTTTAATGAATGATGTTGCTTCATTATGAAGAAAAATTCTCAGCCTTCACCATATTATCTTCTGATGCTATTATTTATACTTCAGATATTTACATGTTGATGGTTAATTTTTTGTCTCCAAATTCATGAAAATGTTTCTATGTGATTAGCACTGTTTAGGCAAATCATAGGTGTACTCTTTTTGTGCCCAATGTTTCAGGCAACCAAGTTTGCATTGTTTTCTGTATTTTTTCTTCCATTTACCCCTACTTTTCAGAAAACTTCACTGTCATCTGTGATTTAAAAATAAATAGCTTGCTCTCTTCCCCACCAAAATGTAATGTTGATAGATGAGTATTCCCAAATAATTTAGAGCCATCAGTGTCACTTCTAAAGTGGTTGCAAGAGTTATTGAAAAGTCTTCTCCTGTGGTAGGACTGTAAGGCTTCCATCTGACTATTCAGCTGATGACTGAAATAATTAAATTTTAGTTTCTTCAGTCACTGAATTTAACATTAAACTCTGTCACATGAGACATGAGCTACACAGCACTTTTCAGGAAGAAATAAAGGCTAAATGTTGTAGGTAAAATGTGTACACTCTCGAGGAAGCAGAGAAAACAAACTTAGAGAAAGGACCCAACAATGAAGAGGGCTTATAGAAAAGTATATGAGACAAGGAGAAAGAGAACACTAATTAGATGGGAGGGGGGGGGGGGGGAAAGAAAAAAAGTAAAGAGACAAGGTCCAGCATAAATATTTTTGAGCATTTTTAAAGCCAGCACACACACAGACAGTAAGAAAGAACTACCACAACTTCCATATATTTACTCTGGGTAGGTGAACCACCAAGTAAACTGTAGGGCACCCTTAACTAGTGAAAATCATTAGCACTATGTAATGACCCCCTCTTCCAGGAGACCCCCTGAAAGTGTTGTAACACCTAAGCATGGCACCACTGAGATGCCAAATTAATTCATCTTCAGAAAGATTTTTTTTTTCCCCAGAAATCTTTGATAGAAATTTTCTGGAGTCTTTTCTCTTCTCGCTTTTGTGCGCCTGGATGTTTAAATCAATAATCCACTCAGTAATAGAGAACAAAGTTAAGTAATTTGTGCCTAACTTTTGTAAATAAGGGCAGAATTGCTATAGTAACAGCAGAAGGCACTCAGTCACTGTGACAAAAATGTGGCAACCTGATAGCAGAGGCTAATGAGGGTGTTCAGTTTCAGCTGAATTTCATTAAACTCAGTTTCTCCCTACTGCAAGACAGGAGGAAGGGAGGGAAGAGAAAGGGAGGAGTGGCCACTCAGGTAAAGAGTAGCCTAATATTCACCTGAATTTGGAAGTGAAATTTGTCTGAAAAAGATAGGAAAGGCTAAAAAATGTGAGAAGAACACAGCAAACAAAAACACAAAACAAAGACAAAAAGAAAGTGTTCCTGTATTGTGCCTTCCTTGTTGAAAACAAGAAAAATCCCATGACTAAACTATAATTTCCTTCAATTCCCCTTTGTCTTCTTTCTGTTGAAATGACTGGGATTTATTGTCATCAAAAATGGACTCTTAAATCAGGAAAAGGCTTAGAGGACTGGAGTCTATAATTATTGAAAAAAACACTGCTGAGGTAAAGGGCCCATGTGCACTTCAGAGAGTGAGGAGCTGGATGTGCACCAGGCAGCACTTGGGAGTCACAAAGGAGGAGGAGGACACGTTGTTCATCTTGGAGACACCTTTGAAGACATTCCCCTGACAATACCTGGGAAGTCCTTATGAAAACCAGGTTGATTTGCAAACAATAATAATAATAATGAGGTTTAGGTGTGTGAGCTGGAGCATTGAGGTTTGTCACTTTGGGCATAAAGAGCTTTAGGAGAGGATAATACACAAAAGCTGTCAAAAGTGCTTTGTTGTCTGTAGGTATAAAATACTTAGAAGAAACAAAGAGTTTCCATTAAGAATACATTTTCTTTGACCAGTGTTGGAGTAGAGGAAAAGAAATAACAGTCCAAATCACCCAGTTGCAATTACTTGGGCAATGTGCTTTAAAACCCACTCCAAGTGTGTCCTGTTCCTAGAGCTGCTGAAAGTGGGAGGTTGTCACCTGGATTTATGAGCCTGCCTATTACAAAACATTTATGGGCAACTATAACTGATGGTCCCTAAAGGAAGTTAAAAGTGATATTTAGCTTAAGTAGTCTGTCCCTGCTCTCTGTTGAAATGCAAGCATTGCTTTGTAGCTTCAGGCCATGAAAGAATAGAAATACATGACATGGAAGGTTCCTATACACCCTTTTTTTTTTTTTTTTTTTTGATGTCTTTGTTTTTTTTTTTTTTTCCTATTCTTAGGAGAATTCATCTTTCAATCATGCTCAGTGTCATTTTTCACAACTGAGTAGCTTTAGATTAGTTATAAGAAAAGCTCTTTATGGCTATAAAAATGAGGGATACTTCAGGGATTATTCTTTTTTCTTGGGTGGGAAGGAAGGGTGGGAAGAGAATCCAACCCCTCTGCTATCACCTAAGGTTGAAGTTCAGGTGTAATTTATATATTGTAGATTTTTAGCCACATAAAAGTTGTATTTCCAAGAAGCTGAAATGAAAAATTAGAAGAAAACTATTGCTGTATTGAAAGACATAAGGCCACAAATAAAGTTTGGGGGAAAAAAATCTTTTCTATTTAGGTGGGTTTTGCTTCTATCTTTGAAACTCTTGATAAATACCACATGAACTATTCAATGAAAAAGACATTAAATACCAATTTAGACTATGAAATAATGTCCCATTTTAAAATATAATCAGCCATTACTTTAGAGGATAAAATAACAGAAATCCTACAGTGTTTTTCTAGAGAGAGGCTGTGAGAGATTGTGGGCTGGATGGGGCTAAAAGACAGCACCTATTTTTTCTAGATTTATGAGAAATCATGTTCAGTTAGGGCTGTGTATAAATACTTCAGTTTCTCATTCCAATGTATTTTTCCATTCACTTCAGGCTAAGAAGAGAAACAACATATGTTTTCACAGAGGATCATTTGTGAATAAGAAAATGTCTGAATTAGGTTTCAGCTTTCTGATGTTGTCAGTCACATCGTGGAGCTACGTTAATGACAAAATTGTTCACTCTGACTCCTTTGGCAATGCATGAGGATCATTGGACTTGGTCTGAATATGATTCAGGTGTTTTAAGATCTGGAACCATTCCCCTCTTGTATCCACTGTAAAAAAGTCTTTTGGGCTCTTAAAGCAGGAAGATTAAAGTTAAGGAAGATCAATCATGATTGAGCTAATATTGATTCTAAATTGGCTCTAGTTTTATCTTCAACAAAGTGGAAAGAACAGAGTGCTTGCACAGCTTTTCCTGTTTAAAGGCTGGTTTGTGGTGTTCAGATTGACACCTTGTTTGGATTTGGGTTTTTATTCCCCTATTCAGGATTTTTTTGTCTATTTGTTTCATTTTAGTGAGCACAAAGGAAATTCAAGGCTCTTGATTGCTGGATACTCCCTTTACCTTAGGGAGCCCTCCTATGAATGAGGAAATTCATTATTGCTAAAAGGGTTGCTGTTGTAAACACTCCATCACCATAATGAGGGATGTACAGCCTCCTCCCCAGCACTTCCTACACGAGTTTAGATAGCACTAAATATGTACTTTATGGTAGTTAGTGTAATGCAAGGGAGAAATTGGTACTTCATTTTATGAAGTGACATCAGGTGCCCCCAGTGACCTTGGCTGAGTACCTTGGGACCTGGTACTCTTTTTTCTTTTTTTTTTTTTTTTTTTTTTTTTTTTTTTTTTTTCTTTTTTTTTTTTGCCTGAGACCCAGTTAGTGCTCTGGGTTTCAGCTCAGGTGGAAAACAAAATAAAATCACAGGCAGGGACCAAAGGCTTGTGCCCCCAGCTCTGCATCCAGACTACTGGAATTTCAACAGTGTATGCACCATCCCTTATTGATAAGGTACAGCTGAGGGAAAGTCCTGTGTCTGCTGTTGGAGTATCCCTGGTGTGCAATAAAGTATTTGTAAAACACAGCTGCTTTTTCACAGCCTGTATTTCAGGGAATCATGTTAAGGTTGGAAAAGACCTATAAGATAATCAAGTCCAGGCCTTAACCCAGCACTGTCAAGCTCACCACTAAACCATGTGCTGAAGTGTAACATCCAAGCTGCAGTGAACATTTCTAGGCATCATGATTCCACCACTGCCCTGGACAGCCTGTGCCAATGCCCAAGGGAAGAATTTTTCCCTAATATTCAATCTAAACCTCTCCTGGTGACCCTTGAGCCGTTCCCTCTGCTCCTGTCCCAGTTCCCTGGCAGCACTGCCCGACCCCCCCGGCTGTCCCCTCCTGGCAGGAGCTGTGCAGAGCCACAAGGTCCCCCCTGAGCCTCCTTTTCTCCAGGCTCAGCCCCTTCCCAGCTCCCTCAGCCTCTCCTGGGGCTCCAGCCCCTTCCCAGCCCCGTTCCCTGCCCTGGACACGCTCCAGCCCCTCAGTGTGTCTCTTGTCCTGAGGGCCCAGAGCTGTCCCAGCCCTGGAGGTGCCTCAGCAGGGCCAGCACAGGGACGGGCCCTGCCCTGGGGCTGTGTCACACCTGGCTGGGACAGCCCAGGGGCCATCGGCCTCTTGTCCCCCTGGCACCCTGGGCTCGTGTCAGCCCCTGGCACCAGCACCCCCAGGCCAAGTGGTTGGGCCCAAACAGCCATGAGGAAGGTGATGATCCCAAGCACTTCCTCTGTTTTAGGGATCAGGGAGATTGATTTGATTTGATTCGATTTGATTTGATCTGATCTGATCTGATTTGATTATTTTATTGTTACCATCCCCTCTTTGCCCTGCCCATCCCTTTAGCCCAGTTTGGCCAGTGTCTCACTTCTTCTGTGCTTTCAATTATTGACACAGAAAGACCATTCCACACAGGGAAGTGAGATGGTCTTTAAACCACAGTTACAAAAACACGTTACAAGGTCTGGAAAGGAAAGCTGACAGGAGCAGTAGTTACAATAGGCAGAGATGCCTTCCTGATGGCAAGAGTGAAAAGATCTCATGGTGGATGATAACAGAAAAAGAAGACGAAGAAATAGCAGGAAGTTTGTAGTGTTATGTGCAACCACTTGATTTTGCTTCCAACAGAAGGGATTGCTCTTCTGGTTTTGTTTTCAGATCTGATGATAATGACTGTCACTATTATGCAGTGTCCCATTTTCTTTTAATAACTGCAAAAACATAAAGAGATTTATTTTACAGCATTGATAAATCCTTGAGAAAATGAAAACACAATTAACCTGGGCTGGTTAATCTCTTATACGTCTTAATTCTGTAAATTTTCTTTCCTCAGAATAAGCTTGACCCCTGCATAATAGCCAGTGATTGCAAGGCCTGTGATGAAGAGATAGACAGATACTTTCAGAGAGAGATAAGTGAATCCTGGAGAGCTGGAGAATTTGTAAATTCAGTTGAACGCTGAACCTTTCACCTAGTGCTCAAAAACCCACCTGTTAATGTAAAAAATTATTCTCACAAACAAATGAGAATGTACACCCCTAAAAAAAATCCCGCATATTTTTAGCTAGAAGTAAACAGAAGCACAGCCTGTCTCCACTTCTCATTCACAACTTCTTTATTCTGCCTTAATGTAAATGACAATCAGGTCTTAGGCATTTATCTTCTATGCAGCTCGTGCTGTGTCTCTCCTTTTCTTTTCTTTTTCTTTTTTTTATTTTCCCTCTTCCCCTCTTTTTAACCTTGTTTCTAATGGCTTTTCTTTACCCTTTTATGCATTGGTGGAGATAAATCAAGACTGAACTTGGACCTGGTCTTCTTCTGTATGAATGATGATTTGTATCATGCAAACTGGACAAAATCACTTGGAGAAATAGGTAATGTCAGTCAGGAATATAAATAGGATTTTCTCCAGAAGGTGACGGGACTGAGACTATAATTTTCCAAACAGTGTGCTTGTCCTGAAATAGAATATGTATAATCAGATCATGAAACATAATAGCTTTTTTAAGATCATTTTAATGGCTTTTTGTTTGTATGATTTGAGATGTGCACTCTTAAAAACTGCTCTGAGAAAGGAAATAATAAAAGGTATTATTAGAAATGTATTGCTGCAAGTGCTTCCTGCAAGATATATCCAGATAATTTATTTTATAAACCCATGAAATTTTGTAATAGTGTAGTAACATTAATCAAAATTAACAGAATAGCAATTTAAAAGTGTATATTACACAGAATCACACACAAAATGGGTTAGGCTGGAAGGAACCACAGTGGGTCATCTGGTCCCATCTCCCTGATCCAGCAGGGTCATCCCAGAGTACCGGATTGTATCCAGATGGTTCTGGAATATCTCCAATGAGGAGGACTCCACAGTCCCTGGTCTCTGCTCCATCTGTGACCACCCACACACTCAAGATGTCTTTCCTCATATTCAGGTGAAACGTCCTTTTTAAAAAGCATCTAAACTTATGCTTGCCCCTGACATAGGTACTTAAATGCTTTTGCAGAGTAGCAAAAATCTGCGTTGGATCTTCTCTTCAGTCTGGCCCACAGCTTCCCAGCTTCCCTCTAATGCTTCTGGAATTCAAATTGCATCATACTCTTAAAATACTTCAGTTGATGCAGTTTGGATGTCTACTGCAGTGCTTGTCTGGAACAAAACTTCAGCTTTCAAATCCTCCTGTAAAATGAAGAATGGCTTAGACAGACTGAAATGAGTGGGTAAAATTCCAGCCTCCTGTGGTGTGGTACCTTTATGACAGCTAAAACTGAGTGTTCATGAGAGGCTTAGAGAGACTGGAAGTGCAGGTGCTTAAATATATATGTATATACCACAGAGTCATAAAATATTCTGTGTTGAAAGGGACCCACAGGGACCACTGAAGCCCAGCTCCTGGTTCTGCACAGGACTATCCCAAGAATGTGTCTCTAGATGTGTTTGTGTGTGTGTGTGTGTGTGTGCACATGTGTGTGTATATATATATATATATATATATATATATATATATATAAAGAGAAAGAGAGAGAGAGAAAGAGATAAATAAATTTGAGAGAAAAGAGAAAATTTCTCTTCTTGGAACCACAGGTTGACTTGCACATGTAGTATTTTACATCTATGGATGTTCAGCTACAGTAACAGGGAGAGTCTACAAAATATTTGCTGCAATTCTTGGGCTTTCCAAGAAGTTCTCCCTACAGCTATTTCCTTATTCTCTTTTGTCTGGTCTAGTCTTCTTCTTTTCCATAAATGTGAGGTGCAGACATTGCCTTAATCTCGTGCCTCCCTCAGAATAATCTATTTTCATGCCCCCAACTTGTAGTGACCCAGACCTTGGGAACACATGAGATCTTGAATGAAATCTTGATTATTTCTTGTCAAGGCTGAGCATTGCCTTGTTCAAACCTCTGTGATTCAGGCACTGGACTAGGAGGTGATGGGGGAAAAAAAAAATCTAAACTAGAGAGGGGTTTAACCACCAGGGCTGTGGCCTGGTGGAGAATTGCCTCAGTTTTGGAGGCAGATCCACGGTGGGGAGGAGGCTCTTGGTGGCTCCCCTGACCTTGCGCTGACGACCAATGTTTCTGTCAAAGAAGTAATCCCACAGCTGCCCATCTTCTGTAAAACAGGTGGAAATCCTGTTTTATGCTCTGTTGTTGGCGGGAAGGGACGGCCCCACCGGAGTGACGGGTGTCAGTGGGGTCTGCACGGGGACCCCCAGGCTGGGCTGCCTGTCACTGCTGAGCACAATGGGCAGAGTGACAGGCCCTTAACAACAGCTGCAGCAGTCCAATAAAAGTAATCCTATTTACAGCCTGCCTTCAGATGTTCCTGTGAGTTGAAAAGTTCACCTCTGGCGGTTTCCTGGGCTTGTCACCTTTTCTGCCATTTCCTTTGCATGTAGCTCAAAGGCGTGGGGTTTTATTGAACAGGAAATAGAAATGATAAATGAAAAAAAACCCAAAAAATACAAACTAAAGCATGCTCCTGAATATGGCAGGAGTCCCATCTCCAGGAGTTTAGTGGCAGCACATTTTTGTCGCCCTGTCAGAGAGACAAAGCCGTTTTTATAAGCCTAATCTACAATATCACATATCCTTTTTATGTGACTGATATTATTATCTCCTATCCATGGGCATTCAATCCTAACTTAATTAACTTGGCAAGCAGAAGCATTGTGCTGTCTCACAGTCAGTGTCTGTTACGCTCTCAAACCATCCTACCCAGCTGGGTTTCAAGAATTTTTACCTGCCTGCACTTACTTTTGATCTGTGTGGCATACAATAAATCCAGTCAGCAACCCCAGAGAGCCTTGCTCTATATCACCACTTTGAGGAATGGACAGATCACTTTTTTTTCCATTTTCTTCTTCATTCTTTTCTGCAAAATTAAAAGCCTTCTCTGCTCATCAGATGAACTCGAATAAAGTCCTATTTTTTCACTCTTCGACTGAACACCCCCTTAGAAGATCATAACTTAGGTACTATGAATAACTGCTGGAACGACACATTAATATTCACACAGCAGTATATTCAAGTTTCAATTATGTAGTAGCAAAAAATAGAAAAAAAAAAAAAAAGAGAAGAATCTGGTCTGACATAGTTTGGCACTCGAATGTGAATGTGAAAGACATTGGGATGGATTGACAAGATTTTTAATTATAGAATATAGGCACCCTGAACCTGACCTTCTTTTTGAGGATTGAATGATTTCCAAGAAACAGCATCTCCTCTGTTTCCTTTCCATCAGTGTTTGTTCATCCTTGCTGTATTCTGATCTGTCACATTTTAAATGGAGAGAGAGAAGTGCTAAAGTATTACAAAGAACCATCCTAGTCTGGAAGACGAAAATAATAAAAATAACGTCTTAGTGTAGCCTTCTAAAATATAACAATTTAAGGAAAGGCCCTTGACAGATTAACAAACCCTGTTACTAAATCACTTTATATTTTTAGTTGATAAATTTCCACTAAATTTTTGGATATTTTGGAAAAACTCTAATGCAAAAATCTTCCCACTCTCTCCTACCTACCATCCAAAAAACAAAACCAAAACCAAAACCAACCAACCAAAAAAAAAAAAAAAAACCAAAAAGAAAAACAAAACACTCCCCCCCAAAAAAAAACCAGAAAAAAAATCTTCACTGAAGACATTTAAGCAACCAAAATTTGACTATGCTTATTTAAAATAAACATTTTCAATTGCAATACCTGCCACTATTACCATACATAAAAATTATAACCAAGATAAACATTACATAAAATTTAGATGGTTTTGGTTCAGAAAAATGCATAATTTTTGATATAAAATCAAGAATAATTTAAAAAATTGATTTTTAAATTAGTAATGTATTTGTGGCTATAAAAATGTATATCAAAGTATTGTCATCAGAATTCCTTCAATAGCAGTACTAAGAACCAATGACATGATCTTCCTTCTGGCATCTCTCTTGAATAGTCTCCACTTAAACCTGAAGGTCTTACTTCAGGAGAGAGAGAGAGAGAAAGAGGAAAGGCTGGAGAAATCTGAACAGCTGTCAAGAGGGAGGGGAAGAATTTATATCAAAATCTTCTGTGGGGTTTTGTTAGGGGACAAATTAAAATCAATACATTTCATTCTCTGTAGGTAATGATAGCTGTCCCTCACAGATTAATTAACATTAAAAAACAAGAGCCACTTTTCTTTTTAGTCATTTTTGCAGGAAACATGTATTGAATTTTAAGTGAAAATGAAGGGCTATGTTTAGTACAGAGCTACTTTGAGATGTTAAGTTGTGCTTGGTAAATCTACATCTAATTGTGGGAAGCAGAAGAGAAAAGTCAGTCTGGCTTCCTAAGAGCTCATTATAAAAATTACTCTTTAAACTTTTAACACCACAACAGCTTTCCAAACTGAACTTAACTTTTATGTGTTCAGATTTAACACAAAGATATACATGTAACCTTTCAAATTATAACCACTAATTCCTGAAATGGAATAATTTGATTTTAAAGCTCAAATATAATTTCAGATATTGCAATACCTATCTGATATAAGCCAGGCATTTCTTTAAGGTTCTTCCAGTGTCAGTTAGAGCGACATGATCTTCTAAATATTAAAAACAAGAGTGGTCTTGTGAAGTATTGGAGAACTCTCATTTTGTTGAATGACTGAAATAGGGTATATGTGAGCTAAAAGCATAAAGAAAATGTGATTGAAATAGTGTATTCAAAACTGGTCTTTTCTAATAAAAATGAATTTGAACCAAACTCCAGGCAAAAAGCCATTCACACATCTGTCACTTTGGAATTTATGCATTAAAAATGCAGTCGGTCAAACTTTCCTGATAGCAACAAATTTATGTAAAGAGACACTTACCAACATTTAAGAGGCCTTTATCTTTGTTACAGCATCTATTGGCTGAAAACTACAGATTGGGCTGTGTGTTGTGAGTTCACTGGGGATATTGCCACTCGTGTCTTAAATTGGGATGAACTAGGAATAAATGTGATTACCCAGATAATGATGCTGAAACTTAAACAGATGAAGCTGGTCCTTTTTAATTTTACCCTTTTAAAAATTTATTTATTCCTGAAATTGATTATTTCAGAAACATATGCATTTTTTTTTAAAATGGTTTGAAACTATGGACCAAATCATCTTGGTTGTATTTACCTCAAGGAGTCCAGACAAAGTAGTTGTTTAAGTTTCTTTCAGTAGTGGATGCTGAAATATAAATGTTATCAAACTCACATCCTCCTATTCTAATACATATGTCTGAGGCCACAAAAAACACCCTGAAGGTCTTGGTAGCTCTCATTTGAGGACACTAAGAACATGAGCAGTGACCTTAGGTCACACTTAAAGGGTGGCTCACTGCATGTCTGTTAACAGTGAGCTCTGCCAGGTGTCCATTTCCATTTTCCAGCTTTTTATTTTTTTTTTTTAATATAACACCTGTGTTGCACCTGCCAGTGATATCTAATCCAGAAGTTTTGTCAAATGATACTAAGGAAGAATCTGTGAAAAAGTAAATCCTGCTCTCGTAGTAGGTGACAGTAGCTCCATTGCCAACATCCTGAGGAAGGTCCTTGAAGATATTGTTGAAACCTCCTCCCTTCTTTAACCTTCAGGTGAGGTGAGTCCCACTTAGATGTACAAGTTAGGTGAGGAAGGCAACAATCTGTAGGACCTTTTAGTTGGAATCCTTCATGTGTGCCTAATTTGGAGGGTGGGAGCATGACTGAAAGGCTCCCCTAACCAGATGAATGAAGAATTATTTTTTTTCTGCTTAAATCCCTCAGCTGGAGTAAGTTGCCTTTTCAGTTAACTTGTAGCATAAAGAGGAATGAAGACAAGTAGTTGAATATAGCTGCTCCCTTCCATTCAGCCCAGCTGAAAAACAATCCCACACCCAATTCCTGCAGATTTCTCCCCAGATCTGTGCGGTACTTGGGACATCTGTGAGTGTCTCAGCTCACATCTTTGCAGCAGCTACAGGGACAGCTGGATTGGGTCATCACAAACCTGGAACTAGAGGCAATTTCCAAACACAGTGACAATTCCACCATACTCCCTGCTCTAAGTTAGCTGTGCGTGACTTTCTGGGCATGCACAGGTTGTGCAGTTGTGAGATGCTTCCCTCTCTTTGCCTTGATCTGTCTGTGGTAAAGACCTGCCCCAGGGATTTTGGAAATGTCCCTCACATCACAACTCACTGTGCTGTTTACACCTGAGAAAGCCCAGAGAGTGCTGGATTAGGGCCCAGCAGCCACCAGGGAAGCCCTAAATTTGACTGTCATTACCTCATACCAGTGGGGATGTAGTAAGTATGACAGCTGATTTCCTACAGCATTCTGCATTTAATTTTTTCCTAGTAAGAAACAAAGCCAAAAATACTCCCTATTTGTTCGCTTTCCCCCAAACAATAGCTGGCATAGTTTTCTTTGGCTCACAGATTTCGCCTTACAGCCACGGTTTTCACCCACACAAAACTTCAGAAGTGAAAAGAAGAAAATGCAAAAAAGGAAACTCAACTCTGCTGCATCTAATACAGTAATGATCTAGTCTCTCCCTTGCTGCACTGGAGAAAATTAGTGTCATGGTGATGAAATCCAGCTATATCACAATTTCAAGTGATGCACTAGTAACCATGGCAACAAGGTATTCCCTTCCAGTAAATGCCTGTAATGGTGCTTTTAAGATTGTACATCAAAGCCAAAGCATGGCGTTGAATCACCCTGGAGCAAGTACTGACTTCAAAGCAAAGAGGTCAGAACAATGGGTTATCCATAAACAGAAAATAATTCTTTTGCAATTTGAAAGTTGTTTTTTTTTTTTTTTTCCTTTATGAGGTGCTCTGAAATAAAAGCTGGAGCAATTTAGTGGATTTTGCACTATATTTGTGTGCTCTGCGATTACTACAGCAGCTCCTACGGTCTCCTGGCTTCCTACACAGCTTCTGCTACTCTCCAGGGCTGGTGATCATTGCTGTGTCTCTGAGCTCTGCAGCAGGCAATGTGAATGCCTCTGAAAAGGAGGCATGCCAAACTTATAGGAATAGATCGTTGAAGGCTTCTAGTCTGGTAAGGTATTCTGCTACACTCATTAAATTTTACCAGTAAATTGAAAAGCTAGGTGGTGAAAACAGTTCTAGAAAGGAAAAAAACAGTCCTTAAAATGGCTTTGAAATTAAAAAAAAAAAAAAAAAAAAAAAAAACCCCACCAAAAATATGTTAATGTCTGAGGAATATTAATGTTTTTCAAGGCATATTAAACCTATTGCTAATTAATCATGGAACCATTAAGGTTGGAAAAGACCTCTTAGTCACCAACCACCAGAACTACCAAGCTGAGCACCAAACTATGTCCCTAAGTGCCACATCTTTGAAATACCTCCAGAAATGGTGATTCTACCCTGCTCTGTTCCAGTGCTTGACCACACTAATAGGAAGGGAATTTTACCGATTATCGAAGCTAAACCTCCCCTGGCACAGCCTGAGGCCATTTCCTCTCATCCTCTCCCTTGTACCCTAGGAACACATCCCGACCACCCCCCTGCCCCCGGCTGTCCCCTCCTGCAGAGCCACAAGGTCCCCCCTGAGCCTCCTCTTCTCCAGGCTGAGCCCCTTCCCAGCTCCCTCAGCCAGTTATCAGACCTGTGCTCCAGAGCTTTCCCCAGCTTCGTTACCCTCCTCTGGACAGGGTGCAGCAAATTTCACAAAGCTAAAAAAAGTGATTGAAGAAAAATTCCTTGACACAGAGGAGAACTTTTACGTCATTCATCAGCGAGGCCAGCTATCTTTCCTAAAACCTGGAGCTCCACGTTTTACCTTTGTAAGATGATTTCTGTTAAATACCATTTCAAGACTTAACTTTCCCTGAAATATTTTATTTTCACTCCTATATGCTTACAATGGAGTGTCCTTTACTATGTGGTGAGTGTTATGTCTAGGTCAGGACACTGGTGCTTAGTAGGATTTTAATCAGCAGTAACTATGGAGAATCTAATGTGCTCATATTTGGTAACATTTGGCTGAATATCTGAAATGGCTTACTAAGAGGGCAGAGCTTCTTTAAATTATTGAATTCCTTATGTGGTAGATTGTGCAAATACGGAGAATTTTCCTTTAGTTCTGTGCATATTTCTGTGTATGTGTATGTATATGTATGTGTGTAAGAGAAAACCAAACCTAACACAATTCAGAGTTAGGGGCATTTGAGTAATTGAAGGACTTTATAATTTTCTTTTAATGCCTTGAGCATGAATTTTAACATTTCTTCCAACCCTGATAAAAAGAAACTAAATAAGTTTTGAAAATCTATAAATGTGTAGTAATAGAGTCTACTATACTATTGACTAGGCTACTGTACAATCAGTTTCTTGTCAATCTGCTGAAGAAAGAAGTCTTAAACTAGTCATATCTTGGCAAAGACTGTCTTCTTTCTTTGTGTTGAAAGAAAGTGTTGATCATGACACTATTCAGACCAAAGAAGGCATGGTAAGAGATTTGGGACATGTAGGACAGTAGTTAAAGGTCATACACAGAAAAAAAGGTCAAAGAAAGACAGTAGCAACAACAGACCTGAACATAAATCTGAACCTACATAAGCTTTAGATGATGAAAGCATTTAAAATTAACTTGGAGTGGTGTACACCTTGTTGATGAATGTGAGATGGAGCTCTCTAACAGGTACATCTTGCACAGTCTCAGAAGGTCTCAAAAGTCAATGAATTCAAATGAAATGACATGACAAACCTGCAGCTCAAAATACATGAAGTACAAGCGCTAGGTGTTATCTATTCATTGGTCGTGTCAAGCAGCTGAAATCTTTCCCTTCAGCTTTTCAGTGACATTCTTTCCTTATCCGGCTCCACTCTCTCAGCTCTCCTTGCCACAGCCCATCTACTGCAATGCCAATGCCAAAAGCTCAGAGTGAGGGTCCTGTTCACTGCTGACTCATTCTATCAGGTTTCTGTGCAGTTTTTCTTGCATGTGTGTGTTTTTCTTAACTAGATGAGATGAGATGGCAATTGATTTTTTCCAAAGGTTAATACTTCTCACTGCTAAGTCACCAAACCTATTTCAACAAAAATAAAAATAATGCACCATTCAAGCCATTCAACCAATCTTTTCCAGGTGGTAAATTACACAGTGGCAATACAGAAATTCATCTTTGTAAAACTTTCATTCAAAGCCTATAGTGTGTTCCTCAGTACTACTCAAAATTGTTCTTGTTTTGACCATAAGAAGGCTGATAACTGTGGTCCAATAACTGTGCACTTATGTTACTGTTTGTCTGCTTCTCATTTGAGAAATGCAGCTTAATTAGAATTCCAATTTGTTTCACAGAAAAAGCTGCCAAGCGCAAGATCTGACATTCAAAACAAAATCAATACTTTTGTAGAACATTTAAGCATCTTGGGTAATATCACAGGACTGGAGTAATTCCTGTCGTGTAGTAAAGCTCTAATTAAAGATGCGTCAGGAGTAAGAATTGTATTTCTTCATTATTTAGCCTGTGCTTTACTGCTCGGTTCATACGAGGGTATTGATTAAATGTTCATGTTTATTATGGCTCTCCTCTCCAATCATGAGTGTGAGAAATGAAAGTTAAGGTAGATGAAAAATATTCTCTTCTTGTCAGGTATCAGAGACACTCAAGGTCAAATGCAGATTAGGAGAAGCAAGGAAATGGAAGGGTTTTGTTTAGTTAGTGGTGAGCTACAGATTAATTTCTATTTTTTTTTTCTTTTCGCCAAGAAATATGTCTGAATGTCTGCCAAGAGAATAAAGTATCAGTGCATTTCTTATTTGTTAAAAAAATGTTAGATCTGATCAGCTCATAATATGTGCATCTAAAAGTTTCTTTACCCTATGAATTGACTCCTTAAGCTCAAATTATGAAAGTTTGTATGGATGCCAAGACACCTCACTCTAGATATAAATCTGTTTATCTCGGAGAAGTAATTAATGATTTAAACCATAATTTGATATTAACTAAAGGGGGTGGCAGAGACTTACAAAAACATCATATTCACCACCTCTCTCCCTTGACAAGGATATCTGCCAAAATTTAAGCACTACCACTGCAGGAGACCTTTTCAGTAACATCCTTGAAGCTCCAGCAATTAATTTGTTGTTAAAAATACTTTCCTCGTGTTTTCTCTCTGCCATTGAAACCTTATTTCTCATGTATTTTACCTTGGACATGGGGCATTTACTATTCCCTTTCTCACTGCAGCATTTTTTAACATGTTGGAAGCCAATTAACCTGTTCTTACCAAGCACTTGCTGGAGTCTTTCTCTCAGTCCTGAGTTAATACCCCTTGAGAATCTGAGGTCTGTATGTTAGAGAGATCTGTATGATATCTATATGTTGCCAAATGGAGGTAGGTAAACCCATCACAAAAAAAAAAAAAAAAAAGAAGTTTTGAATCTTAAGTGTAATTAAGGGAAGATGGATAAAGCTGGGTTTAAGTGTTTTGTTTCAGAAAGCTTTAAACCTTTATTCCATGTGACAATAATATTCTGGAGAGGTAGAGGTAGAAATAATAAAAAAGTAGAGTTACATAGGTCATCTTCTGGTTGTCTGTGGCTGAAAGACAAGAAATGAACAAGTAAGCCCTGGGGCTTCTTAAGTAATTTTATAGAGGTCAGGTATCAACTTTGGAGATAAGACCATTTGATTCAAAAGGAACTGAACGGCTATTTCAGTGGGAAGAATTGAAGAGGATAAATACACTGTCAGCAATAGAAAAGAGAATAAAAACCCCAGAGTTTCTTTTTTGGTGTTTTAACAGAATGAGAGGCTGAAGTCTTACCACCTCTGGCTAACATGGAAGAATATTGAGAGAAATAACTACAGGACAATTAATCCTCTGCTCACTGTCTTCTACCTGTCTACACCCCTATCAGAAAATAAAAAGCTGCATCTGAACTGTAAATAATTAAGGACTTTATTAATGAACCTTCACCTTGATGTCTTCTACAACCCAGAGAGCCTAGGCAATGCTGTTTGGTCTCCAGCTCTGGCTCCAGGTGTGCAGAATCTCCCTCAGGTCACAGAGTCACAGAATTACAGAATCACAGAAACACAGAATCAGAGACTCATAGAATCATAGAACAGTTTGGGTGAGAATGGGCATTTAAGATCAACTAGTTTCAACTCCCTGTCATGGACATGTAAACTTCCTCTATCCCAGGTTGCTACAAGCGTCGTCCAGCCTGGCCTTGGACACTTCCAGGGATGGGGTAGCCACAGCTGCTCTGGGCTCTGGATGCCAGAGCCTCACCACCCTCACAGTAAAGAATTTCTTCCTAACATGTAACCTGAATTTCCCCTCTTTCAAATTGTACCCATTATTCCTTGTCCTGTTACTACAGCTCCTGATGCAGGGTCCCTCTCTGGCTGCCCTCTAGGGCCCCTTCACATGCTGGAAGGTGCTGTGAGGTCTCCATGCTCCTTCTCCAGGATGAAAAGCCACAACTTTCTCACCTTGTCTTCATAGGGAGGGTGCTCCAGACCCTTTACCAACCTCACAGCCTCCTCTGAACTTGCTCCAACAGTCCCATGTCCTCCTTATCTTGGGGGCAATAGAGCTGCATGTAGTATTCCAGCTGGGAATAGTGATAATACCAGAGGAGAGGAGAATCCCCTCCCTCAATCAGCTGCAGATCAAAGGTGCTCTGAGATCAGCCAGTGCCCTCTCTATGTTTTGGATACCTGAGAATATCTCAAATGGCCTCAAGTCCCCTAAATGTGGGCAATAAAAGGAAGCCTTAAGCCAGAGAACTTAAAACCTCTGCAGGTTTGAGGAGATGCCCGCACGAGAGTCAAAGGCCTGGTGAGGAGGTTAAGGTCTAATCCCAAAAGCAGTGCTGCTGTATCAGCAAAACATTACAACAAGGATAATTGACTTTAGCTTGCAATTATCTCTGGGGTACCTGCACTGGGGGGAACATGCAGCTTGTAGGGCAGAAATGTTGAAGAAGACTTGACAGAAATATCTAGAAATGTATTTGGAATACGTGGAACAAGGACACTTCTGGAACACATGTACTTATAGACATCCTAATGAGGTTTTAAGACATGGAATCCTTCAGAGAGGAATCTGTCCCAGTTCTAAAATAAGAGTCCTTCAAAATTCAGAAAATATTACTTTAAAAAAATTACATTGAAAATTTCAATAATTTCTTTTTTTTTTCTGGAATACCATTGCATTTCCTGTGTCATTTGATCTGGAGTGACCCTGCATAAACTGGAAAGCTGGAAAAGGTGAGACCATTGTGGTCCCCTCCAACCTGACCCATTCTGTGACTGGGTTTCAAGAAACAAAGTTCTAGGATATTAATGCAAGATTTACTTGCATATTTTTTGTTCTACAGACTCAGTGGGGAGAAATCTTCCTAAGCTGTTTCCACAGCTCCTTGTTCAGTGGTGTTCCACTTCAGCACCATTTTTTTCCTAATTGGATTGCAATAAAAATGCTAAATCCAAGTATTTATACAGCTTCCATTCCATCACTGATCTTTTTTTCTTTTACTTTCCTTTGAAATGTAATGATAATAAAAAGCCTAGATTAAATTTTCTTTAATATCTTTAAAGAAAATATCCTTAATAGCTGTGTATTTAGGGAAAGGGCAGGTTTTAAGAAAGGTGTTCTATCAAAAGAGGTATCTCAGAAAAAGACAGATTTGCTTCTAAGATCACTGGGCAAATGGTGATAAAGACTGCTATTCTCCCAAAAGAAAGAATAAAATGTGGAATAACACTAAGATTTCCTTGCTGGAAGCGATAGTGTTTAGTAACGAAATCAGAGAATATGAAGCTTTGGCATTTTGATTTTAGTTTGTTTGTTGGGTTTTTTTGTATTTTTGTTTTGTTTTGTTTTTTTTCTCAGTTTTTTTCTTTTTGTTGTTCTTTTTTGTTGTTGTTGTTGTTGTTTTTTTGGGTTTTTTTTTTTTGTAAAAGAAAAAATTATATAAGACTGAATAATATGGAACAGCTTTCTGGAATATATTTGCTGATAATGGAAATAAGGCTGGCCTATTCACTGAGGTTGCACACTGAGCAGTTCTTTGCTGTATTAAAAATTACTGAGTCTTTCAAAAGTAAGCTAGTGTAGTATATGTAGGCATTCAGGTTCTGTTAGCCATTAAACTAAATATAATACTATTTCATGCATGATTTAGCTCAGTTAGATGGAGAATGCAGCAATGGGCTTGAAGAGGTAAAGGGTAAGAGTGGAAGTTTATATAAATAAATGTTTAATTTTTGTTGCATGGTATTTACCTATGATTGCAAATGCCTTATTAAGATATCTTCATAGATTCCCCACTGATGTGTTCCAAAAATGTTAACAGATTGATCTGCCCTCAACGTTGATAACACAGCTATCTTCAGCCCTGCTGGGAGGAAAGAAACAGTTATTAATTGGCCACTGATGAATGCAAAATCTTTCTTAAGTGAATTCATTGTTTCCCTGAAAACATTTGATTGGGACACCCAGAACAGCAATGCCCTGCATCAAATAAAAAATGTGATTTACGTGATGTTAGCTGTCATGTCTGAATTTTGTTGATATCTCTTTTCCTTACTGATATCTCTGAAGTGTGAGATTCATTGAATGCAGGTGTAATGGGGATGATTTGATGCTACAGGAAGGGGAAAACTAGTGCTGAACCACTTTGTGTATCTAGATGAAGCCTACTAGTTATAGAGTGAATTACCACAGATTTTATGCCCCTCACCTAGATTGTGATTTTCCTCTTTTTCCAGTTGTTCCCCTTTTCTACCACTGAGCTGAAAAGCATATTTGTTCTGCTCAGCACTTATGGAATAATACACAACTAATCTGACATGAAGAAATCCCTAAATTTCATTTAAATTCCATGCTTATTTTTTTCTTCAGTTCATGTTACTTATTCTTTTCCACTCTTCTGGAAAAAAAAAAAAACAAAAAACAAAAAAACCAAAACCAAAAACAAAACCAAAAACAAAAACAAAAAAAAAAAAACAAAACAAAACCAAAAAAAAAAAAAAAACCAAAAAAAACAAAACAAAACAAAAAACAAACAAAAAAACCAAATCAAACAAAACAAAACAAAACAACAACAACAAAAAAACCACAAACAAAACAAAACAAAACACCCAAAAAAAAACCCCAAAAAAAAACAAAAACTCACCCCTTGTATGTCTAAGTATACATATATTGCTTATGAATGCTGCTTTCCATTTGTTCATGTTTAAGAGTAATTTGAACACATTCAATTTTTTTTCCTGATGGTCATCAACTTCCATAGATGCCTAATTTCTCCTGAGTGACCATGACAACCTCCCTAGCAGTTATCTTGTGAGGGGAAGGAATCACAGTTTTTAAAACATTTTTGTGCTCTCAGCTCTGCTAGAGCTATTGCATCAAGAGCAGTTTGTAAAGATAGAACATATTTAAATTTAAAGTAGCTATAGGCTGGCATGTAACTCACCAGGTCAGCTGCCAGAAATTCTCCAGACTGATGAATTGAGGGGTTTAGTGTCAAGTGAGCTGTGCTATGTCCCTTTTTCTGGCATCAATATCTAAGTTAATGGTTTAGAGTAAGGTTAGAAACACCCATGTGAATAGCACAGGCAATTTCTGGAGGGTTAGGGACATTCAGCTGAGCCTGGGGATTTTAGTGAAAATTATGCCATGCTAATTCATTCTTTAGGGTCAGGCAAGGAGGTGAGTCAAATCCACATGTAGCAATTGCTCTAAATACTCACAGGAAATCACTCCTGTGTTGAACAGCCTGGCTGCAATTTTAAAAGCACAAATAACTTTCTGGAGTTACATTCAAATAAGGCATATTGATGTTCAGCTGCAGTAAAAAGGGCTTAGCAGGAACACTTTTTAAGTTTCATGTGACTGACTTTGTATTATAACACTTTTAAATCATCTCAGAAACGGAATTTTGAAGTATACTATAAAGAATCCTTAACAAGAAAGCTTTAATGTATTATACATTTGATGATATTAAAAGTAAGCTCCTGTGTCTTTCCTTGAAAGCTTACAATATCCCATAGAAATATTCAACATATTATGTCACCCAAAAGTTTCTCAAAGTATATCAAAACTAAGGAACATCACAATTAACACAAATATCTCTCTTCGCTATCGGACTCACAGAGATGTTTTTCCCATTTTTTAAACTATTTTTACAACATAAATCTTTTTCTGAACTCTATGTCTTCTGTAGCAGAAAACTGTATTTATGAATGTTTATATCAATCTCTTCTTAACCCTTGAAAGACTTTTTTAGTGATACATTTCTGCCCAATTAATCCTGATGCATTCCAATAGACATTGGAATTGAAAATGCCTGTAGAGAAACTGGTGTCCAATGCATCTCTTGCATGGATGTACAAGACTGTGTTGCTGAAATTTGTCAGCATCTTCAATCCTTGTCTTTTTTTTTTTTTTTTTTTAATTCATGGATATACTTAGCTGTATTTACAGCAAAAACCTTTCCATTCCCTTTAAAAGCTTGGCCCAGCAGCACTTTATTTTTGCAAACATTGGATAATTTATAGCTTACTGGGGTTGGCAAAGGTTTGCTCTCATTTTCTTTTGTACCTGGGGCATTAACCAATCATTTAAGCCAAACTCCCATACAGCATTCATGCACCTTGCAAAGCAGCAATGCATTTGGAGGTAGTCCTACAAAGTGGAAGGAGATATGATCAGTTGGTCTTGAGAGGGCATTTAAATGAGAAAAAATTAGATGTTTTTTATTTCTTTAGAGAGGCTAATCTACAAATAACTGACTGCAAAAAGAGAGAAAATATTCAGCGTGGGGTTTCTGGGTAGTTGCTTGAATATGTATGAACTGTCAGCATAAGATCACTCTGTGATGGCTGAAGGAGAATGAGAAAGACAAGAAGACAAGAAGAAAATTAATTTCAGAGTTTATTGAATGGTAACATCCAGAACTGTGGTGGTCCTGCAGTACTGACATTCTTATACTACTTACAGACCTGTGTGAGAGTTGTGTAGGAATGGGAGATAAATTTAAATCCATTAAGCAATGTGCTCTGGAAAAGAAGGAACACCAGACTAGCAGGGCATTTAAAGATCATCTATTAATCTTAATCTCTGCTACAAAGAAGTACCACTTCTGAGGCAGTAGCCTTTTATAAGGAGAGGGAAGTTTTCCAGATATGAGTAGGAGCAGATGACTGCACACTGGATTCTGAGCAGGTACAAATATCTAAAACATTCTCTAGACATGTTAGATGAAAAATAAATTAGTTCAGAAAAATCAGTAAAGTAGTACAATTATTTTTAATGCTGATCAATTTGCATTCTCACAAAGGTTGCTTAAATACTTAAAGTGTATTTATTATCTGATAAATCAGTTTCATTCCCTGGATATATTTCTGATACTGTGCCTCCTTCCTTTTTTACACACCAAACTGCCTGTAGTAACCTTTTACTGCTCTTCTTGTAAACTTCTGGGCAGAGAACACCGTGCTCTTCAGAGCTGAGCAGTATCTGTTACCAGAGGGCAGGGCAACTGCTCTGATGTTTGCTTTCCACTGCCTGCATACTTGCTTTGGAAATTTGAAAATGCCATATGTGTAGATCCAGGAGCTTACTGTGGTTATAACCAAAGTATCAACAGCCTTATGTGAATTTTTAGTAGTCCAGGAGTGATTATAGCAGAAAGGAATAATACTTTAGAATTAGTCCTAATATGAATAAAAGTACCTTTTCCATAGCAGCAGTATGAAGTTCAACAAGGGCAAGTGCTGGGTTCTGCACCTGGGCTGGGGCAGCCCTGGGTGCACAGACAGAGTCTGTGGGGGATGAGATCCTGGAAAGCAGTGCCATGGGAAGGGACCTGGAGGTCCTGGTCAGTGGCAAGTGGAACTTGAGTCAGCAGTGCCCTGGCAGCCAGGAGGGACATCCCTGTCCTGGGGACATCAGGCCCAGCATCACCAGCCGGGCAAGGGAGGGAGAAGATTACAGCAGAGCTGGCATCTGCCTCTGGCGTGCCCGAAACATCAAGGTCCCACTCTGCTCTGGGCTGGGGCTGCCTCACCCTGAATACTGGGAGCAGTCTGGGTGCCTCAGTATAAGAAAGGTCTTAAGGCTTTATAGAGCCTCCAAAGGAGGGCAACAGAGATGGTGAAGAGCCCTGGGGGAAGCCGTGTGAGAGGGGCTGAGGGCACTGGGTCTGTCCAGCTGCAGAAGAGGAGGCTGAGGGGAGAGCCCAGGGCAGCCACAGCTCCCTGTGAGGGAACAGGAGGGGCAGGCTCTGAGCTCTGCTCTGAGGTGACAGGGACAGACCCCAGGGAACGGCCTCAGGCTGTGTCAGGGCAGGTTTGGGCTGGGTATCAGGAAAGGTTCTTCACCCAGAGGGGGTGTGGGCTCTGGAACAGGCTCTGCAGGGAATGGGCACAGCACCAAACCTGACAGAGTTCCAGGAGATTTGGGACAGTGCTCACAGGGATAGGATGGGATTGTTGGAATTCCTGCACAGGACTGAGATTTGGACTCGGTTATCTCTGTGGGTCCCTTCCAACTCAGGATATTCTATCATTCTATGATTATATGATCTAGTTTAAAAAAAAAAAAAAAAAAAACAAAAAAAAAAACCAAAAAAAAAACCTTCAACTGCAGCACACAAATACAAAATAAAACAAATTAGACAGCAGTCTGTTGTTAGAAAGCACTGTTTTAGCTTAAGTACCTAAGACAAAGCCTCAGGCAAGAGAACACAAATTCAGACAAAGTGAGGCAGACCAGCCTTGCTCGCGAGGTTTTGCAAACCCACTACAAAGCCTCTTATGAGCAGTAGCAATATTGTGTTTACTGGGCTAAAGTGCTTCAAAGTGATATTCACAATAACTCCATGAACTACTTTATTAGATCCAGGTTGCAGGAGGACAGCCACAAAAATTGCAGTCCAAAGTTGAAAAATTTTTATGATTTCTGAAGGAGACATGAAAAAGCCTGGGAACACTCATCTGTAAGATGAAAGAAAGGTAAAACTGGAGCCACATAACCCAATAAACCTGACCTGATCAAGGATGTTTTTCACTGCTACCCCATGGTCAATTCTTTCTTGGGCAGAATTTCTTCTTTGGACAACTGCTCCTTTGCATGTGATTGCCTGCAGCATCTTCTTCCAGGATTTTGCCTAGAGGTTTCTGTTCTTGGGCAGCTTTTTTCATGCAGCCGTTGCCTGAGGGATTCTGCGAGGATAAGTTTATTAAGGCTTGTAAAGCATTCAGGTGGTATAATAAGAAAGGCCAGATAAAAGCCTCATCAAACAATGCAAGCAGAATATATCAGGCCTGTGGAATCATCTTTCAGAAATACATTTGTGAGACAGGGCTTGTGTTTCCCTGAACTGCTCAGCATTAAAATTTGCCACTGTATAATCAGTTCTGCATGCTGACAATTGAGTAGCTAAATGCTTTGGGGAGAGCATCATAACTAACCAGTGAATCACTTATTTACAAATAGTTTCTTCCTCTTGAGCAGCTGCAAAGTTGATTGATCTGAGACTCTCCATCAGACAGAGAGATAAACCTACAATCATTATATGTTGCTCCAAAGCCTGTCAAAGCAAATGAATCTCTTAATTGACTTCCTTGGGCTTTGGAATAGCCTCCACTTGTGTAATCTCTAGAAGCTGTCCAGAGACACACTTTGCAACTTTTTTTGCCTCTATTACTCATGAACAAGAGAGGGGAGAATCACTGAGAAACCTTTTATTTTTCATGGTACTCCAACCCAACTGAGATGCAACGTTGCCTGGGGAATGCTGGAGACAGAAGTGGTGATGAAAACACGGCAGTGGCAAAACAGTTCCTGCGGGAATTATCAAAGATGGAGCAGACTTGGTGAAGCTGAAGAACAAATAATTTTAAAGAAAACATGTGCAACTTTAGATGGTCAAACAGGTAAATCCAGATGTGACACAAAGGATGTTGCACAGTGGAAAGAATGACTTTTCAAATTAATTATCTTTTCCTGATTTAATAATCTCAAAAAGGTTATTTCTGTCTCTGTATCCTCTCATTGCTTTGCTTTAAGCCTTTTATCCTTTTCTTGTAAGTTTTTTGTTTGTTTGCTTGCTTGTAGGTATCATATTTTTTTCCACATTTTTCTGAAGATTTGTAGGCATTTCTTCCCAAGAAACAGGGACTTTCCAATAGAAATGACTACTTGATATTAAACTATCTGAATAATAAAAGGTGTTTACAGAATATCACAGGAAGATGTGTAAATATTGCATAGGAAAATATAAATTAAAAAAAAAAAAAGAAAAATTATCCTGGGAATTATGTAGCTTATAAAAAGCTATATCCTTTGGAAATCAAGTAGAATCATGCAGAATGAATGGATCAGGGCCATGATGGAAAATTTATTTTCTTGAAAAAGAAAGAAGCTTAGATGTATAGATAATCTTTAACATCACAGACCTTGAAAGAACATTCTGAAACCCCATTTCCTTCCTCCTTTGCATTCATAGGACGTTTGAAGAGGATATTCAGTGCCAATCACTGTTTTATTTTGTGAATTTAAACCTTATGTTTTCAATATTACTTGTCATTATTGGACAGGACAGACCTTCTCAGGACTTACACAGCCTTAGATGGTTGAAGTCTAAAATTTTTCCAGGTATGGAAGAAATTAACCCTGTGAGTTAATTTATAACTTCCCAGGGATTCTGTTCATGGATCTCATTTGATACAACTAAGAAGGAAGAATTTTTCATTAAATCTCATGGAATGTGCTGGCAGACCTGGCAGACATTAGTAGTGAAAAGAAGGAGAAATTATCTAAGACATTAGGTGCTTATTAGTCTTGGAACAGTAAGATCCAGCTATATTAACTCCTGCTGGTGACCACTACTAATTATGTTATTGCCTAATTCCAGTAGCACCACAGCAACGGCTCCCATCTGGCATTTTCTGATATGCAGGGTGGTGAACTGTTTATTTAAGTTGATTAATAATAAGCTATTCAGAACAGTTTCAGTTTTAATTTTAGTTGGTCGTGCCTAATCATTACTAGACTTAATAAAAGATGGGCTTTGTAATGGGAAAAAAAGGCTTTGAAAACTGCAACCCCAATAAAAAAAAAATCAGTACAATTAGGTCAGCTTCTGAATCTTCAGTGATAATTGAAGTGTTCTAAAGTTAACAGTGCTAAAACAGTGTGAAGAAGACGACAGTGCAGGAAAAGGGGCTCTGAACTTCTTTAATGTATTATTAGAGCTTTTGTGGGGATGACTGAGGAGGAGGCAGAAAGCATCAATCAAAACCCTTGTATTTTGAGGTTATGGAGATCAAATAAAATGAAATCAAGTGATACTTCAAAAAGAGATGCTATGGGTTAAGGAGCTCCTGGCAAAGCACTATTTCTTAATAACTATGTGTGATGTTGTAGACAAGATAGGTCCCACCCCCAGCTTTTTTAGATTGTTTGGTTTTGAGCAGCTATTCAATCATGCAGTCTAGACACAGCTTAGCTGGCATGAGAAATACTCCCTTTCATGTTGCACCAGTTGATTTATTCATAATAATTTGTTCGTACCTTAATAGTCCAGAAAGTACTGAGATGTGCAAGATCTGAAGGAATTACTTTATTTTGCACCCTCTCCCCTTCCTTCCCCAGGAAGTTACACACTGAGGTATGCAAGACCCTTCCTCATATTTCATACTTCTGTTGCATGTACACCTAAATCTTTCCATCTCAAAGGAAGGTGTAAACTTAATTGAAATGCTGTTGCTATGTGCATCCAAACAAAGGATTTACAACTGTTTTGTATTTAGTGCTCAGTAATTATGAAATTATTCTGTATTCAGTGCCGCTATTATTCTGTTGTTTATGTTACATTGTTATTTAAATCCAGTCTGTCTTAGAAGGTGCAAGTTCAATGATACTGTTGACTTTGGAGAAAATGTCTCTGTTCAGCACTTGAAGGAAAATTTCTCCAGAGTTTAAGGTTCTCAGCTCCCATATAGATTGTTTACTACATGTGTTCTCAAATAATTTCTTGAAAGACTTGAGCAAACAATTCATTACATGATCTCCTATTAAGTGGGAAAGTAGGCCAATTATGAGTTGCTGACTTTTAATTAGCTTTATCTGTGTGCATTCTCCAGCCCTTATTCCATACCATTATGTCATGCTCAGGCTCCATGCCAGCCAATACATCCCCATTAACCACATGGTCCCCTTCCCATCCTTTGATGTAATACACTGGTATCACTCCACAAGTCCTGAAAAATATCCACAAAATGCTCACTGAGTTTTTTTAGTGTTTAGCCCCTGACTTAGGGCTCCATCTGTCACAGTGGTCACTCAGGACAGGAGGTGTGGTGTGTTGTGTGGGGTTCTTGGGCACCAAAGCCAGGCTCAGCCTGGGTCACTGCTGCACTTGAACTGCCTAAATTAAAGCTTCACTGATTTGGGTCCTCGTGTTACAGCATTCCCTACAACATGCAACTCAAATCCTGGGTTACAGCAATTTAAATGTTTTTCCATTACAATCTCCACCCCTCGTCCCTTTGGACCAGATCATCTGGTTTAATACTCCAAAGATCTGTCCCTTAAACCCTGCTCTGGCCTGAACTAATTCACAGACTGCAGACCCTTAAGGCTGTTCCTGACACAAGCAGGGTCTCATCTGTGAGCCACAGCCTCCTCAGGGGCTTACCCCAGGCTCTCGTGTTCCAGAATGGCACAATCCCTGGGCCACAGGTGGTTTGAGGTGTCCTGCTCCCACCTGGACTCATCCACAGGTCGCAGCACTCCCACTCCATCCTGTCCAGCACAGACACAGCACAGGTGTGCTGGTCCAGCCCAGGCACATCCCCGCTGCTGCCGTCAGAGCATTCTCAGGCACAGCAGAGAAAGGGGGTGAGCAGCACAGCTCTACAGTGAGAGCAGAGAGAGCAGAAAGTGCTGACAAGCACAAGAGCCTGGCAAACAGGAGGGAAGCTGCATGGCAAGAACAGGAGCCTGCCAGCTGATCCCTAAACAGCCCTAACAGATATAAATTCTATCCAGCACCTCCCAATCACACCTGCCATTACACTTAGGGGCACCAAAAAGAGCTGTCATGGTATAACCACAGCCAGTAACTAAACACCACACAGTTTTTGCTCCCCTCCTCCTTCAAATGGGAAGGGAGTGAAAAATCAGAAAAAAAAAAAACCAAAAAGAGTAATATTTGTGGGTTGAGATTGGGGCAGTTTAACAGGACAGAAAAGAAAGGGATAATGAAAATAATAAATAATTAAAAAAAAACAAAACCAAAAACAAACAAAAAAAACAAACAAAAAAAACAAACAAAAAAAAAAAAAAAAAAAAAAAAAAATACAAAAAAAAAAAAAAAAGAAAAAAAAAATTGTGCACAATGCATTTCCTTACCAACTGCAGATCAATGTCCAACCATCATCCCCCTGTCAGCTTCCCCCCCACCCCAGTTAACACCCTGAGCATGGCACCACAGGGCATGTATGGAGCATCTCCCTGTCCCAGCTGTGCTTCTTTGCAACACCTTGTGCCCCCTCAGCCTCCTCACAGGAAGGGCAGGATGAGAAGCAGAAGAATTCTTGACCACTGCTTAACAAAATCTAAAACCAGTGTGTTATCAACATTATTCTCATCCCAAATCCAAACCATAGCACTGTGCCAGCTGCTGGGAAGAAAATTAACTCTATCTCAGCTCAGACCAAGACACTAGTTTCCTTCTTGCTAGGATAAGAGGATTTCTAGGATCTTTCTAAGCATTTCTAGGATACAATTCATCAAGCTTGAGATGATTTGTTCACTCATGTTACCTACCTCTAGAAAATCTATTTCATTGTTTATTTACAAGACAAAACTAAGCTGATTCTCTAAAATTCATAAGGCAAATAAATTCCCTTCAAGCTAATATAATGACATATTAAGAGATGATAAAAGTATTTTTAAAATAATTGAGATTAAACAGTTGTGATATGGAGATACTTGTGATACTAAGAAACTGATTTGCATTTTCACATAAGCCCACATTGTATCAGAACTTCCTCATGAAAACCCATTTATCTGTCTCCTGTCACTTCCTCTTATGTCTTACACTCCAGAATCTCAAGGGCAAGATTGCCATTTGTCTTACCACAATACCCTTGTGATTTAAGACTTCCCCTGGTGTCATCATTCAAATAACGACACCTCAAGAAATCACAATCCCCAAAAATTTTTCTGGCATTGGTTTCCCTTCCTTTATTTCTTGCAACTAAAGCTAAATCTATACTTTTACACATGACAATTCATTCATATCTCATGCATTTTCAATGTTACATAGCCTGTAAATTTTTTTAAAAATTTTTTTTTTTTTTTTTTATGATGACAATGACAAAGGCCGTGAATGGAAAGTTGTAAAGGAGCTAGTGTGATAAAAGGCAAACATTCCTGTAGTCTAGGTGGGGAGGAAGCAATTCCTTCTCTCTCTGGCAAACTACATTAGCTTTTCTCCCCCTTAATGCCGCAACGCCACTGAGTAGGTCCCTGACACAAAGGCTGCATTACCCACTGATGGAAGAAGCAGCTATTACTGGTCCCTGCTGCTGCCCGGGGGCAGCTATAATTTCACTCTGTGTGTGTTTCACCTGCAGCCTCTCTGAGGGGCTCATCTGTATGCAGCGAGGCTGAGAGCCCGGCCGGCTCACATCCTGCCCCCGTCCACGGCGTGTCACAGTGCCAGCACCTAGGAAGGGCATTAATATTTATGGGGAGCCAGCACAAAGAAATCAAAGCATCTCTGTCTGCCTTTCGATTTATTCCATTCCTCATAAATTTAATTTTGGAGGAGCTTTTGGAGGGGCAAACCCCCCAGCAGTTACAGCAAGGCAGGGATGCACGTGTGATATTCAACTGTAACTGAGAAAAAATCATGCTGGTTTTTCCTTCAGTGAATTTGGGATTCCCTCCACCTTTTCAAAATTTCACATATTTTAACATTTGTTCTAATTAAAAAAAAAAAAACAAAAATTAATAATTTTTTTTTCTCATTAATCATCTCTCTTTCTTAATGAGGAGTTAAAAGTCCCTTTCTTCCAAAGTCCAGAGACCAGCACAGAACCAGGTTATCAAAATTCAGATTTGTAGTGCCTTCCACACATGAAACCATCCCAGAGCTTCACAGTAAATCATTATTTCCTCCTTCCCACACCAAGTACAAAATGACCAAGAACTGTGTCTTAGTGCTCAGGATTCTTCCTCCTCCATCTCCCTCTGAGGGCTCTGCAGAAGAGGTTGGAGTTGAAATGTTTTCTGTGGGTAAATGGAATTAGTACAATTCCAGGGTGGGATGTCTGAGCCACAGTCTAACAACTGAACTCTGTGGTGCTGTAGCTTTACTTACCTCAGCCCTTCCAAGTCCTATTTTTTGGTGTTTTTTTTTTGTTTTGTTTTGGGTTTTTTTGGTTTTTTTTTTTTTTTTTTTTTTTTTTAACTAATGTATTGTACCATGAAGGCTGTGACGTCCCTGTGCTCTGGGGGCTCTGAGTGGTTAGTGAATCACCAAAACTCTGAAGGTGAACAGTCTCCTGTGGGCAGCTGTACTGCTACATCAGGAACACTGATGTTTCCTGAAAAGAAAGACTTGCCCACCCAGCCGACACAGTGAGGTCTTAGAAATTGGGTTCAAGTCCTTTGCCCCATGTTGGTGTCCCTGAGGCCCTTTCTGCCCTGTGTCTAATGGCACATTCTGCAAAACAAGGATTGTCTCTTGCCTCGTGACGGCCACAGCATGCAAAAGGTTTTGGAAAAATGATGAATTTTGTTGGTTGTAAGGAAATGGGACAGGTGTGCTCTGACTGTCAGTAAGTAAAGGCAAGCAGGCAGGCTTCTCTTCCCCTAAATGTGGCCATCTCCTCCCATTGGGTCTCATAATGAGGCACGAGGCCTGCACTGCATCTTGTGGTGGCAACTCCTTTATTCCCTTGTAGTTTTTTGTAGGAAGGGAATGGGCAAAGCTGGATATGCCACATACTTCTGGTTGCCATGTAGAGTGGAAAATTCACAATAATTCTCCGATGCTTTGGAGTATTAGAAAATAACCTGGCCTGGTATGCAGAGCTGTGGTACAGGAGCTGGAGCCAAGACCTTGCTTCTCTGTCCAAAAGATAAAAGCCTATTTCAATAGTTTCCTGGTCAGGTACCTTTTGAAGCCCTGGCAGGTTCAGAATGGACATACGGAAGCATTGCTCTACAAAAAAAGGGTGACTAAAAACCGTAGCAGACTTCCTGGAGAGGTGGTCAGAGACCTAAGCCTGTCAGTGCTTAAGAGGCATCTGGACAACACCTTTAAGAACGTGCCTTAACCTGGTCAGCTCGGAATTGGTCAAGCAGTTGGATTACATGATCATTGTAGGCAGCTTCCAACTGAAAATATTCTATTCTTCCCTTCCTTCCCTCCTTTGTTAAAGAATTCAGTTACTCTCAAGGTCTCACAAAGGCTTAGGCAAAGGCAAAGGTTTTTCTGCTTTCTGTAGGAAAAGTCTCAGCTTTCAGCCCAGATACTTCCAGGGTATCTCCAGAGCTGCAAATCTCTTCCAAGTCAAACCACCTGTGCAAACCATAGGATTATTAAAAAGGGGATTTGCCTGATTCACGAAGAGTTCAGCCCTTGACAGTATGTCAAGGCTACCATGACAACAAAAAGTTCAGAAACATTTTGGTTCTAGAGCTGTGTAGCCCCGAATACCCTGAGCTGCTTGATTTAAGAAATTTCTCATTTAACATCTGCATGCACATTTCTCCTTTTCCAGGCTCTTGGGTCTCAGACTGGCTCCCATTTGTGATATTTTTTTACCATTTCAACTGTAAAAATCCTTCTTGAAATCTTTTCAGTTTAGTCACAGAACGTACTGCCCTCCATGCTAAAAAGGACAGAAAATGTATAAACACAATTCCCTACCCCTCATGTATATACCATACCTGAATGACTAATAGTTTCCAATTACACACTGGGATATTTTAAAATTTGTTATAATGTTTTGTTTCTTTTTTTCTGATGGTTTCTAGTGCCTTGGAGGATGAAAGGAAAGGCAAACCAGCCGATCTGTTTAGGGACAGGTCCCCTTCCACACCAGTAGACACTGACAAGGATCACAAAGTCTCGATTTTGTCAATGCTCACAACCCCAATATCTGGTTTATCATTTGGCAGCCCCTCTGCCCTTGATACCCAAAACCATACTTGACAGTATGGTCTAGTGTCAATGGCATGGCAGTGTTTTCTTGAAGGTAGGACTTGATGATCTTGGAGGTCTCTTCCAACATTAACAATTCTATTTTTCTATTTTATTCTATTTATGTCTCCAGCTAAATGTAAGGCCTGTTGACCAACAGCTCTGTGTGGCTGCAGTTTGTCTGCCCCCAGAGCTCTGCTGGAAGCAAGAGTGAGCTGACTCAGGGTTTGTTTCCATGAAGTCAAAGGTTTAGAGCAAAGATCTGCATTTAGCTATGTATTTTAACTATGGATAGCAGCCGATGACATGAACACTGCTTTCAATTTGCTACCATCACAAGAATAAATATTTTATAATTATGCCGTCAGCAGCAATTTGAGCATATATGCCCCTGGAATAAAAAGTTGGTTCATCCCTTTTTGGGGCCCCTAGTTCGTTGCTCTCTAACATTGTCAGCTTCACTCCCCAAAAATCCATCTTCCCTGAAAACAGACTCTGTCTATTATTTTGGAAGGATAATAAAACATGAAACCAGTGCCACAGCTCCTATGATGATTTAATTCTGTGTTACTTACATACCAACAAAATGTTCTTTTTTTCTAAACAAAGAATTGCAAATGCATTATGGCTTGGCATACACACTTGGTAGCCCTGGGCAATAGTCATTTAACTTGTTTACCACATGAAATTGGTTTGTTTTCTCTACATTTTTCCTAATTTAAGGCAGTAAACATACCAAAATTTAGTAGTGAAGCAAGCTTACTCCAATTTGCAAATCCAGGCACTGGAAGAAAAGGCTTAAAAAAATTAAGAGCCAGTTAATTCCATTGCTCCCTTTCCTGCTGTAGCAATAAACTGTAAACCTTCATGAAAGTTAACATTTACTCTAGCTAGGTAGTAAAAGAGCAATATCATATTTGCTAGATTAGTCACACATTTTCTCCCTTGGAGGAAAAAGTCTGAAATTGCCCTCAACAAATCGAAAAATATAAGAAAGATAATTAATGAAAATATTTATAAGAGTAATAACTCATAAAAATATAGACAAAATAAGTTTGAACTAGATAAATGTTGATTAATCTGGAGTCCACATCAGGAAACCATTGCATGTTTACACATTTGACAGCATGTGCTTCAAAGAGATACTTGACATTAATTGAGCATGGAAAGTGTACAAGCTCCTCAAAACTGTGCTCCAGTAAAAGTCTGACATGTCTTGATAAAGCCAAAACCAGTATCAACCACATATAAATGCACCTTATTCTAGAAGGAGACAGTGATGTAAATCTTAAAAATATACTGGCAGCAATTACTATTAATTATCAATAATACAACTCTGGTATTAATTCTGTTTATTCAGGAAAAACAAACAAATAAAAAAAAACCACAACCAAATCTGATCTGTAAATGATGGTTTTGCTTCCATATTTGCTTGCACTGCAGAGTCATTTTTAACTGTGCTTGCTTTAACAATGGAGTCTAAACAAGGAAATAAATCCCTAAGTGTAATTCATCCCCCGAAAATACCAAAGGAATAATGATGATAAAAATCTACACTTTTTTTTTTTTTCCTAATTTACAATCAGGAAATCACTATGATTATTTAAGAAGCAGATTTTCTAGTGGGCAAAGAAGGGATGGCCAAGTGGTTAGCGGAAAATTATTATAGTAACAGAAAAACACCCATTTTTTGGAAAGGCTTGTAGACACTCCTTTTTCTTTTTTATGCTGTTCAGATTTGGTCACAAATTCTGTTACACTATTTTTTTTTACTGTTGTCCCATTCAAGTGTCAACTGATGATTTGCTTTGAGGTATTGCTGGCTTATTGCAAATAAGAGAAAAAATAAGAAAAATACTAATAACAGCAGCTGTAACAGTTTGAATATTGTTTATTCACAGATTTATTATTATTATTACTATTACTATTACTATTACTATTACTATTACTATTACTATTACTATTATTACTATTATTACTATTATTATTATTTGTTATTTATTTTTCACTGTAAGGATTGCCACACACTGGCACTGGTTGCCCAAGGAGGTTGTAGAGTCTCCATCCTTGGAGTTATTAAAATCCTGAATGAATGCAGCCCTGAGCAACCTGCTGTTGAGCAAAGCTTTGGAAGTAGATGGTCTTCAGTGCTCTTTCCATTACAGTCATAGAATTATAGAATATTCTGCGTTGGAATGGGCCCACAAGGATCACCCAGGTTCAACTCTCAGTTTTTTTGCACAGGACAGCACCAACAATCAAACGTGTGCCAGAGAGCACTGTCTTGCCACAGACAATGTGAGAATTCAGATTTATATTTCCAGATGCTCTGTCCTGGAAATCCTACTGCTTTTGCTGACAGGAAATTGTAAATGAAGGGGCATGAACCTGGAAAGGATAGGGTTGAGTAATATTGTTCTCATTACAGCCAAATGGGTTTGGGGGGGGGGACTTGAGGGATGGCAAGTAGTCAGCCAAGAAGTCCTGGAGTCCTCACACTGACAGTCAAGCCATCTTGATCAGCTGCCACTTTTTAAGGAATAAGAAAAAAAAATATCAGGAAAACAGCTTGACATCCAGGAAGTCCTTTGGATTTTTTTTTTCTTGTTTTGTTTTTGTTGTTTGTTTGTTTGTTTGTTTGTTTTTAAGTACTACCATTTCTTAAGCTGAATTCACAAGGGCAGCATCTTGGAAAAGTACACCCAGGCCATAAAGGAAGGTTTTCAGTTGCCTAAGTATGGGTGTGTGCTGCTCTTTTACACAGGGGAAAGACTTCAATCATCACTTGCTGCAGCTCTAGAGAGCCTGGGCTTCCTCTGATTCTGTTAAATAAATTACACATATGCAAAAATCTTGAATGTTATCTGGCATCTCTCCTGGTGCAAGGTGTGTATTTACCTGGTTGGGATTCAGTTCTCTAGCACTCACAGACATTTTTACTTTTGTGTAGCTGTATCAGCAGTGTACAGATTTATCACGTTCTTTTACACAGCCATGGAAAGACATATTTTAACCAAACCGTAAATAACTTCACCAAGCCAATGAGATCTGCTAACGGCTTGCTTTCTGTATGCATGTTCACACACTACTTTGCATAATTATTTCATGAAAATTTTGTCTCTAATGCCTCAAAAATCCTCAGCTCTCCTTAGCTGCTAACAATGCTGCCTGCCTATGTCTTTGATAAGTGTAGTAATATCAAATAGATGATCTGTGTAACAGGACACGACAGCAGCCTCGAAAAGGCAGAAAGAAAAGCAAATAAAGACCAAGCATTCTCCCACCTTTCAGTCCCAATTTCTGATACTGGGGTTTAGCTTTGTTATTTCTTCTAATCTGTTTGAAGAAACCACTCCTGGGCAGGGCATCCTTATTGCAAGGATCATTAATTTGAAGAGAGGCGAACGAAAAACAGGGAATTTGTATTTCAGTCACAAAATGGATCAAAGGAAACTTTCCTAGGGCAAGGTGCTGTTGTCAAGATTGTCCTGAAGAAAGGAAAATTATTACAGAGGATTATCTATAACAGTGTTCTCAACCTTTCTTTCAGCTTCTCTACCCCAAGGCAGAAATACAGTGTGACTGATTATGATTACCACACACGCACACAAGGACTCTCTCTTCCACAGTTGCAGTTTTGCACGTGTCTTTAGCATGACGTTATTCCTAAAAATAGACCTGCCACACATATGCACTCACATATGCTCAACTTTAAGATTATGATGATTACTACTATAATAATTATAACAGTAACAGTAATAATAGCAAAAACAATAATAATAATAATAATCTTCATCTCTTTGAGGTCTCAGTGTGACTCAAAACACAGGGAAAAATAAATGCTCTTTTTGCAGAATGATGTGGCAGGAGATTTGTTCCATATTTCTTCCTCAGTTACTGCTCACTGGAGCTTCTCAAAGGTCACCATTTTAAGTTGATTTTTCTGGTGAAACATTGATCCTTTCAGTACCAATTATCCCTAGATGAGACATGACTGGTGAAAACACATATTTTATTATCTTGGAGCAGATCTGGAGCATGCTCGGGTAGTGGGACCCTACCAACACCTATACTACCCAGCAATGGATCCCATTCTCAAGGCTCCATAGCTCTGCAGCAGTTTGCACCTCTGCAACTAAATCTGCTTTCTCCCCTGAGACCCACATGGCCTGGCACTTGCTGCCTACTGGGAACAGCGTTTTGTCATGCTGCACATGAATTCCTGGGATAAATTGTTCTGGACTCAAGACATGCAGGAAGCATGCCAGAAATTGACTACTATGATATAAACACAACTGAATGCACCACAGTACTCAGGACTATATTGTGAGCTGTTTTGATTTCTAGGGTTTGTGCAGCTCCTGGGACAGAGCACCATATTAAGATGATGGAAAGAGGTGATTTTGTGGTCTTCTTCTTTGTGGCAGGTGTAAAAATCCTATTATTATAATCATGAGAGAGACACCGCTGCCCAAGTTGAGGTGCAAACGAGAAGACCGAGACAGAAATTTTACAAAGAACATATTTCATTGCAGAGGATTCAGGATTTGTTTTCATAGCGTTTCAGCCTCAGCTCAAAAGTTGTTGGAGGTGATGTTATAGTCATCCATAAGACTAATCTCATGCACTGATCTCAGTGATAGACATGAACGAGATGAAATCGCATGTAGGACAAGGAAAGAGAAGTCTTATTTCTTATTTTCCATCTTGTGCACCATGTTTGGTGCAGGAGGACAGTGAAGGGCTTTTCCTTAGTTATTTTTCAATTATTAGAATTGGCATAATGATGCCTTCCTCACAGTCATTGTATGAATATGTTGCCTATATTTTCATTTTAGTTACTTTGCTAGATGTTTTGAGTGATAGGGACGAGTTTTTTATGGCACACTTTTATGACATTTCTTAGATACATTCTGGGTAGCACTCCAGAAAAAAAAAAAAAAAAAAATTCCTCCTAAAATTATCATCAAGAAGAAATGCAAGGAAAAGTGAAGGTTATCAACTTCCAGGCTCACTAAGCAAAGGAAAAAAAATTGCTAACAAAAAATCAAGTGACAAAAATAGAAGGATATATAACATGAAAAATTATAGTAGAATCAGAGATCTGCAACCTGTTCCCTATGACAAAAGGCTGAAAGAGTTGGAGTGGTTCAGCCTGATGAAGACAAGGCTCTGGGAAGACCTTGTAGTGGTCTATTAATAATTAAAGGAGCATTATAAGAAGGCTGGGTAGAGACATTTTAGCAAGGTGTAAGGCAATGAAACAAGTGGAAGTGGTTTTGAACTAAAAGAGGGGATATATATTGCATGTACTTTGGATATATAGTGGATGTATTTTGGATATACATTGGATATATACTGGATATAAGGAAAAAATTCTTGACACTGAGAGTGATGAGGTTCTGGCACAGGCTGCCCAGAGAAATTGTGGATTCTCCACCCCTGTAAGTTTTCAGGGCCAGGTTGGACAGGGCTAGGAGCAATGTGGGACAGTGAAGGGTGTCCCTGCCCATGGCAGAGGTGGGGACAAGGTGATCCCACCCAACTCAAACTGTGAATTCTGTGATTCTGTGAAACCCTAGCACAATGTACCATAATATAAATGCATTTTCCCAGACAAAAACAAACAGAATTTTTACGTGACCAAGTATTACAACTGGATCACAGAAACATTGAGAACCGGTTGTGTTCTGCTGTGGATTAGGGAGTTCAGTGTTTAGGGCAGTGCCTAAAATACCTCTCTAGCCTTTCTGTGGTATGAATCCCCTCTGGAGAGGCGCTATCCTAGAGATGAAAAAGGCAGAATGAAATGAAGTTGCCATCACAGCATGCTTGAGAGAGCTCAGTTCACTGGGATTACAGACGTGACACACTTCTGTGTTTCTCTTGGAAGGCAGACAGCTGTGCATTGCCATAGAGGCACAGCAGATGCCAAATGCCAATTGTTAAACCCTAGTGGTTACTTTAATTGCCCCTCTCCACCAATATGAGATTTTGCAATGGTAGGAAAGCCACAGAGGTTGCTGTCACTCAAGTTCTCTGAACCTACAGCTCTGAGAGGAAAAGAATAAAAAATGAATGTAGTAAAAAAGGACACAAAAAACCCAAGAAAAAACAAACTACAAATAAACAAACAAAAGTCCACAGGCTTGTGACAAGCTCGTAAACAAGTATATAAAGGGAAGGGAGAAAAGGAGTTGATCCAGCATCAGATTTGAGGTTTCACCTGAAAGTTTCATAAGGCAGCTATCAGTGTTTCAAGAGAGACAGGATCCTCAGCAGCAAAGTTACAGCATGATGGACTCTGACATTTTGCAAAACTGTAAAATGTGTCAGTAGCTTTAACAAGCAGGAATGCTTTGACCTCCTGAGGTTCCTGTCCAATTTAGCCATTGCAACTTTTCAATTCCTACAATTAATGGTTACATTCAGCTGAGGGAGGGAGGGAAAAGGGTGACAGGAAATGTTGCCTTAAAGCCAAGACAGCATTCCTTTTCTTTTTTTTTTTTTTTTTTTTTTTTCTGCTCGAGCTCCATTATCAGATTTTCCCTCCTAATTCTTCACTGTGTGTTAGATATTTTCAGAGCTTTGATTTTCCCTTAGCACCTATATTTGCAAGTTTCTTGCTCTGTAAATATGCATTAATGGAAGAATTCCAAGGGATTCTGATCCTTTGACTAAACAATCATAAGGTTATTTTGCAGACTTTTTATTTTACGTTTGCTAGCACTAACACAGCACCCACATTAGACTGGTCGTTTTGTTATTTATTCCATTTTGAGGATAATCCTGCTCAATCTGCAATTTAGGGATCGCTGCTTTTCTCCAGAGGAAAAGAAGTCACTTTGAGACCTTGCACATGCAAAAGCCAGAGCAGACACATGGGGGGCTTAAGCCATGCTTAGAGGATGAGTGCTGCTAGCTATTAGTAAGAAGGTGCCAATTCAAGAGAGCACTACAGAGTCATTTATTTTCCTCACATTGATACAAAACAGATAAGACATTATAAAAACAAAAGAATGCACATTTCCATGAGATCAGGAGAGGAAAAGCTCTCCAAGAGGCTTGAAGTTTTAAAAGAGAGCCTGTTGGTCAAAGAGTAGTGTGTGCTGCCAAGGCAGGTAACACTCATGCAGAGTCTCACTCCTGTTCAGTTCCATGAAAGAAAATGGAGATCTCACCTGGGGATCAAAATAAGATTTACCAACCAGATTTTCCCCCTGGCAGTGCAGGACACCACACATTTGTTCCAGATTTTTCCCATTTACAAGAGCAATGATTTGTCATGTATTTGCTGCTTCAGTGCACTCCTAATGCATATTTTTCCTGGGGTTTTCTAGGTATAATCAGAAAGATTCAGCAATGGAATTCCCTTCCCTGGGATGCTGTAGATGTAAAAAGCTGGCAAGGAATCAGGAGGAGACTGGACAAGTTTGCAAGAAGAAAATATGAGCAGATACAGTAAATGCAAGGAAAGCACTCCTGTCTTAGAAAGGTTTAGTACCTGATAATAAATATCTGGGGAAGAGATCAGAGCTGGAATCACACATACATGCTCTGACACTTCACTTTTTCATTGGCATCCAGATTTGACTGTTGTTGGAGATATTAGAAGGACCTTTTTGACTCACTGTAGCTGGTCTTACATTTTTATGTTCTCAGAGATCCTTAAATGTGCTCTTTCAAAATGTCTCTCTCCTTTCCCTAAGTAAGGACTGGGGACATGTAGAGAGTGGAGATGCCCCAGAGATTGCTTCAGGTGTCATGACAGGGAAGAGGAATTGCATGGGGAAAATTAACAATTGAAAAAAATGAGACTAAAAACACATTACAAGCCCGGGAAAAGTGCAAAAGACTTGAGAGTGGAAATGTAAATGAGGGCAACACGGAACTTGTAGCTGAGCACAAATTCTAGAAAGAAAGGAAATCAGTCTAATGTCAAATGTCAGGCTTATACTTCCAGACTCACTTAAATTATTGTTTCCCAAAACATTCACAGATATATATCTTGTACTTTGAAGGGTTCTCATAACTCAGTGAGATAGATCAGAAGATCAAAAATGTGTGGAGGATGGGGCTGTACCTCCCTGTTTGCTCATAGAGGAGTTAGCAATAGGGATCATTTCTCAATGTGAACAATTCCTAGTACACACATTATTACATCCTTTTTGTCAAGTTCTTCTGTCAGCCTTGCAGGTACTTTTCTCTCAGAAAATCTGCACATTAACACCTTCCATACCCTACCCTGTAAGATAAAACAGTAGCAGAAATGTCCCTTTAAAAATCCCACTCTTTCTTTTACCTGAATATGGATGCTAAAACTCAGTTAATTTCTCATCTGTGGGTCTCCATCTCTGAACAGAAAGTGATTCTTAGGGCCAGATTGCATTTATTCAAATATATCTAGGTGGCAACTAGAGATGAGGTTGACTCCAGTATTCACTCAGTCACTGCAAGAAAACAATTTTTCCATGTCTTGGAGTAAAATGCCTTACCTGTGAGTCCTCAACCCAATTCTATTTTCTCTGAATAAATATGTGAGATAATAGTTATTTCATTTTTCCTTACAGCTCATCACTGATCATGAAATCTTTCTACTGTCACAGAGTAATGCTGGTTAATTTTCAGCATTTTGGTATAAATATCATATGAATAGAAATACAGGATGAATAAGATGCTGACAGCTGAAAACCTTATATTTTGTCCATTTCTGTCCAATTACAAAGAAATCGATATCCTTCTCAGAGCTGGAGAGTAGTTTCAGAATACAATATATAAATAATTAAAATTATACCTAAAAATGGTGGGGGGTTGTTTAATGTGTTTTGTTTTTTCAATATATGAATTGGTATTTATTCTTTACTAGTTCATGCTATTCCATAAAAGGAAGCCCTAGAAATATGACTGCATTAATAATTTAAAATATTATTTTATTTTTGTCTCCCTTACAAGGCATATTAAAGGCAAGTGCTAGAAGTCATATAACCCTTGCAAGAGAAATAAGTATCACAGCACTGATCCTACAGATGAGGAAATTAGGTTATGAAGGACAAACGGGCTATATTGTGGGGACATAAATTGCTCTGTGTCACACACCCTGGGCAAATTCTCTGAAGGAGGTGTTTGAAGCTCTTGGATTTCTGGCATGGGACTTGACTGGAATTTTCACGGTCTGCACATATCCCAGACTACTTCCTCAAAATCATAAGAGGAATCCAAGATGCAGTTTGCCAAGATGCAGATTTTTAACCAATGGGAATGCTAGGAAAGTAGTTTTCATTTAGAAACCTAAAGCAATTTCTGAATATTGCATGTATTGCATGAACCTGATAGTTTAAGCTTATTTTTATGCTTTCCCTATGTTATTACTAGGTACATAGAAATGTGACAGTTCTCCCTTTCTGTTCCCTGATTAATCTTTTCATGTGACACTCACAGTGTTGTGCCTGTCTTGTGTCCCATTTCACAAACAGCAGATATGCAGGTGGATTCTAACAGGGAATGGTTCCTTTCAGGTTTACAAAGAAAAATAATATACATATATAATTAGATTTGCAGTGTTCTTTCTTTCAGCTGAGATTCACCTTGCCTAACTTAGCTATATAAAAATTAGTTATTTCATTAAGGTAGCCATCTAAATTTCCTCTCTAAAGAAAGGAGAGGAAAAAGGTCTCTGCAGAGAATGATTCATCATGCACATGTTAAATATCTATTTTAGGGTAGGATTAATTCCTCTCTGGTGATACCATGCTCTATCCCATGACTGTGGAAACAGTTTAAATAATGGGTTATGACCAGAAACACATACTTTTAACAGAATAGAGCTGGACAAGATAAATGTTAGTCAATTTTATTTTTTTTAATCTTTTTCATCATTGTGCAAAGCGCTATATGAGCTTAGTTAAAAATTACGCTATAATTTAACATTTGTTACAAAACAAATATCACAAAGAGTGTGAAATATTTGCACAGGAAGCATTGGTGATGCAGTACACGTGTTCATTCTGGAATTGACATATTTTGTATTCTGAATTTTAAAGACCTAGGAAAAAAATGTCATAATGTTATCAATTGCACTTTAAAAGGAAGAAACTTTCTTTTCTTATCCTTTACAGACAGAAAAGTAATTGTTGGCAGGGAGTGTAATGCTAAGATTTTTTTCTCTTGTCCTTACTTACTTCATTCTTTAAAATCTACCTTTCTCTCAAACCTTCTGGAGGCCATGGGTTTCACATGCAATTTTCCTGTAATGTTATAAATAAAGGAGAAGTATCTGTTTTGATTGCCTACAGGCATCCTGACATTTGAAGTCAGCTATCCAGCTCTGTCGTTCAGGTTTATACATATCCACAAACTGCAGCATTTCAGAAAAAAAAAAAAATAGGTTGCACACCACAAGAACAATAGGGGGGAGGAAAAAAGATAACACTCATGTGAAGCTTTAATTAATGTTAAGCCAATGCTGGCTTGTAGGAAATGTCAAGTTCCACTGGATAAATCAGGGCTGCTTCTTGGTTTTGCAACTCATCATGTTCTGTGTTCAATAAGATGCCAGGCTGCTTATTTTGAGTGTCATTTATGTGCAGTGTTTTTCATGTGGTCTTAGAATAAGGTGCCAAAGTTGTCTGGTTCCCCACTTTATTCTACGATTAATAATGCATTAGCCTAGCAAAATATTTGCTCCTGTTATTACTCTTGAGGTTATGAAATTAAATATATATAACTGAAAAATACAGTAAGTATACAGGAGATAAATCTTTCTCTGGTCTTCCCTTCCCTGTTTTCATTCACAAGGCAGCTCCCTTAGTTATAAGAACAGCTCTTGACTTTCAAAATTCATACACCAAAAGAAGACTTAATTAAACTTTCTCAGCTTGATTTGCCTGCGTCTGTGAGCTTAAAAGCCCATCACTGCATAAACCTTTAGGTTTCTTCTGTTCCTCACTCTGATAGTGCAGCTTTATACCAAAAGAGCTCCACTGAATTCAACACTTACATCAGAAGCTTCATGTTATTAAAAATATTTTTATTGTATAATAAACATTTTAGGTTATAACTTCAGCATAGAAGGATGTAGAAGTCCTGATTTTTCTTTTTTCAGGAGAGAGAGCTTGGGGAAAATAACTTTGAACCTGGATTCAGACTTGATAAGTGCCCACGACAAGCATGGTGCTGCTGGGTTTGCCAACATACTTGCTAGGGAAGGCACTCACTGAGTGTGCTGCTGTGTTTTTGCAAACCCTTACAGCACATTTTGTTTATTTTTTTCTTTCTCCTCCGCATTTCTTAGTTCTGTTTTCCCCCAGATATTTTTTTTCCAAATCCTTTGAAAGTTCCCTGTGATCATTCTCCAGCGATGGAGGAGTTGAGGAGAAAGGCAGCACAAGCTGTGGATGCTGAGAGAGAAGCCCTCAGAAAACACTGGAATAGTGGATTCTATCAGCCTTTTCCAACTTCATAGATGTTACAAGATGAACTTATCTGCCCTCAAGCACTCTCTCACCTGTCAGTATGAGGCACTAAGGCTTTGCATGTTCCAGGTGTTTGGAAAGCTGTGGGAATGACTAATCATTTGGTTCATCACCTAGCTTTTCATCACAAAAGCTTGGAATTAATACCAAAAGTAAAAAAGACCCCAAAATTTTTTCCCACATTGTTATTCTTTTGTAATTAGGAAAAAGGAAAAAAAAAACCTTCCATACTTAAGGAGAAGTCTTGTTCTGTACAATACATCATTATTATTATAATCATATATAAAAATATGGTTATTATTGATTGTATATAATTAATACTTATAATCAATAAATTACAAATATTAACTATGTGCAATTTCTTTTGTAAACCACCTATTTTTGACAGTTTTCTAAATAAATAACTGCATTTTGAAATAAAGAAGTGACATGCTCAAGAAAAGTTTTGCTTTCCTATTTTGTTCATTTTCCTCTTCATAATCTTTCAAAAATTAGACTGATGAGCTTTAAGCTGTCAGAAAAGAAGTCGAAAATATTTTTAAAATAACTGTTTCTGGAATTTATGCCTGAAATCTTTTTTTCTGTGCTAACCAAATCCCAGAGTCTCACAAACTTCAGAACATGATTATTTTATAAGGAATTGCCTGAATTTCCTCCTCTGTTGATGCCTTTCTGTATCAAACATGTTTACCTTGTTCAATTTCTTCCCAGACACTTATTCATGACTGGTGCTGAAGAGAGAAGTTTGGGCTTGATGACTTGCTGCTGGGTGCTGCAAGCTCACCCTGGTGTTCCCCTGTTATCTGATATTAATGAGTGTGGAGGATTGGTGTTGGGTGCACACACACATCTGTAATGGTCAGAAGACAATCAGGGAGATAATTAGATTGTAACAGCAATGCATAATTAATGCAAAATAATGGGACAGATCCCAATCGGTTGCACCAGTGGTAAATCCAAGGTAACCCTATTAATGTCGAGGACAGTTGTTTGCATATGTTGTACATTGATTTAACTGAGGTTTGATTCAGGCTCATTAAGTGACACATTTTTCACTTGTATTGTTTGGATGGGCAGACTGTGGATGATTACCCTCAGTTTCAATGGCACTATATCAACTGTTTTAAGACATGTGAATTAAACTCTGAGCAGGTGCCAGAGATGCCTAATCAGAAGTGCAAGCCATGTCCATGCTAAATTCTAGGTTCCTTAAAGACAGCAGATTCCAAGGAATGTTTATCAACAGCTGTGGGTACATTAGGTTTTAAAACAGTCCCTAATCAAAACAAGGAATAACGTTTCTTGTGACTGCATGCAGCTTTTGCTAATTTGTTTGTTTTGCTATTTATATCAGCAGCAAAGAAAATGTCATTTAAAAGGCAAAGATCTTTTAATGAAAATGGTCAAAACTGTGCTCTGCAGTAAGGCATCAGTATTCTATATAATACAATGGTGTCCCATAATTTATTCTAATGGAAATGCTGATGGAGAAAGAGAGGCAGATCACTTCATATGAGTCCACAGAGCAGCTCAGGTAAAAAGGATCTCTGGAGATATCTCATCCAGCTGCCCTGTAAAGCAGGTTGAACAGGATCCAGAAATTCAGGTGGTCCTTGGATATCTCTAGAGCAGAACACTCTGTGCACAGCCTGTGCCAGTGCTCAGTCACGCTCACAGCAAAGGTGGAGGATCTCTGTCGTGGTGCCAGTCTTCTGTGTCACAACTGAGAGAGGCCAGCCACCTGGCTTGGCTTAAACAGACAGCTTCTGGCCTTGTCTGTTCGCTGAAACTATTTCCACTTGTGCCGTACATAAAGAGACAATCCAGCCATGTGCAGCCAGGTGCATCACTTTGTGAGCCGTCACTCCCGTAGGGAAATGCAGATTTAGGATGATTTGATGCAGGCTTCCTGAAGGTTTTTCTGTAAGATTGAATTGTCGGGCTGTTCTGGTCCAGTCTGGCTGGCTATGGACCTTAGCCTTCACAATCTTACACAGGACAGGAGCAAAAGACGAAAGGCGCTCTTTTCCTCTCAGGAACACAGTCCTATTTATTTCCTAGATAGGCGGCACCAGGTGGTCCAGGTGACTTCCCAGGTGAAAAAGAGGTGGGGAGCTCCTCCCAGGGAGATTTTAAGCTCAGGGGAAGAGGGGCAGAGGAAGGGAGCCAGAGCCAGTGGTATAAAAGTGAGGAAGGGGTGAGGGGAGGGGTAAACCAGGGACAAACCATTACCACCGGGGCTTTTGGAGGAGGCAAAGACCATGTAATATAACAGGGGAATCCCATGAGGGTACAAACATACTTATTAGTGCTATAATGCAGAACCCAGTGCAAAACAACTAAATGAACTATTTAGTGCACTACAACACCTCCCCCTTCTCTGTTAAGAAAAATTAAAAGAAAAGCGTTGGGCCTATTCTGACCAGATTATGAATTTGTCCACCACTCATGATTTGTGGGCCTGTCAGTTTGCTTTAGGTCCACAAATTCTGTGTGGTTGGCTTCTGAGGTAGTGGAGACTTAACTGCTAATAGCTTTTAAAAGTATATGATATAGAATTCTGAACACTTACATGATTAGAAAAAGAACAACAAAAACAATGGAATTGTCTTAATTATAGAAGTCCACCATCCTGGGAATCCCCAGGGTTATAATCATAATATTATAATTATCAGCAATTATAATAATCAGCACTGTTTCCCTTGAACAGTTGGCTGAACCAGTCCTCAGATTCTTGCTTGACTTGTCCGATGAGGCTTTTCACTTCTCGGAGAGCTGTGTGGACATTGGGTGCTTTCAAAGTTAAGTTCAAGCAGCAAAGTCCTTCAGATTCCTGGCATTCATGTCCATGGAGCAGCAGGAGGAAGTCTATGGCACAATACAACATTTTTCTTTTTTTTTCTTTTGGTGTCTTTAAGGGTTAATCCAGGTACTTCATTTCTGGAGCATGCAGAGGACAGGAAATCATCTTAGGCTCCAGAACAGGGTGACTGCATGCAGGCTGCCTCTGGGAAACAGGCCCAGATGCTGCCAAAGCACATCTCAGCTCAAGGGGCATTTTAGAGTAGTTAGGCTTTATTATTATAGACAGTATTACTGTAATATTGTACAGCATGAAGTGCCAGAATTAGTATTCTAGTGGCCAGCCCAGATGTACTCTGAGCTGATGTAAACCAAACAATAAGAATTTCTTGATTCAAAGAGTGATTCAAAGCCCAATTAAGTTTACAGAGAAACTCTTTTGATTTCCTTCTGTCAGAAACAGGCTCTTGAATTTTCATTGCCCATCATAACACCCAGTGGCTCATCTCAATGTCAGCTTCAAAGAGAACGGGAGATGCTGCCCTGCCTCACAGAAGGGTTGCAGAGGTTAGTGCCTGTCTACACATCTGGATGCTGCAGTGGTGATCATTATGGAAGAGTCCATAAAGAGTTAAAAAGCTGTGGAGGGATTGAATAGTGTGAGGTAAATAAACCCTAGGCCTGCATGTTGCATGCGAGAGAGTGAAGTGTGGTATGGAGGTATAATATATGTCCTACTCCACCAATTTTTGAAATTGATCAGTGCCTGTGGACAAAAAACCCCTAAAGACTAGAATAATAGAGACTATCTGATAGTGCAACATCAGAAAAAAGAAGGAAAAAAAAAAAAGAAAAAAATTAGAACAGAATGGAACACTTTGCAGCATTTCATGATTTCATGGTGTTTATTTTTCCATAGTTCAAGGCATAAGTCTGAAGACTGGAGCTGTATTTTTAATTGAAAGGTGATGGTTCCTCAGGAGATGAGATTTTGGCAGCTTTTCCTACATGTCATTGTGCTGCCTCTGTTTTGTCTTTAAAAAGCTAAGCTCATGTGTAGGGTTATACTGGCTTCCTGGTGTACTTCTACACTAGACTTTTTATGTCTTTGCATGGAAACTATAATTTAGCTTCCCGTCTTTTTTAAAGTGCTTTGGCAATTCTGCCACTTCCATGACCTCTGTAGTATTTATTTGGGTTGTTTGCTTAGGTCATACAGAGGATATAAGACATTTATTTTGTTGGTTTGTTTTTTGGGTTTTTTTTTCACTCTCTATTTCTGCTTTCACATGTCTTTATATTTCTCCATTCTGTATTTATATTGATTTTTAAAATGTATTTTTTTCTTTGTCTCTTTTTTCGCACTCTATGCCTTTAACCACTTTTTCTACTTCAGATGCAAATCAGCATTATTTCCCTTGAATTATTCACTATTCTTAAAAAAAATAATATATATATATATATTAGCAAGCAGGTGATCTTTTGGTTCCCATATTTTCAACTCACTTTCCAGATTTCTAATTGCTAGTGTTTCCAGGACCTTGACAGCTGTTTGACAACACTGTCTACCTCTAGTCATACTTTAACCGTTATGATAAACCACAAAGGAAGATTGGTTTCTCTAGAGAAAATTCACTCTTGCATCTCATGTTAAATCTGCAGGTCTAATATCATATGCAGAAAACCAAATTTGAAGCTTTCTCATTATTATTTAAGCATGGCAATCATCTTCACTGTTTTATCTACAAAGTCACATACTGAGAACTCTGTTTACCTTCAGAAGCATGATGCCAGTCCCAATGTCACTGTGTGGGGATTTTTTTCCTTTGAGAAATGCCTATAAATTTAAATGTTTCTACTAAATTTCTGAGGTTGTTCTCAATAATGTAAATACTTTAATTGCTCCTAAACACTGGCCTCTAACACCTGTGTGAGAAGATATTTCAAGAATAAAGTGGGCTAACTGAGATCAGATGGACCTTTTTAATATTCATTTCACAGCCAGAATATTTACTGGACAAAATATCCCTTGAAGGTATTTTGAGAACCTTATTTTACTTTGGCTTAGGAGGATGACATAAAACCTGTAAGACATCTGTAAAATCAGGACTCTGAAAATTTGACTCCTGAGTGGGATGTCTAAAGTAATCTTGTGCTATTTATCTTTGTTTGTGAATCTTGCATTTGATTGAAGTTTAGCTTTATAAAATTTAAATACTAATAATACAGAAAAAAATTAGAATTAAAATTACACAGCTCAAAGCAAAGGACATAAAAAATTTATGGTGGTGCCATAGTAAAAAAGTAAGATTACAGAATGTCCTCCTTATCTTCACTAACTGATCTGAGAGAAAAAAATTGAAACAAAAGAAAAAAAAAATCATTAATTTCTACTTTCTTTAACAAAAGTTGGAGGAGTTCACCCTTCAAGCCAAGCATTGAACCTTTGTCCCCTCTCCCCCCCACGTTGCTTGCTCAACTCCACACTGCTGCCTTGAATTGCTTCCAAATAGGCTGGGAAATTTACAGCTGCTATTACAGGTCATGTAATACAGGTTAAACCTGTGTTTACAGCCCAATAATTTCCCTGTGTCTTTAAACGAGCTATGAAGTATTTTGTAATGCAGATGGTCTGCTTTTTTTATTTGCCCGTAAAAGCAGCAAAGGGAAGCTACAAAAACTCTGTGTTCCCTTGTCACTGAGGACAGCCTTGCTGTTGTGCTGCACTGAGCCTGCAGAAGCAGGACCATCAAATGGCTGCAAATTCCAAGGAAATGCAGGTGCCAGAAGCAGCAGAGGAGGTATCTAACTCGCCTGAGAGGGTCAGAAAAAGGCAACTGAATAGTAATTCAGGATTTAGGTAAATTTGCCATTGTCTAAGTCAGGGGAAACAACCTTTAAGGCGTCCCTCTTCTCTTTTGATCTTGGGGATAACCAGAATTAAATTGCTCTCAATACATCCATCAGTCTTGCTGCTACACTAGATGAGAATAATCTTATGACCATTGAAATTTCCTCGTTCTTGAACCAGAGAAAGGAGTAAGCCACAGAAATCATATGGGTTCATATTTCTTTGTGCCAAAATAAATGCAAGAGGACTAAAGCATAAAAGGATAAATGTGTAAAGAAATTTTAGAGCCGAAAAGGAGAAAAGTGAACACGGTTTGTAAACATTGTAGCGTTCAGAGACAGGGCAGGTAATCTGTTTTGCCTGGATGCTCATCCTAGTTCAGATCTGATTCATTGCTTTGATTTCTCATGGATTTGATTTGACGGGCAAGAGGTCACTTGGGATGGGGTCTCTCCTGTGTTTGTGCCAACAGCACCCTGGAATCCCAGCTGTGGACCAGGACCCCCTAATGAGAACTTCTGTACAAACAATGACAAAGAGATTTATCTTTTATTCAAATCAAGGAAGGTAACTGATTGGTGAGCTGTATCTGAGCCAAATATAAAGGATCTTTTTTACTAGTTCATGTTCAGAAGCACATGAATGACAACAGATTTTTGACTTCAGAGTAAAGCAGTACAAATGCTGAACATGTGAATTACTTATAGCCTATTTATTTAATATATTTTATTTGGTTTTAGTTTGTAAAGAATCTAGACCTAAAGGAATTATAAATTGAAAGATTATCACCATAATTCTTTGGACCCCAGCAGTGATTATAAAATGAGCTCATCAAATAATCATTTGCAAGTGTTTATGAGCCAGGATGTATTTCCTTTGTCAATTTTGTAACCACGCTCTGTAGCATTTGGAAATGCTACAGTTTGCAAATAATTCCTTGCTAGATTATTTTTTTTCCCCTTTGTGAAAGAAGCAAGCTCAAATGAGGCATTTCATTATTACTTCAATAACGCACAGTCAGCAAAGCTTTCATGTGTCTTGATTGTTGATAGGCACTGGTGAAATAGGAAGAGACAAAGTTTGTCAGGTAGGGACCTGTACAGACACAAGTCACTCCAGCTAAACAGCACGTCCGTGTACATTTAAGTCTCAGACAGAAAAGACAGTGGGGAGGAGGGGAATCAACACCTATTAAATTTGGATGGGGACAGAAAGAGTGGCCTTTGTTGACTGACAGACAAGGTTATGTGGCTGAACAATAATTTGAAGGCCTGAATTATTCATGTTCACTTCAAGGTAAAAGGGTTTAACCTGGTGATATCATCGTGTTGCAGTATTTCACTAAGGCAAGAAGTGTTATTCCTAACTCATTATTTTACTTCATTCATGTCTTATGCATGAAATTAGAGAAGGGATTGGGAATAACGGCTAATTTTTAGAGAAAAATATATGTGCATATATTAAGGTCCAAGAGCAATTTGTAATTTAAAATGAAACAGCAAACTGCTTACAAAAGGTCCTGACAGCTGAAATTCAGACTTCTCTTTTACCATGCTCTACTCACCAGAAATGTCCTTCTGTGTAAATTTTAAACAGTGAGGGTAAAGGTTGGTATACTACTGGGACTCCAGCCTTTATTTGAAAAGAAAGGTTAGAGTTTCTTTTTTTTTTTTCTTTTAATAAAAGTTGCATTTCTTTGCTGTCAAGAAATATAAACACAATACAATCATGGTCTATTCTGCACTGGAGCAGTCTCACCTTGAGTCCTGTGAGCAGTTTTTGGCACCACAATATTAAAAAAAAAAAAAAAAAAGCTTTTAGAAAGGGTTGAAAGCAGGCCATGAGGATGGTGAAGGATCTGGAAGGGAAGTTGTGTGAGGAGTGGTTGAGGCCCCTTGGTCTGTCAGCCTGGAGAAGACTGAAGGGAGACCTCAGATGTCTTCAACATCCTCATGAGGGGAAGAGGAGGGACAGGCTCTGATCTCTGCACTCTGGTGACCACTGACAGGACCCAAGAGAAGGCCTGAGGCTTTCAGGGGAGGTTTAGGTTGGATTTCAGAAAAAGGTTTTTCACCCAGAGGGTGTTTGGGCACTGAACAGGCTCCCCAGGGTAGTTGGTCACAGCACCAAGCCTGTCTGAAATCAAGAAGTGTTTGGATAATGCTCTCAGAACCATGGGGTGACTCTTGGGGATGGTCCTGTGCAGGGCCAGGAGGTGGACTGGATGATCCTGATGGGTCCCTTCCAACTCAATACATTCTATAATTCTGTAATTCTGTGTGTCCCACCATCTGTTACAGCTTCCTGATATGGCCTCCTGAAGTGTTCATTGATTGTGATAAGAGTTCATGGACTATCCAAAATCATCACACAGCTAATTGCTACAGAAAGGATCAATGAAACAGCCTACACATAAAGATACATACAGATAACAATGAAGTTTAGAGCGTACAGCCTTGGTCAAGATCCTTTTTTTTTTTTTTTTTTTTTTTTTTTATTAGCATCAAACAATTAATTGATGAATTAATTTAACTTGGGACAATATTTACTCACTCCTAATTCCATGTAAAGAGACCTGAGAGAATGAACTGAATTGGAGATGCTGGCATGGAATGGTAGCCTTAGACAAAACCTGAAGAGATTACTGAATCTCCTTCCTCCTATTATGAAGTGCATTAAACTCCACTTTCTGTTAGCAAATCCATTACCAGTTCCATCTACCCCTTAGTTCACAGTGTTATGAATGTCACAGAAAGAGTTGGTACCTCTGAAGCAAGAGTCAATTGTTGGATGTATCAGTTTCTATACTGTGGATCCTTTCCTTTGCATTTCTGGTCCCAGTGGGGCTCCAAAGGTATTTGTGGTGCCTCAAGGGATTGAGTTACATATTTAAGGACATATAAGGACTGTCTGGGGCAGGAGCCATTTACAGCAGCCATCAACCCTCATTTCCTTTCATCCATTTTATGAAGATAATTCTTTCATATGCCTGCCTTTAAGATCCACTTTAATTTAGCCACATGGGCCACTGGCTTCCTAATTTTTCTTTCATGGGCCTGTAACTTGCAGATTTTTTAACCATGTCACTACTATCCATCTCTACAACTTCCCAGGAGTTCTCCTCCTTCTCCCTGCACATCAGGTGTAACTAAGGCAGATCTTTTCAGGGACAGGAAGACTGCAGTTACTTTTCTGATGTACTTTACCCACCCTGTTGAGATTTCAGAGTAATTACCTGTAGTTATTAATCAGTGCTTACTCACTTCTTACAAACAGGCTGTGCAGGGACACACAGGAGTCCTGAGCTCTGTTCTGCCTAGGGAAGAGTCACCTGTCTCCTATCCTTCTTTGCTGGTTTTAACAGTGTCCCTCTGTGTTTTCAGAGCCCACTCTTCAGGACACTGTGGGAAAAGACACAAAAATTAAATGCATCACTTTGACCAGAAGGATTGCTTTTCTGGTGTGATGGATCTAAATTTTTTTCCCAGCTTTGAAACATCCAAGTGATTTGAGAGAGTGTATCGTGGTCAAATGAACACATTTTCAGTGTAATTTGCTGGATTTATTTATTGCAGAAAAAGACAGCTACTTTAGGGAGGTAATTCCTTTTGTCTCACATAAAAGCAAGTAGAAAAACTAATATCAGTGTAATTTGCAAGATCATTTTTGGGTGTGAGGAGTAACTCAGTCGCACTAAAATATTCATAACTGACAGACCTTTTTCATCACCTAAATGCTTTAAATTGAGTAGAATTTGGAACGTTACCTGAGAAATCTGAGTCACCAACACACTCTGGACATTACGTCCACAGATAAACTATTCAATATAAAAATAATATCCTCCTGTGAGCACACTGAAGAGGAAAAATCCAGTCAGAATGCAAAAACCCAAAGCACAGTGACTACTTTACAGGAAGGATTGCCCCAAGAAGGAATGTTTTTTGGTTTTTTATTTCCAGTTTTCACTTGGGACTGAGCTTAAAAAAACCCAACCAACTACCTATTTGCTGCTGTCTTTATCCAAAGATGGTTCAAGAGTTTTTACTCTTTCATCATCTCCTTGGGGCATTTTATCTACTTCTGTGTCTTGTAATGTATCACTCACTAAATAATTAATTTACCCAAGCAAGCAGGATCTCTTGGGGTTTACAGAGTTTCTGCATGAGGAGAGATGACAGCTTCCTAAGAAGCAAGGAAGAAAAACCCAACTTGTTATGTTATTTTATTTTTTTTAATTGTCATTACAGTCATCAAAATTCTTTCTTGCTTAATTTCTCCCATTAGGAAGATTAGATATAATTTCTCTGGTCTTGTCTTAATAAGTAGGGCTGGGAAGTGGGATAGAGGACCAAGTCTACCTCCCTTTATCATCAATTGCAGCACCATGGGAACAGGAAGAGATCGTTATTAGTAAGAACTTTTTTTTTTTTTTCATTGTACTAACAACCTTAAAATTCACTTTTTTCTCACCAGGCTTGCAGAGAATGGCCAGCATTTCAGCAAGTCTGGGCATGAATGAATGACATGTGGCTGAAAGTATGGAGAAGGCTGGTGCTGGTGAGTCTGCAGAGACTCTTTGATGGATTCAACTCATAAAATTGTTTGTATAAACACACACCAGCACACATATAAGTGTATGCAATTGCATGGGTTTTTTCTCCAACTGTAAAACTTATGGGTGTGATTAGTTTTTAATATCTATGGAAAGCACCATATCATCTACCTCCTAATTTATCTGTGAACGACACGGCCACCTCAGAGCTCTTAACCAGAAACATATGTCACCCTCATTCCCATGTGTGGACTACTCATGTGTGTGCGGTTTCTCCTTCTGTTCAGTCTTAATTTAGACCTAATAATTATCAAATAATTAAGTTCTCATATCTGTTTCCTTTTAGTTAAAAAATATCTAATTTAAAATCAAACATCCTCCATACAAAACTTCAAAATTAATTTACCTTCTCTGTTTGAAATAACTCAGATTAAGTAGAAAATTTCCAAATTGTCTCCCATTTTATCTTAATTTATAAGAAATCACAGAAAATTTTCTGTGCAAAATTTCCAGAGGAGACCAGAAAACTAAGGAATATTGCTTTTCCTTAAGTTTCCTGTGGAAGAGTTGCTTTATGTGAAGATTTGCAGATGTATGACTGATGAGTTTTGAGAGCCTTCTTTATCTTATAATATCTTGAATTTTGCAAGCAAGAGCCATACAGTTTCTGACATTTAACCTGAAACAGAAGAAATATAGTTGGTTTTTCTAAAAGAGGTAATTCTAAAAGAGTTCAATTCCCACAGGATATTTCCTCAGCTCTTTCCAAAACCATACTGTAACATCAAAATAGAGATAATGTTTAGGGTGAAGCACTGTCTCTGTAGGTTGGTTTCTCCAGTTTGAGGTATCTGAGCTGGCAGAGGACTCTGAGGCCAATGATCAGGGTCTTGAGGGTCAGTGTGGCTTTCCCCCTGACTCTGTTGATGAAGAGGAAGAACCTGAGCCGGAGCAGAAGGATCTTGAGCTTCAACAATTCATGGTTGTGAATGGTGTTGGCAATGTGGATTGTATTTTATGATGACAGGATTCCTGCAGGATTGAGGAACACCATGAAGAGACAATTAAGTGGGAAAAAAAAATCATCAGCAGGCTGGCTTACCTGGTAAGGAGAACTTTCAACTTAGGCACAACAAGAGAGTGGATAACACACAGTCAAATGATGAAGGGGTGGACTGCCTTGCGAAGTAAATTGTGCAGGGTGATGTGGACAAGGGATGTCTAAATGAACAAACTAAGCCTGAAAAGGATCCACCTTGGGCATTTGCACATAAGGAAATGCCTGTGGGATAACATTATGGGGGAAGTTACTCCTACCTGCCCTGGGAAATCAGCAAGACTGAGGAGTGCATCCCTGCAGGACCTCTATACTGCTGCATGTGCATTGGGAATAAGCAGGAGAAACAAGAGGTTCCTATGCTATGATCATTGCAGGTGCCTGCTACAGGCTGCCCAATCCTTGTGAGACCACTCTGAATTACCTTTGGCAGCTCATGGTAAGTAGAAATACTCCTGATGACTGGAAGAAAGAAAAGGTCACTTTGGGCTTCAAGAATGACAATGCAGAGAATTCAATGCAGACCGGCCTCCCTTTGGTCTGTGGGAAGGTGATGGAGCAAATAATCCTAATAACCATTTTCAGGCATATGAAGAACGAGGTAATTGGGAGTAGTCATTGTGGATTTGCAAAAGGGAAATAGCTCCTGACCAGCCAGATAGTCTCCTGTGATAAAATGTGTATCTCAGCGGACTGGGTGAAAACCACAGACTTTGTGGGCTTTCACAAGACTCTACTGTGTTCCACGACATCCTCATAAACACACCAAGGGGCTGCTGAAATGGATGCTGGTGTGGATTGGGAACTGTGTGCTGGGATTGCAAGCCTGTGATCAGTGGCACTGTGTCCATCTGCAGGCCACTCACTGGTGTTGGACTCCTGGGGCTGGGGCTGAGAATACTTTAACACCTTCATTAACGCCCTGGGTAATGGGACAAACTGCACCCTCAGCAAGTGTGCAGACAATGCAAAACTGGAGGAGCAGCTGATACACCTGAGCTGTGCTGTCATTCAAAGGGCCATTGACCAGCTGCAGAACTGGGCCCATGGGAATCTCCTCCAGTTCACCAAAAGGAAGAACCAAGTCCTGCATCTGGGGAAGAATCTCCTCCCAGGCTCTGGTATTTTGTGATAAGATTATAGCAGCACAAAGATATATGAGTATTTTCATTTTTGCTGGCTCTGCTCCATCTGTTCAGTGAACTAGTATACCACAACATTTTATTTTGCTGAGGGCCAGGTACCTTTCACAGCAGAAATTCAAATTCTAGTAAAATGGGATCAGGAAAATTCCATGGAACTTGAAGAGTGGAATAACAAAAGGAATCATGGTGGGGAGAAAGGAGGATGATGACATAGTTCTGCTTATTCCTAAATTGTATGGGATTCTGTATTCCAGGTCTGTGAACAGCTGAGCTGCGAGAGAAACATTACCTGGGAGAGGCGATGAGAGTGTTAATCCAGAGATTTGATGGAAACGGATACAAAGCCATCTTTACCTCATTACTGAGGGGAATTGACTGGAAAATTCACTTAACTAATTTAGGAGGAAGTTAATAAGTTTGTTGGGGTTTTTGTTGTTTTGGGGTTTTTTTCCCCGTCTTGAAATAATGCAATTTTAAAATCTTTGAATTTTAAAAAATGTTAATGCACATTTCTAGTTTGTCATTTGGAACTGGGTACTACATTCAACTGTAACTCTCATATATCTGGTGTGTAATTAGTAAACATTAGTAAATATATTTTAAAAGACATAAAGGTATTTTCTTCATTATGCAGGCTAATTGAATGCATTTAATTTTAGGAAATTATTTTCAACTGGTACAAGCTTGCTACTTGCAACATTTTATTTTGTAAAAAGAAAATGTCTGTTTAAAGGCAGATTCAAGGATAGCACAACAATAAAACTTATGCTATATACTCACATGAGGATTGAAGTTGTCTAATTTAAGCTACCAGAATTCCTGCTACAGTAACTATATTTACCAGAACCAATTCTAATTATCAAATGTTTTGCTTAGAAAGTGGAAATATTCACTCTGAAGATGAGTATTCCCATTTAATATTATTCAGAGTAATAGCTACTCATGAGAATAATGATTTCAGGTTTAGGTAGTTTTGAATTTCAAGATCCACAGGGGCCCAATGCCATTAAATATGATATATCTTTGGTATTCTTTGTAGATAATTCCATTCAATATTATAGATCCCAAGAAAATCCCATGTCTAAACTGAAACCCAGCACTCAGCTAAACTGCCCATACTTCTGTTGCTTGCTAACTGAAGTGCTTGTAGGCGTGGCTCATGGTGCTGTGGATGTCAGCAGAGAATGTGTAATTCTTTCCTGAGCTCAAATCTACATTTAAAATTTAGCTCTGTGCTCATCAGTCTTTAAAACACACACACTGAAATACGAACATAATTTTGGATTTTAATGTTTTACATTCCTGTAATTTTAATTTTGTTATTAAAGTAGAAATGAAAAAAAGTCAGGGATTTTATGAGGCTCTAATGTGCAATGTGGATGTCAAGAGAGAGTGTTGTGATGTATAGTGGGTACAGCCACGATAACTGTTCTCCTTGCAGCTTTCATGCTGTGTTTCTGATGTGACAAAAACTCCTATATGTTAGTGCTGGGGACTGTGACCCAAGATCCTCTATCTCTCTTGCTGAACTTAAATCCTGTTCTGGAACAACCTCATCTGCACTGGATACCCACATCTGCAGTCATATTACATGTCATTTTTTTCTCATCTATTCAGCAGGCTAACAAGGAGAGACAGACATTGATCCATTTATCTCTGAACAGAGGGATTATTATTAGTCTCGAGCAGAACTAGTAAGGAGGCACTAATGAAGCCAGACCTTATTATCCTGTCTCATTTTTTTTCAGTCATCTATCAGAGTTTGAACTTGCTGCTTTTCCTGTATGAGAGAGCACTAGCATGCTCTCTCTTCTCTTGCCATTTCACCTCTTGAAAAACATATAAATATATTTACTTCATCCCCTTCTGGACCTCTCTTCCTACTTTATTCTAATTAGGCTGCACATAAAAATTTCTTACTTGAAGCAGGAGCAGACAATCAGAAATGTATTGTAGTCACATAAGCCACAGTTTCTCAGAAAGCAGACAAAAGAAAACTATACCGAATGTGGACAGAAGAAAGACATTGGGGAATTAAAAGGCTGTGGAAGAAATTGTAGATTCTTACACTACTTGCTCGTGGCAGATGGAGGCTATAAAAAAGGAGAGCCATTGGCAGTGAAATAAGAGTTATTATTTGTGTTACTCTTATGATCGAACTATTATTTTTGTCCTTTCCATGTTCTTTTTAATATATTGTCATTAACTAAAGGAGCAGAGGGGGAAAAAGAAGATATTGCTTGTTTCACAATTAGTTTGGAATGTTGCTTTGATAATTAGTTCACAGAAGGTGTCATCCTGGTCAATACTCTCTTCTCTGCTGAAGACAGCATTACTGTCTGATTTATGTTTTGGTTCATCCCCTTGTCCCCTCACGTTAATCCTCTGTGGTTGATAGCTCTTTAATTAAATGTGTCTGGGGAAATAGGGTGAATAACAGCAATGGGCAACACAAGGATTAGAAACATTCCCCATAAAGCTGAGCAGATTTTGCACATTCAAATGGAAGATGAGCCAACTACTCCCTAAGAAGAAAAGCCTCTGTCTTCCTGAACACGTAAGATTAGATAGATAGATAGGCAGATAGACAGAGACAGACAGACAGATAGATAGATAGATAGATAGATAGCAGACAGATGGATGGATGGATGGAAATGACCATAAGATGCTCAGAGGCCAGGGCAGGGGGTTGGAACTAGATGAGCTTTAAGGTCCCTTCCAACCCAACCATTCTGTAATCCTATATATAAATCTATACACGCACACATAATTATATCAATATATTTTTTTAATATATACAAAATATGTGCGTAATTGTGCCATTGCACACATACATATGTGAACTTTAAGCACTATTAAATTATCGTTGGTGTATTATTTATGGATTGGCAGAAAATTATACAAAACTTAAAACCCGAGCTAAAGAAACTGCAGTATTGTCTTTAAGAAAGGTTGACTGTTAATTCAGCTGTGACATCAGAAATTTCCTATGTGATTATTTTGCTGCCATCTATTAATTTTTCTTCTGTCCTAAAGTTTGCTGTGTCATCTGGTCTCTAGGTTCCACCAAAGACTTCTGGCAATAGGAATAAGTTCAGTCCTAGACCAATGACTCCATTTTTAAATGAAATAATTAATCATTGGAAAACAAAGTTTTGTTGTTTTTTGGTTTTTGGGGGGTTTTTGCCTTGTTTTGTTTGTTTTTTGTTTTGTTGGGTTTTTTGTTGTTGTTCTTTTTTTTGTTCATTGCTTTTTCCTGTTTGTTTTGGTTTGCTTTTTTTTTTTTTTTCTGAGTTTCTTTGTCATTTCGTTAGTTGGGTTGGTTTTAGGTTCTATAGCACAAGATGGCTAGTCTTCCTTTTTATTCTTTCTAGTTTGTTGGGTTTTTTGGTGGTTTTATTTTTCCCCCAAAGAGCATAGCAGGTTTTTATTTTTGGGTTTTTACATTAATATCTAAGGGTTTTGCTGAAAAAAAAATTCCAGAGAAATCACATAATAGAAATGTGACCAGGAGAAGATTTGAAGATACACAAAACAATTTTCACTATGGGAAATTTTAATATACTTTCTTGCCCCTAAGAAATACGTGATTCAGCAGTGATACATACTGAAGTAAAGTTCAGGAGCTTGGTAATCCTAAGACTCTGCATTTGGTACATCCTTCAGCCAAATGATAAAGGGCTCTGAAAAGTTCTATCAAACACAGCACCCTCATTACTTTAAGAAGGGAAAGGTTTTATGTCAGATCTTAATGGTGGAAGAGAAGAAAAGCATGGAGTCCCCAGGTATGCTTGGCATCATGGCTATATTATAAAAAAATACATTTTCTTGTTAAGTGAATATATTAATTCCTTTTTTCCAACAAAAATTAAAATTTTCCCTGAGAAGTGAATTTTATGACTACTTTGAATCACAGTAAAATAAATTCATGATTCACATACACTTTAACACCTGTAATGAAGAAATAGCCTTGGGAAACAAAAATGCCCAAATCTTGTTTTTCCTGTTTTTCACATAATTCCTTTTCCTTACAGAAATGCTGTATTCTGGAAAACTGTTCACAGCAACAGAATTCATGTAGGCTCTTTAGTCTTTCTACATTAATTATAATTTTAAAGCAGATTGTTTCTGGTTTTTAATCTCGCCTTCTGTTCTATATATCAATTTGAAATATGCCTTCAGGGCAACTTTAGCCCATAATGGGTAAACACTCAGCATATTTAGTATCTCAACCTCATTGGCTATTGGGCCAAAATTATGTGCAGCCCTTCAAAACTCATATCCAAACACTAAAATCTGCAAATTTAGCTGGACAAGTCCAGAAAATTTACTGCAAAAATCTTTAGTAATAGCATAAATAACATGGAGCAGACCGTTTAATCACCACTTCTTTCTAGTTTCACTAATATCAAAGCCAAAAAAATGCAAGAACTGAAATTAATTTAATCAGCTGTTGTTCTTATTTGAGCTGAATCAATATTCAAATTTGTGTATCTGGGTTTCAAAGCACCTGCCCTTTGACTTTTGAGCAGAACTTTATTCAAAGTCATGCTGTGCTTATGGTAACCCCATATTTTCTTCTTGCTGGCTTGCAGTTCCCCAAGAAAAGATTCAGGTTTACCTATGTCCTTGTTTATCCTCATTTGCCATAGGTACTGATGGAGATAGATATTTATAGGAGCTGCATTTTCTGGTCCCTGTGCTTGATAAAATGGCCCTGATCAAAGCCCAAGACATTCAAGAATCCCATATAATACCTCTGCCATTTTGTCAGTGTACAGGGGAGATGCTGAGAACTTCACATCTAAATTCACTGTTGTTTTAGCTGGAGAAAAATTATAAAGGAAAAATTTCACCAGTGAAATTAATATTCTTATTAGAAAAATCCATTACAGGCTTAGCAGCATGTTCTGTTCAAATTTTAAGCACACCTTTCAAAGCCATGTTCCAGTTTCAACACTGTGAAGGATGACAAGCTGAAATCCTTCAGTCACAAAGGACTCAACTTTTTCTCTACCTGCCCCTAGTTTCTAACTGAAACTAGGTTTTAAACATCAAAACAGAGACACTTTTGTCATGACAGTTTCCCACAAAATTATTTTAATTCTTTACATATATCTAACTATTCACCATCATGCAGGTGCGCAAAGCACCTACTCTTTGCAAACACTGATACACATATTATTTATCATGAAGAATTTTGGCCAATAATGTGCACACGAATATCCATCCATCCATCTGTACACCTGGGTATAAGGCAAAGTTACATTCCACAGCAGGGTAGAAATTTCGCCCTTCAGCAGGCCTTCCATAAAATTTGCATTAAAAGTCTCTAGAACAGAATAGAGATATAAAATTATAGAACTGCTTCATCTGGTTGTGGTCTACAAAATTTTTAATCACAGACTTCTTTAGTAAAAAAAATTCTGAGCCTATATGTCCAGTATATATAAAAAAAAGTTTATTTATGAATTATGGACTTGTACTGCTGAAGTTCTCAAATTCTTCTCCTGTGCACAAATGGTTTGTCTTGCTCTTTTTTAGAGACCACTGGAATAAAGAACCTACTTATTTTCTATAACTTTTCTGAAACAGAGAAAGGGATCAGATGGGCGTTAGAGGCAGAACCAACTAATTTAAGGAAGTTCTGCTTAATTTTTATAAGCAGCTACATTGCAGCAAGTGAAAGCTGTGTTCTCTTCTTTATGCCATCATGCTACAGAAATACTTAACTGATAAAACTCATAGTTTTTATTCAAATAACTGGTTCCAGTAAAGTAGAAGTGAAACCAATTTCATGCAGGCTTTTTGGGACAAGCCTATTATGTGGTGAAATGGTATAGAAAATAATTTGCTTTGCTCAAAGCTTTTGATGTGCAACAGAATCTGTTTATTGTGACAGTGGTATTTCTAACTTACCCTAAGCAACACATAGAGGCCTTGCAGTTCTGCACATGACAACAGTCTGATAATTAGAGGTAGAATGAGCACAAGAAAAAAAATCTTTTTAAACAAAAAATTTTGAAGCTTTTTCATTTAATTTACTGCACTTTGCTCAAAACATAAATATCCAAGCACTTAAGAGACCTTCAACTGTCTCATAAATGAAAAGCAATATAAAATTATATATTCTTTAAGTATCTTTATGTGGAAATGTAATAAAACACAGTCCTTGTGAATGAGACATTTACATTAAACATTTCCAAAGAGCTGCAAAAGGGTTTTGCTGGTGGTGATTGTTTGGTTTTGGGGTTTTTTTGAGAAATATAAGGTGGGCAAGTCACCTTTTTCATTAAAGATGAAAGATTTAAGATTTAATCAAAATATCGTTAAAAAGATGTGTACTAACACAAAACAAAACAAAACAAAACAAAACAAAACAAAAAAAAAAAAGAACACAGAAGAAAAGAAAGCAAATCAACAAACAAGCACAAACCCAACTCTGCCATCTCCAGGTGTAAGCACATCGTTGTATTTGCCAGAAAAATGGCAAAGTGCATGTGGGGAAAGCACAGAACACATTAAAATGCAGGAAATATCTTCTTTTTTTTCTTTAAACATAATTCAGATTCAATTCAATCAACCTGGATTGCCATAGAAGTTCATCACAGACTAGAAGTGAAAGAAAGGCAAAAAAGTCTGATTCCAGTCTGTGTTGATTTGGAGCTACCTGTATTCTTCAACTCATCCCCATCCAGTCATGTCTAACAGCAATGCAGAGTTACAGCTTGGTCCATAAAATTTCAGAATACAGAGATCTTCCTGGCATTCCAAGAAAAATATAAAAGGAAATGAGCATCTTATCTCATTCAAGGTGTGTGGCATATCAGGAGTGTTTCCTCCACATAAAAGCTCCTGTGTTTAATGCCTCTTGGAATATTCCTTGGAAGGAAGAAGAAACAGGTGTCCACACTTATCTGTAGGAACATACCCTGTTGACATTGTTTAGCACTAAGGATCCTTTGTTGGTTCATAATGTTGTAAGGACAAAGTGTGCGTGCTGATTTTGGGACTTTAATAACTTCTGTTACTGTACACAGGATTCATGAGATGTCAGTTATTATCAAATAATTTACAAGACTAGTTTGCTTTCATGTCTAAATTTTCCTCTAATTTGCTTTTGGGAATATATGTATTTAACCAGTGAGCAAATTAAAAAAAAAAAAATGCTTGCTATTTCACTTGTAGAAAAACATTTTCCTTCAATTCTTGCTGACTTGGCCAGTCAATGAGAGCCTAGGAAATTATAATCCAGTTTGCGTTTGCTCCTTGCATTATGTACCCTTTTGAATTGGCAGAAAAGTTCAAAAGATTTTTTTAAATCTCTTCCATACAGAGGATTTGTTATGAATAAGAATGAACTTCTGCTTTGCTGGGAAGTACAAAAGCATGACCTATAGCAATCTTTCTCTCTCTCCTTTCACTTTATTGACAAACTTTGGGGCATCCCATCTGCTGTGAAACAGGAATTTGCATAACTCAGAAAGCAGAGAGTAATGCTTTCCTTTTTGCTATTCCTTCAAAATAAATGTGTACAAATAAGCTCAAAACCCTACCATGATCCAGAGAGATGACCAAAGATCAGAAAGAGAAAAGGCTTAAAATTAAGGCATCCTTGGCCTTATGTAGTCCTGGGCAGTAGAACCATCAATTCTGTTAATTTCTTCATTTATTTGGTTTGGTTTTTTTTCTGTAGGATGGAACTTTATTTGCTGAACTTGAAATAGGAATTTAAATTCAAAATAGAAATTACCAAATCTAGGAATACAGTTTTCATTCCAATCATGTTTTAGTCTTCTCTTGCATTAGCGTTTATATAACGGAACATAATCTACCAACCCTTTCTGAAAACTGCTACATACTTTAATGGGAACAAAAAGTAATACTTTTCTGTAGAAGTATAAGACTTCCATAATAAAAACAAACAAAAGCCAACCCATTTAAAGTCTACAAAATTTAGTAGAAAATTAAAACCTTTCTGTATTTAATAAATCTTTTTATCTCTTTTATAACATTCTTCACATATACTTACAAAATTAGTATAATTCTTCTTTACTTTATTGAAACATCATTTTATTATAATTAAAACATACCGTAAACTACACACAAAACTGTATGAGAGAATGTTTCTGCTTAGAGAAAAGCAGGTAGTCCATGTGAAAAGTATTGCAGACAGATACTGAACTATAACATTTTTGAATTAAGAGAAAAAGAAATCTACAATAGGAGTTTTTTACTTTTATTACACTCTGTGGCTTCATAATTTTAGATACACAATTTGAATTCCATATTCTCATTTACATTGAGGTTGCTACAGGTATTTCATAGTATTATAGCAAAGGTTTTTGGTGTACCACAAAAGTTATGAAAGTATGCTTAATGCAAATCAGATTATAAATATTTCAGGATTTCTTTCAACGGGACCCTATGGATTTCACACTCCTAAAATTACCTGCAATATTTTTATGTGAAGGAGAGGATGCACTATATTTGCTGCTGCCATCTCACTAAACAGAGGTGACTATGGTGCAGGTACAGAAAACACATTAAAGAATTTGCCCCATTTTAATATTTAACTGTGCTGGCATGCCTTTTTCTGTTGTTGGTTTAAAGTGGTTTGTTCCGATTGTCCCCCATGTATGTTGGTTTACCCCAGAGTTGTACCCTCCCATTTCCCTCTCCATCCCTCTAAAGACCAACCCTTTATTCTGGATTCTTCACTGTCATTCAGTGAAACACTGCCCTCCTCCCTTGTCCGTTCACTGTAACCCCACCTTTATTCCTAGAATGTTCTATGTCTATCTTGTATCCCTCAAAACCCCACTGGTATGTTTAAGCTACTCTCCTCCTCTGTTGCCGCTCATTGGTTGTCACAATGTATTCCCCACCTTATGCTCTTCCCCAGATGTTCTGTGATTGGCTGATGTTTGTATCCTCCCCTTGTTCTCTCCCCCATACTTAAACTGTTGTAACACTGTTTTTTTTGTCACTTGTCCCTGAACCCTCTCAGGAATTAAAATCTCTTGGGAATGGACACAAGTGATCCCTCTCTTTCCTTTACTCCAGATTTCTCAATTTAGGATACCTACAGCAGCAGCACAGAGCAGCTTTGAGTTTCTGGGAATTAAGCAGCCCCTGCTCGTACCGCCACCCAGACTGGCCCAAGGGATGGACAGGGGGTGGCCACTCTTGGCACAGGCCGGGAGATCATGCTAGCTGCAGACATCTCCCAGTGGCCACCATGTCAGCTGGCGCCCAACGTGAGGCCTCTCTCCCAATCGAGGGACCTCATTGGAAAGGCTGTCTCCCAGACCAGCGTGCTCAGAGTTGTAAAGCCTCTTGGAACATCAGTGCCTCTCTGTGAGCATACTGCATTTTAGTCAGTGGTGGTCCCAGGGGGAAGGAGACAATCCTTCTCCATGTGCCCAGGAGGATTTTCTCCAGAACAAGGGACTTTCTCTGCAGTCTTCTATTCCAGGAGTCATCAGTGTGGTGAGTACCCCAGTGGCTGAGTCAGACCTGGTCAGGGACTAAAGTGTTGGGTGGCTGTGCTCCCAAGGGAGGGGGGACATGGCGCGCAGTGTCAGCACTCCACCTCCAGTCATTCCCTGGCCCTTTCTTCTTTTTAGTTTTTTCCATTTTAACTGCAGGGAAAGGGTGGAAATCTGTGTTGTGTTGACACATTTGGCTATCGACACAACAACGAGAAGTCTAATCCAAGTTGCGGGAATCCTGTAGGGTGGGGGAGTGAGGTTTTGGAAGGGTCTGTTAAAAAGATTTGCCCAGTGTCTTTTTTTCCACTTCCTGAGAATTATCTCTCAGGAGATTAAGAAAGTAAAGTTTTGGAAGGCAGTGGGCAATAAGCTCAACAACTTGACACAAACAGGTGATCTCTCAGTGAAAGAAGGATTTATGCAGTTACTTCTTTGGATGTGCGATTTAATTAAGGGTCAAGAAAGGAAGCTAGAAAAGCAGCCTCCCAAGTTATCCCCAGTTCTCTCTAAAACCCTTCTTTCCTCTCCCTCTACTCCTGTGTCCCCTATGCTGGGGGAGCAGACCACCAAGGGGTGCAGGGTTGCTACCGTCTCCCTGGCTCCCCACAGCCCCGTCAGTACCCTTGTCCTGATAGTGCTGCCACACTGTCAGGGACCTCTCCCTAGTCCCTCAAACCTCTCCCATCTCCCCAGTTCAAAGTCCTGAGTTGGGTTCTCAAGATGGTTCCCCTTTTAGTCCTAAAGAGGCAGCACAAGATGGTGGTCACCACATGGTGTGGCTCCCCACTTGTGCTTCTTCTCCCGATAATCCCATTCTCCCTTTCTCCTCCCAGCTGCCTCATCCCTTCCTGTCTCCCTACTCCTCCTATATCTTGGGCTCCTCCATTTCCTTTGAGGTATTTAATTCTGCTCCTCCCCACATGATAATATCATTAGTCCCCACCCCCTCAAATATCTCCACCCCAGTTTTGCCCAAGGTTTTGCCCCTCTACCCCTTGAGCCCACCCACCCACTTCCAGTTTCCCATGCTCTGCCTTCAGGTTCCCATGAGGTCATAGGAACCGGAAGCGAGGCGCCTGTGAACCTGGACAACAATCCTTTTTTGACTGCCCCAGTCACCTATGATGCAAGGGGAAAGCACCCCAAATGGGTCCGTTTCCCCTATCAAAACATTAAGGAACTGTGCAGAGCCCAAAGAGAATTCAGCCGCAAAAGCACATTTTTTCGGAACCTTTTAACTGCCACGTTTACATCTAATATGCTGGCCCCTGCTGATTTAAAATGACTTGCTTGCTCTCACCATCTGAGTACGAATTACAGGGAAGAATGTGGAATAGGTTGTTAGGGGGCCTCCTTCCATGGCTCTTGCAAATTCCTGAATGTGCCACCGACATGGAAGAAACTGACATCACTTTGGAAGGTCTAGTCAGTGAGGGTGATTGGGAGTAGGCTCGAAAGCAGGTGGGGGGAGTCCAAGGGAAGTGTTAGACCAGATAAACTTTTCCATCTAGCTTCCCACCAAAAACAACCATTTTACGTGATGCTTGTGAGGTCACACACTGACCTTCCCAGTTTCATTGATGAAGGTAACAGTAGAGCAGACACCCTAGCCAATCCATTACAGCTGGCTGACCAACCTAACATCTTCCAGCAGGCCAAAATAAAGCATCAGCAATTCCACCAGAATGTTCCTGGTCTGATCTGCCAATTCCATCTGAGGCGTGATCAGGCCAAGGTGATCATGGCCACATGCACGAATTGCCAGGAGTCCTCCCCTTGGGTTCAGGAGTGAACCCGAGAGGACGCCACAGCTGTGAGGTGTGGCAAACAGATGTCACACACATCCAAGAGCTTGGAAGGTTTAAATATGTTCATGTGTCAGTTGAAGCCTTCTTGGGAGCAGTCTATGCTTCAGCCCATGCAAGGGAGAAGACCTCTGACACCCAAAAACATCTGGTGCAGGCCTCCACCACCCTGGGGATCCCAAAGTCAATTAAAATTGACAATGGTCTGGCCTCTACCTCCAAGGCGTTTGGCAATTTCCTGCAAGAATGGGGGGTTGAACATTGAAGGGGTATTCTACACTCCCCCACTGGCCAGGCAGTAATAGAAAGGACCCACCAAACCAAGAAAGTCCTCAGTCACTGAAGGGAAGATGTCTGGGTCAGCCTGCCACAATTAAGACTTTGTAAGGCACTGTTTACAGTTAACCACCCAAAAATAAGGTGTGAGGATAATCTCCGGAGTTCAGATGCCTGTGTATAAGCTACATGCTTAATTTCCCATAATAATATTTACTTTATTTGACTTACTAACAGTACAAGATTATTTTCTTCACACACCCTAATTAATTCTCTTGACCACTTCCTGCGTTGGATATTGAACAAAATTGGTGGAGAGAAGGATGTCTGACCTCCAGTTGCTGATTTAAAAGTGCAAGTCACCCTTAGGTCCTGTGCAGTGCCTGTCAGCAGCAGGCATGCCTCTTGGATATTTACGTGTATCTATTAAAAACCATGACAAAGGAACTGAGCAAAACTGGCATTGCTGAGGCAAAAAAAAAAAAAACCTTTGTTTTGATGAAAGGATGAATTGTTTTCTTTTCCTGGGTATTTAAAGACTACAACAATGTAAATCCAGACACCCTCCAGCAGACAGGGACCTGTACATTGCCCAGGAATATAATTCAAATTCAGAGAGAGAGATAGCCACTCAAGGAAAGTGTTAGCAATGTTAACAAGGACAAGAGGTTGCACTGCTGTTTTTTCAAGGACAGATTATCATAGATTATCTCACATCTATCAGTGCAAATTCTTCTCTTTATAAGAAAATCCAGGAAAAAAAAAAAAAAAAACCAAAAAACCAAAAACAACAACAACAAAAAAAAAAACCAGAGATGGAAAATGTTTGAAAAAAAAGCTAATTTTTTTTTAAAAACCACCAAAAAAACCAATCCCCCAAACCAGCAAAATATAAATACACAAAGAGTGGACACATAATTGTCTCCATCCCTCCAAAAACCAACAGAACAAACAAAAAAACCAACCAACCAAAAAACCACAAAAAAACTCCACACAAGGAAAAAAACCAAACAAAAACAAAAAAATAAGTCCCATCTTAAGAAAAACACCAGAGGAAATTTTAGGAAAGAAAACTATTCCTGGACTACACCAAATATTGAAAGGGAAGGAAGGAATAACACCTGTCTATCTGTGACCATTAAGACTATGAGATGCTGAGGTTTGCTCCTGCCTATTAAGGAATTCCAAACCTTTGTGCCATTGTTTGTCTTGGAAATCGTCTTTAGCCACATGTAACGAGAACTGAATTTCCTCACTTGTCTCAGTTTCAGACCTGCAGTTTCATAAAGCAACTGAATCCCTAACAAAACCCAGGGAATATTGCAGTCTTTTCCAACCTGAGCCATGTAATTTTTCTCTCTGCTACACTGCTGATCAGCTGAAAAACCCATGATAGGGCACTCTGTCTAAAAGTGCCTATTTACTCTCAGTAATTAACCCCTAATTCAGAGGCTGGACAGATAAAGATAATCAAAGTATAAAACACCTGGTGTAATTGGAGCTTAAAAATGTCTTCTACCACCTGTATATTTTGCAGTATATGCATTTTCTTTCATCTCCATGCCACAAATCCTTGCTCAAAGGGGTAATTTGTCTGCATGAAAAGCTGTGGTTAAATCCCTCTTTTATTTTTTTTTTACTTACCTCTCTCAGCTTGTATCTGTACACAGCATCTTTACAGAACAAGTGTTTATACTTACTTTCTGATAGAGATATGACTTACCATTTTAAATGCTGAAATAGTAGGATTTTCTCCTCTAATTGCATTTTGTATCTTTCCATGAAAAGAAAATGTAGGTAAGGAAAACACCTGAAGTCTTCAGGTAATTTCAAAAAAATAGAAATTCCCAGTGCAAATCAGTGGGACACAGGGAATGATGCATGCCAAATATTTAAAAGGTTCCCATTCAGAGAAACTAATCCATAGTTTTTATTGTGGAAAATGCCCAGATCAACCTGCAGAGCAATAATTCTAAGTTTTGCATTAGGTTCCAGGCTCTAATTCACTGTTTGCTGACAAGCACGTTTTGTTGACAACCATGGGACCAAGTGTAGCTGGCAAGAAATGTGCTGCTTCCATTAGTGAAAAACACTGGATTTATTCAGAGATTAAGAGATTCTTTCCGCGAGGGGCTGGACACAGTCAGAGGGTGTTGTGCTATTGGCACCCAACAAACAAAAATCAGGTTGACAGCTGCAACATGTGAGAAGAAAAGAGGTGAGTCCAAGCAAACAGGTGTAAAATGGTGGGGTTCCAAGCTCTGCAGGAAAGGGAAATCAGTAAAGTGTGAATATCTTTGGGGGTCTATGCCCAACCTGCCAATCCCAGTTGTCTGATATTGGACTGATGGCTCACGTCCTTATCTGTGGGCTCTTAGTAGAACAAAACAGAAGATCTTTTATCTTTTATCATTTCATAGGGATGGGAATGTGTACCACAAGACTGGAAGAGACTTCCTGGATCACAGATTATAGGAAAGTCGGCAAATAGTGTTTATTCCAAAAGAACCAACAGAATACTAATGCTTTCTCCTTCCCCATGGATCTAAAATTAAATTAAAATCACACAATTACCTCCATCATCCAAATCAAGAATAAACTCACACTTTATTTTCCACTAGTTTATTTAATGTTAGTGCAATTTTGCTTCTTCAATATCCCATTTTCAAGTATACAGAACTGGAGCTCTTTGGAAAACTTGGCAGTGGTCTATATCTCTTTACCAGTACTTCTGGCTGCTTCATCAGTTTGAAAATGTATTGTAATCTGCATAAAAATGGAGTCTGCTAACTGATTTGGAATAATCAGGTCTGACTGTAATTTCTTTTGGTATCCTCATTTGAACAGCACATCAGTCATGATGACCTCTTTTGATAATAATGTTACCGTAATATCTAATTTCATATTAATTCCATTGTAATTTAGTGGGCATTCATTCTAACAGTAATTCCTATGGAATTGCATCTGACATCCCCATGAATACCAAAATAACTCAATATGATAAATGTTATTACACTGAATACCAAAGGAGGAGATAATGATTTGCCATTTATAATAAAATGTTGCCTGCAAAATATTAGTGGACATTACTGCCTAGCGTTAAGGATGTTCCTGTGTAAATCTGCTCACATCCAACCACATCCCAAATGTCTCCCCTGTGTGCCAACATGAGCTTGAGGAGAGTTGCTCAGACACCTTCTTTCCAGACTCAAGATACCTGTGATTTATCATCGTCCACCAAACCCATTCTATCAGGGATCCCACACTGAATCCCACAAGGCAAATCTTGGCAGCCTGTCAATATGAAAAGCTTGAAAGAGCTCAGATTGTTTCCAGCAGTGGTTGTGCCAAGATGCTTCCTGATATCCTCATTTCTCATTAGTGTTAAATTAGTCTCTCCATTAAATAATAAGAGGCACTTGGCTCTTTGGCAGCTCTGTCGGATGAGGCAGAGATATGAGCTCTTGTTCAATATGCATGTATACATAAAGACATTTATGTATTTTAATATATTCATATATATTAAAATATTTTAATATGTAAATGTGTATCTGTGCCCAGTGCCTATACATCTCAGTTGACATATATATAGCTTACAGAGGCAGAGTGGGTGGGAAAGGTGGTTGCCAGCACAAACTTGCAGAACAAATGAGGCATAATTTGTTCTCAGCTTTCAGACACACCATCATTCTTGAGGAAATAAGCCTGGCTGAACCAGAGTACAGGTATCCCTCACTTGTCTGGATAATAGCCCCAGGCTATTGGGGGCCACTTCCAGGGTTCATGACATCATATGAGTGAGATTAAAGAGAAACTGGTGCCTCAGGCTTTGCAAAGCTTCATGCCTTCTGTTTCTACAATGCCTTCTTGTGAGATTCACTGTAGGCTGGGAAGGCAGCTCTTTACAGTCTTACGAAAACAGCAGAAAACTTGGTATGTGTGCTGTAGCCAGAATTTATGTAACTAATAACTGGCATATGTATGATTTGGGAGGTATATGAAGAACACAACATTGTGCATTTCTGTTGAAGAAGTACCAATTAAGCCTAAGGTTCAGATGAACTATTTTTTGCTATTATTCACTGTGGCCCCATCAGGAATGCTGTAGCAAGTCCAGGTACTCAGGAATTGTTTCTGCAGCACAGCGTTCAGTCTGGGCACTCCAGCAGCAGCAGGATTTATAGGTCTAAATCTCCTACAGATCCTACAATCAGCAGTGTGGGCTCAGTATCACCTCCACCAAGACAGCAATGGCAAAAGGCATGGAGACAGGAAACAATTATATTTTACCTTTTTTCTGTTAAGCACTAGAATTTGTTTCTAGATATTCTGGATATTTAGTTGACTAAGAGGTTCATATTTGCACAGCTCAATCTAAACTGCAACCTGATCTCTCCTTTTGCTGCAATTTCTTTGCAGCTGAGTGGAAATAAACTCAACAATAGACAGTCTCTTCCCATTTAATTCTTGCACAACTCCACCTTCACGCAAATTCTGTGTGCATTGATTACTGTCATTGAGAGTGAACATACTAAAAAAACAGGAAAAAAATCAACAAAATAGGACAAAAAGAACCCTGAGTTTTTCCCCCTCCTTCAGATAGCCATAGCCTTCATTTGCCCCTCTAAGTGGGAATTCCCTTCCCCAACCAGCAATCACTGGGTGATGCACCTTAAGGAACAGTCTATTCATGAAAACACCAGTATCATTCTGAGGTATTTAACTCAGTTTTTAAAAATGGAAAAGGGACCAGGTCCCTGGAGTAACCCCAAGAAGGAGCCTGCAGAGGCAGATGAAGATATATCAATGCATCATTGAAGGTGTCCAAGCCTCAAATAGCCTCTGTTTGAGAGCCAACAGCCTGGAAAGGGGAAAGGTGTAGGCCAGGGATGCTGCCACAGCCATGGCTTGCCAAGCTCATAAACTGTGTCAGCACATATAAATAAAACAATGTGTACAAACTTGTGCTAGGCTTTTGCGCCCTGCTGACACAGCATACAGTCTTCATCTCAGACTGCTGAAGTGTCAGGTGTTTTTCCAAAAGCAAAACAATCAGATTCTTCCATTCACTACAGACCTTCTTTCAGTCTAACTGGTATTAAACAGGCCATTAAAAGGGGAGTATCTCAGATGTTGGTTAATAATTGCTGTAATGGGGCATAATATTCCACTGCCAAGCAAGTACCAGCACCAAACACAGACAAATTGGCATATACTTTTTTATTTCACAATACTCTAGGCATAACCCTAAAGAAAATTCTGAAGCTCCTTATCAGATGATGATTCAGCACAACACTAAATGCTGCTTAGAGTCAAGTCACCAAAAGTCTTACAACCAGTAAAGGTAACTTACAAAGATAACTACAAATTTTTTTTTCAAGTACATAGCTGCATATTTCACCTCAAAATCACAACTTTTTTTTTTTTTTTTTTTTTAATTTATCTGAAGAAATGCTGGATTCTTTCTGTTTTGTGTGATTCAGCTGGGATTTTTTTTTTCTGTTGGCTGCAAACTGGAAATTTAAAAAAAATTGTAATTAATTTGATTTAAAATATTTTAATATTTTTATTAATGAAAACATTCATGTATGCAGAGAAAATTATCAGTCCCAAAGGAACTCTTTATGATTTTGATCAATGTAAAGAGAACCAACCTGTGTTCAGTAATGAAGTGTGGCTCATAATAATTTCAATCAGTGTACAGAAATGGGTTGAAACAGCCAGAGAAAAGCTGAAAGTTGCAAAATCCGATCTGTGAGCAAACTCTGGCACTAAATTGGCATGCCTTTTTATTCTGTGTAGCCCACGGCTGGGTTTTGTGCTTGTGTGCACCATTTGACTTGCACATGAACTTAAGAAGTGAATGTGAACTGTTAATAATGCTTACACTGTGCTCAAGATTTTTTTTTTAGCTCTTTCTCACAGTGGTGGTCGGCACTTCTTGCGTAGAATTAAGCACTGTTGGCTGTAAATTAGCAAGCTAGCACACAATTCAGCTGTAAAGCATGCAGGAGGATGAACACAGATCAGTCAAGTCAGCTATTTACAGAGTTTTTGCCTTAGAGATATGTTTTACTGTCTGTGCTGTGGAGATACAGAGTACAAATGATTTTTATTCTTGACAGTCTAAAAGTACGGTAGACTGCAATTATGGCAACGTTTCAAAGAAGTCCAAACTCTGGTCCCTCTCCTATACATACACACTGAATAAAACCTTTCCTAACTCACTGAAATTCTTCCTTTTGTTCAGAGTACAAAGCAAAAGCAAATGCCCTCTTGATAAAACCTGGCAAGTGCAATTAATAAAAGTGTACAGGAAATTATGAACACTACTGCGGCACTGGAAAACTGAGTCATATATTTGGATGACGACCACATAATTTGGTTTTTTTTCAAATTAATGCAGTAGCTACCCACAATAGGTTTATACCCTTCCTGACATTTGCAGACACAAACTAAGAAACAAAGTAAACAACACACAGAACATTTTCACTGTGTGCATATAGGTATGTCTCGAATTAAAAGATGTCTTACACAATACTGAATTTAGGACATCCTGATGGTGTAGTAATGTGTCTATTCAAGACCCTGGCAAATGTCCTGTGATTCCCAACAGGTAATGCCCTAATAGGTACACTGTGATTTCCATTTCCCTCATTTGAAAATCACAGAATTATATGCAATGTGATTTGGGTGGTATTGTTGTTACTATTATTATTATTCCTACCACTACTACAACTATTGTTGCATCCAAAGCAATGTGATCACAAGGCTGAGGAAGGTGCTGTGACATCAATTGTCATAAAAAGTCTGAACTGTCTGCTAACATTGATAAAGATGACAGTAAAATTCCCCAAAAACCCGAAATGTAACATTAGCTCTGTGAAGGTCATGACATTTAGGGGCCCAACACCCAGAAATGCAGATCCACTGCTCTGGAACAGGCCTCCAGAACTTCCCTTTACAAAGTAGGACGAAGCTCCCACAAACCCTTGTCAAATAGAGAAGCAGGTGATTTGACCAAGGGATGCTTTGCCCCTTGAGGTCCCCTGCAGTGAGATGGGATCAGCTCCCTTGGAGCTGTGCCCTATACTTGCAGGATGCTCTCGGGGCCTTTGACCTCAAGTTTGAAACAAGTCACAGGGAGCCCACTGTTCAAGGCAAGGAGACTTCTCTGCCACCTCTTTCAGTAATGTGTCTGTGCAGCACCATGAGCTTGATCCAAGCCCTGATCCGGGCTTTAGGAGCCCACCTGCACTGTGGACAGCTGGATGTATTTCAATAGGAGAAAGAGCAGAGTCCAGTTGCTGCAGCGCTAAGAGCTGAAAGAACAGGGCACCATGTTGGCAAGGGATTAGAAGAAGGGTGAAACACCTGTAAGGAGTTCCAGATACCACACAAGCCACTGAATACCATCTCTTGCTGTGTGGAAATGATGTGAGCTTTGTGAAGGGCAGGCACTCAGAACTCTATCAAAGAAAAAGAAGAAGTTCTATAGAAAAAAAAAAGCAGAAATGAGCTCAGTGCTGCTGCATCTTCATCTGAACAAAAGGTGCAGCAGCAAATGACCCTGCTGATACAGCAGCCTCATAGCCCTGTGCCCAGCTGGGTGACATCAGATCCCTGGGAAGGGCACAGGCGGTCTGATGCACTACAGGGACAGAAATTCTGTGGTAGCAAAAGCCCCTTGTGTGCCAGCTCATTATCTGAGACAGGACGGACCGGGTGCAGAGAAGCAGAATTTCTGATTGGAACCAGTTCAGCCATATAGGTCAGGCCCAGTCCAAAAAGAACTTGCACAATCCAGATTCTGGAGCACATTTTATTGAAACATAGCAAAAACATAGGGTCAGGTTCCTGGGGACAAATGTGGGAGCTACAGACTAACTACTTCAACATTTACATATGAGAAATGCACTAACTACGGAATTGCTACTAATGCACTAACTACTTACATGTAACTATTAACTACTCCTAATATACAAAGTGGTCCCCAAAAAGCTGTGTGAGCGAGCACCTACCAGCTCAGCTCTGTGCATGAATATTCACTCCAGGGCTACCAGACGGACTCCTTGGAGCCCAGGTCACAGCCCACTACACTAACACAGGGCTGCTCTGGTGCCAGCAAAGGTTGGGTGTTTCAACCCTTTGGAAGTCTGGCAGGAGGCTGATTTCCCTGGGAAGGCACTTGTTGCCTACAGCAAAGTGCTCAAGGAGTTTCTTGTGCAAGGAGTAGTGCACGTCGTCCAAGAGATTTCCCCAGCCACTGCAGGAAATGCAGGTGGGAAACCTCACCAAGGGCCCTAGCAGGAGCTAGCCAAGATAAGAATACTGAAGCTGCAAACCTCCTGGATTTGTTCCAATTATAAATTTTAGAATCACAATCTTCATTGAATTCTGCACACTCTCTCTTTTGGCATGTCAACTGATTCTGTTTTCTCCAATCTTGGATTAAGTTGGTATTTGCGGTGAAGGTAGTAAACTGGCCAAAAAAGCATGGCCCTCCTTGGAGGTATGATAAAATGCCATTCCAAGCTCAGGAACACTCCTCAGGGAAGTGCCTTGGGTTGGGATGAGGACCAGGATGGTGGTCTTGTGGTGTAATTGCACCAGTTTCTCATGTAAACTTTTTTGACAGGTGTCACATCTTTTAGCCAACTATATGAAATCCCCACTAATTTCTTACAGTCAAAATAGACACATTGTGGGGCTAGGTAGGACTCCAGCAGACCCAGTTCTTGGGGTTCCTCTGATGCATGTGGCCATGTCCTCTTGCACCTGTCCCAGGTGTCCACTGAGTCAGGTTCCTTACCTGTAAGACAGCCATTGTCCACTTTGAGAGGTATTCCAACCAGGCACAAGACAAAAGATCCTCCACAGTGTCCATGGCCATGCAGAAACTGTCTTGCTGGACAGACCTTGCAAGTGTGACCCAAAGATATTGTCTGGGCTGCTGGACAAACGATGGAGTGGTGGTGGTCATGGCAAAGACCATCCAGAACATCCAGATCATTAGGCTGAGGGAAATCATGATGTTTTCCTGAGACAGTGGGGCTGCAGCCTAGAAAATTATTAAATTAAGATAAATGAAAATTAAACAACTGAAGGAAAAGCTTACAAAATCCTTCATCTCTACTGCCTTCCTCCATCGTTTTAATTAACCACCCCCATGGAGTGTTTTAGGGCAACAAACCAATGAGGGCGCGGCTGGTGTGGAGTCTGAGGCAGCACTAACATTCTACAAACCTTCCAAGAAAAGCAGGGGAGGAGAATAATACAAATAAACAAATGGGGCATTAAGTACTGAGAGATTGGCAGAGAAGGTTCTGGAGAAAAAGGTAGAGAGGAGGAGGATTGATAGCTTGGGAGGGGAGGAGATTAGGGAGGAGATAAATGCATGGGAGCCAACAAGGAGTCCACAAGGAGTGGCTGAGTGACAGACAGAAGGACTGACATGTAACAAAACTGAATAACAATCAGCGTGCAGGTCTAATTTTAGCACACTGGATACAGATGTAGAGTCACCACCACTCTTAAAACATGGGTGAGGATAGGTCCAGAGAAGACCAAAAGCATAAAGATGTCATGGTACAAAGGGATTACTAATTCACTAATAATACGGTAGGCAAGCTAAGAAAACCTAAAGAAAAACACACCACAACAGGTGGGTAGTCAGGAACTTATATTCTGCCCCAACTGCCTACTCATCTGTCCTCTCTCATTCTCCTTCTTTTTTAGTCAGGTCTTCAGCCCTCCCCCTCTCTCAGCTCTCAACAACAGCCCACAGATTAACCAGAATACATCCAAACCATAGATAACTATACATAGACCACAAAACCAATTACCTTTGTTATTTTACTGAATAACCTTTATTACAAGTGACCCCAAAAGTGAAAATGAGTTATAAAAATTATATTGAAAACAATAAAAAAATTTTCAAAGTAAAAGGTACAACACTGGAAACATGGCCAAATGCCAGAGGCTCATGCACAAAATGGTGGCTCCACCTTTTATAACCCCTGGTGTTGCATCAGCTTCATCCATACTAATTTTCATTTTACACAGTCTTCCCCTATGTCACTCTTTTCAGCACCAATACCATTTCATCACTCTGGTCATCAGGATTAACATTGATGGAGTGCTATTTCTCTTACAGCTGTGTCTCAAAGTTTGGCTAACAAGAGTCTGTCCAACATAAACTCATAAACACACATTAAACATACAAAAAACCACTGTTGTGAAAACTGTTATGAGCAAGTTCATAAGTTAATACAATTAGAGATGTTAATGTTAGTTGTAACAAATTAATTTTATTAATTAAGTTGTTGTTAAATGTTAAACCTTTTAGTTACCCTCACTGTTAATCTCCTTACCTTACTGATACCCTTGTTACTTCTGTTGGGTACTGCCTCTGCTGCTCCCCAAAATGGTGCTGGGAAACATCCCCAGGAAATGTACAAATTAAGAGACACTCAAGAAAATCCAACAAAAGTCCCTAAAAACTACAAACTGAAGATTTAAGGAACTAAACCAAGGGTCCTACTAGCGAGAAGTCCTCCTACTCCACCAGCAAGGTCTCAGATGTCACTGTGACCTATCTAGAACTGGGTCAGAATGAGGACCCTAGACGATGAGCCAAAAACTGTCTTCCTAGGCACGCCCGTGAGGACGGAAGCCCCAGTTCTGCTGTGAAGCAAAACTGTCCATCTCCTCCTCTGCATCACCAAAGGGAGCAGTGGCGGTATGCGCGACCCCTCAGACCCCCACCCAGAGCTGATCACTTAATAAAGGCATTCAAAAGGAGCATATCTCCTTGCCTCATTTTCTTCAAAAGCCAGCTTCATAACTGGGCCAGTGTAAAAACATCAACCACTTTATATCATATAACTTTATCTTAATAGTAACAACAATATTTAATATCAATTCACATAATACCCTGTGAAAGCCAATTGCCATTAAATTGTTTCTCACACCTTTTGGCTTGCAGCAAAATACTACTTCCTCTCTCAAGGTGCCCAGAAGGAGTTGTTGGTTCTGGAGCATGAAAGGCTGGGTATGAGGCAGCAGTGAGCAGTCACAGCCCAGAAAGCCAAGCAAATCCTGGTCTGCTTCCAAAGAAACATGGCCAGCAGGTTGAGGGAGACAATTATAAATGTTCCTCTGATTCTGCCCTCAGGAGGCCCAGCCTGGAGCAGACCTGGGCAGCTCAGCACAGGAAAGATGGGGAGCTGTTGGAGCGGGCCCAGAGGGGGCCTTGGAGATGATCAGAGGGCTGGGGCAGCCCTGCTATGAGCGCAGGCCGAGAGAACATGGACTGCTCAGCCTGGAGAAAGGAAGGCTCCTCAATGTGACCTTGAATCACTTGGATGGGGGCTTAGAAACCAACCAGTGACAGCAGCTTTTGCCAAGGGCAGAAAGTGAAAGCACGAGAGGAACAGTTTTGCATTGGAAGACATTTAGACTTCATCTAAAGAAAAAGCTTTTTACTGTGAGGGTCCTGCAGCCCTGGCACAGGTTGCCCAGAGCAGCTGTGGCTGTCCCATTGAGGGAATGTTCAAGGCCAGGCAGGCTGGGGCTTGCAGCAAATTGGGCTGGTGAAAGGCGTCCCTGCCTATGGCATGTGGGGCAGAGCTAGAGGAACCTGAAGATCTCTTCCAACACTGAGCATTCCACGATTTTGTGATCTTGGGTGGTATCTTGGGCCGTGAGCTTGACAGGAGGGGGGAGGTGGTGCTGTCGGGATCACTGTTCCGGGGCAGCTGGCACGGTCCCTGTGAGGCACATGGCAGCCGGGGAAGCCAAGGCCGAGCCGGCTGACCTCGGCCCTCAGGGCCTCTTCTTCGGGGGCTGCCGGGAGGCTTCCAAGCACACACGCAGCCCCTTGTGGAGAAAAGGAGGCCAAAGGTCTGCAGAACTAAGCCGACACCACTCTCAGCGCCCACCCGTCTCCCTCAGACCCAGGAATGGCGCCATGCCTTCTCCTGAGGTGTGGCGGGGCCGCTGGAGCCGGAGGGTCCAGCCAGAACCGCTGTCCCTCCACCGGGATCGGGGCCCCGAGCCCCTCCGCACCTTCGTGACAAGAGCAGGGGACAGGACATGGGCAGCAGCGGGAGGAGCTGGAGGTGGGGCGGGAGCAGCTGCGGGAACCTGAACTGGAATAGGCTCCTGGGCGCTGGTCTGATGAGAATGGGACAGTTCACCTGAAGAAAAGGCAGCTCAGGGCAATCTCATGGCACTCTACAACTCTCCAAAGGGTAGGTAGTACAGACATGAGGCTCAGCCCATTCTTCCAGGTATCAAGTGACAGAATGAGCAGAAATGGCCTCAAGTGTAACTAGGGGAGGTATAGGTTGAATATTAGAGAATTTTTCTTCAGGGAAAAGGTTGTCAAGCACTGGAACAGGCTGGTATCTTGTGGGGAAGTGGTGGAGTTGCCCACATCCTCTGTGTACTGGCCAGGGAGCGAGGGGTACTGCTGTTCCCTCAGCCCTTCCCAAGCTGAGAGATGGTTGTGCTCAGGAAGTAAAAAGAAAACGGGCTATGCATTTGAGGTCTGTGTTAGCGCATTTTAGGTCTGCCTTAGTCTGTTAATTGAGCTGAACAAAATAAAACAGGAAAAAACCAGGCCCAGAAGATTGTTGGAGTCCTCTACCTGTGCTCACCAATCAAAACTTGCAGTGATTATACATGAAAACAGGTCAATTAAATTTGCATAGCTTGAGGCTACTTACAATAGAATCATAGAATCACAGAATATCTCAAGTTGGGATGCAGAAGGGTCACTGAGTTAAACTGGTTACTTTTAAGAGGATAGTTTCACTAAACCCTGTTCCTAAGACCATCATCCTGTTGCTCCTCCAACTCTGACAGGCTTGGTGTTGTGAACACTGCCCCGAAAAGCAGTTTCGCAATAACACTGGCTGCATAAACTTGTGTGCATCAAGGTGGAGCAGCAAGTCTCAGGCTTGGCTGAGAATTTATTATCCCTGCAATCCCGGTATTCCAAGGCAAAGATCCAGGGTTCCCAGGACCTGTCATCGGTGTTAAAGACAAGGGGAAAAGGAGGTATTAAATGATTGTGTTTTATCTGTGTCCCTTTGTGGGAAGGGACAAGTAACAGACCAGTATTCCCTCTGATCCTCCTTTTGCTGTTGACTTTTTTCAAAAAACCCTTTTTGTTGTCCTTCCCAGCGCTGGCCAGCTGGCACTCTGCAAGAATTTTGGGCTCAAAAATGTTTTCCCCACTGGAGTGAACAGCACCTCTGTAATCCTGCTGAGCCACCTGTTTGTGCCTCCAGTGGCCACACATTTTTCTTTTGTGCCTGAGTTCTAAAAGATCGCTGCTCAGCCAAGTCATTATTCTACCCCGCTTGTCATTTCCTATGCTTGTGCTTGAAGAGATGGCGCTTCCAAGGTGGCCAGCATTTATCCATTTATCCTGTAGGCTGATTCCTGGGGTATATTATCCCCCTTAATACTAGAAATAGGATATTAGCATTTACATTTTTTTTTTCTCAGGCATTCTGTTACTGCAAATTTTTCATAGCTGTGTCTGTCCCTTATGATGTGTTTATACAGCGTGGAGCACAGTGGGACCTTGATCTTTGCTAGGATGCCTTAGCATGAATCAACAGAAATAATGAATGCAGAACTTCTTCATTATCCTTTGCTTATAGTGCTTGTAGTCTTTCAGAAGAAGAGCAGGGGGAAAAGAAAAGGGGAAAAAATTAGAAGACAATTTGTCTTGGTAGTCTCCCCTGAGTTACAGTAGAAAAAGCATCTTCAGCAGCCGCCATATTAATATGAATTAATTATGCAAATCTGGTAGTAATATTTCACATTCTTCTATCACATTCAGTCTAGGGTAAAAAAGGGTTGTTATTGCTCATGCTGAATTTTAGCATTCTCTAAGGATAATACTGCATTTGAGTCACCAAGTGTTCACCTGAAGCAGAAGACAAAACCAAACGGGTAAGTGTAGCAGATTCTGGTTCATATCCATGGGAAAAAAAGCAAAGCGTAATTTTTCTTCATTTTCCACCACTTTTGGGAAAGATTGAATATAGATTTCTTCTTCAGCTGTTTCTGGAACCTTCATCTGAAAACTTTTTACAGATGAACAATCTGGAGAAAGCATGATGGCCCTTTTTGCCACATTCTGTATCTGGACTAGTAAATTAAAAAAATCCAGGACTATCTGCTTCCATTCTATAACCTCCATTACTCTCCCAACAAGGGTAAACTCACAGAGAATCACGGAATGATTTGATTTGGAAGAGTTCTCAAAGACCCTCTATTTGAAACCCCTTGCCATGGGTAGGAACATCTTCCATTAGACCAGGCTGCTGAGAGCCCTGTTCAGCTTGGTCTTGAACCTTCCAAGGATGGGGCAGCCACAGCTTGCCTGCGTAACCTGTGCCAGGGAAAAATTTCCTTATAGTAGCCAATCTAAATCTGCTGTCTTTCAGCTTAAAAACATTGCCCCTTTTCCTTTCAAAAATGTTTGTTAAAAACAGACACTGGCTTGTTCTAAATTACAAACTGTATCCACAATTTGTGTAGCAGAGTGTGTTGCATCAAGGGCTCTTCCAACCATTTAACAACTGAGATGTCTCTGATCTGGACCTTGGCACTTCCCTGTCCCAGTTCAGTAGTGTACGTGTCACCACTGTGGGCAAAAGTGGTTCTTACATTCAACTTGGTCCTTTAGGAAAGCGATCAATCTCCATATGAAATGTCTGAAGCCTTAAACCACTGTCCTGAAATAGAGAATGATCTTTCCTTTTTCTTTCATCCCCTCTGCTTTACACATTGCAAAGCCTATGCTAGCAGAAATAGAGATAATGGATCTTCCTTTTACAGTATCTATTCTACCTGTGAGCTGTGCCATTCTTAATCACCAGGAATTGCACCCTGACAGATGGATCTACACTACATTGAAGTGGTTTCACTGTGTCCTTAAAATAACCTTTAGCGTAGAAAATAAATTCTGGTGGTGTCTCCTGCATCCGTACCACCACAGCCATAAGCTCTTTTGCAAACCAAACATGCTTGCTGCCATTCCTTCACATCTGTAACATTTAACTTTAATGCCTCTGCCCCTAAGGAGTTGCAGAGTAGCATTTCAATTCACCATCCACGGGTTTGTCCTGAAGAATTAGAGACATGTCAGCTTATCAGTCTGTGACCTTTTCTATTAACATTGTCTTCAGGTTGACTTGGCAGCACACAAGGAAACTAAATCTTGTTACCCAAAGCTGGTCTGGTTTGCCAGGATAGCATGTCTGTGGCTCAAATCTGTTAAATGTTTAAATTGCAAACATTACTATGACTACATGAATCTACATGACTACTATCTATTAGGTGGAATAATCTCTGTAAAGGGATGCAGAGGAAAGCAGTGGAATAGAAACCATAAAAAATACGTATGAAGGAGGTTTTGTTTTTGTTTTTGTTTTTTTTTTTTTTTTTTTTTTCAAACCTGGGATTTTTTTTTTTTTTTTTTTTTTTTTTTTTGCAAACCTGGAATGTTTTATTGTTTGTCTTATTTTCAACCTGGCCTGACACCTTAAGTATAACACAAACGGAGTTGTCATGTAAATCATAGGACCTTTTCATGTTCCAGACTTTGGAAGATCTATGTGGACACTTTTCCACTTAAGCAGCATGTACCTTATCACCTGCTCCTAGGCATTTTCAACACCTTTTTCTGTTGTGTTCTTTTAATGATAAAGGTGTGAGAAGAAGCATGGTGACCTCAGAATGTGATGCCATCAATAATTCTTCTGAGATGAACCTATTCTGGCATTATAACCCCTGCACTTCCCACTGCTCTGATTTCCTTGACATCCTGGCATGGAACAAATGTGTGATCTTCTCCAGGATATTGACAAAAGGCTATTTAGTGCTCAGAACAGCTGGCAAAACACACAGTTTTTTGAGATACACAGGTTGTTTGAGATGCCCACAGGAGACTTGCAGGGTTTGATATAGGAGTTATTCCACTTCAGCTCCTCAGCCAGTCAGGAGGCAAAGCTGAGCTGTCTCAAAGGGCTTGATATTTGGTGAGGATGCTGGGTTGATGGTTGGACTTGATGGTAATAGAACCAATATCATGGAATCACAGAATCCAGTCATATATAATTGGAAGAGCCCTGCCAGCTCATCCAGTTCTAACCCCCTGCCGTGGGCAGGGACACCTTCCACTATACCAGGTTGTTCCAAGCTCTGTTCATCCTGGCCTTGGACACTTCCAGGGATGAGGCAGCCACAACTTTTCTCATCACCCTCACAGCCAAAAATTTCTTCCTTATAGCCAGTTTAAACCTACTGTCTTTCATTTTAAAACAATTATTTTAGAGGTCTTTACTAACCTTAAATATTCAGTGATTCTAAGATGCTGACAAATAAATTGAGCTCCGATAGTGGGGTTCAGCTGCAGGTAAGGACACTGTAATTAGTGTCTGTTAGATTCAGTTAGATTCTAAAGTCCCACTGGAGTTCCTGGATACCAAGTTACTGAATGCATTGGAGCCCAGGAAGGGAGCTGAAACCACCTCAAAGCAGGGATATTTCTGTCCATAGGTCTAGCGTCAGCAGGAATTACATTGCAACAGGTGACTGCTGTGGCAGCTTAGACATCCAAATTACATTTAGATTTGTACATAAGGACAGAAAAATGTTTGTTGGTTTTATTGGTTTTTGGTTTTTAAGATAAGTTTAAACCATCACAGCTGAATTTTCCGGGACGTAACAGTGAACTTCCAACAAAAACAAAAACAAACAACTCCCCCACCCCCCCTAAAAAAAAAAAACCTTAGACACAAACAAAAAAACCCCAAACAAACCAAAAAGAGTAGGAAAGGCTGTTTCTTACGATTGTTAGGAAACAGTGATTGTTAGGAAACTATGATTGTTAACTTAGTGAGACAATATGATGTATTTTTTTCTTCTACTTTTTAGCTTTTAACTTTTTTAACATTGGCCAGGTTTTCTCCTTTTAAGTAACACTTCTTTCTCACTTAGGCTGTTCCAGATGCATGTAAAAGTGTCTGATCTCTTCTGCCGTACTTGTACTCCACCATAGCTGTAAGATAACATAATTCATGCATAACAAAGATTTCTGCTGTGAAAAGTAGATCAACCTAAAAATATTTCTGATTTCTATATTTTCAACCTCAGGAAAAAATTAATTAAAATTACATTTCTATTAAAAATATATTTCTTCAGCATGAAGCAACAAAAATAACAGCGTGATCTAGCAATTCTTATTATATTTTTGTTGCTCCTACTTTTTTTTGTTGCCCAAAATCAGATGTTCAATTATATCCTGCACCATGCATATTTCCCTTACTGTGTAAAGGGAGGTGATGTCTGTTAAATAACTGGTGTAGTGATGCATGATGTCAGAGCCTATACAAAAAAAGGGGGAGAAAACACATATGACAGCCACAGCTTTTGCCATTCCTGAAAACAATTCCTTCAAAAAACTCACCCCTTTTTCCAGTTATTTTGTAATTCTTTTTGTTTATAGTGTTTTTTTGGAATTGAAGCTGTTGCTTAGCATGTTGAGACAAGTTGAAAATTTCATTTTTATTCTGGTTATTTGGGAGACTGCATAACTCTGCTGCATTAGGGAAATTAATAGAGAAACATTATATTAAAAAAAAAAAACAAAAAACAAAAAAAAAAACAAAAAAAACCAAAAAAACAAACAAACAAACAAACAAAAAAGCAAAAACCCACACATGAAACTCCAGCGTCAGGAATTCACTGCAGAGCAGATTTCTGGAAGCTGCAAATGAAACTCATTTTTACCATCTTTTCCTAAATGTTTGTTCCTGGCTACTGTCGAGTGCAGGTTTTTTGGGTCAGATTTTTAAGGTAAACATTTCTGATCTGGTTCTAAGTGCCTGAAACAAGATAATAATGAACTGAAAAAAACCCCACAATGAATCAGTAATCCCCTTTTCTGGGAGGCATTTGGAGCTTTCCTTGCAGGTGTCCTAGGTGAGTGCAGAGCTGCGCTGGTCAAATCATCTTGTGACGGGAAAAATTCCTAAGTGACAACAGAACATGAAGCTGTTTTCACAAAAGTTGCTTGGTCCCAGGCATTCCCATGCATTTATCTATCTTTCAGTGATCTTAAATAATTTGCATCCTTAGTGCTAAGGATATAGGTCTTAGGATGTTTTCACTCTAAGTCTGAAAAATAAGTCATAGTGAATTACAGTAACATTTAATACTGCATCTCAAATTGCAACTGATGAAATTTAAGTCTCTTAATCATGCTCTCTATAACATGAAATTCCTGAAATCAAATTCTGGGAAGAAAATCTCAGCCTCAGATAGAATTTTTTTAGCATTGTACTGAGAAGAGCCTGGACCTCTACCAGACTGACACTTAAATATTTCAAGGAAAAGGGGGCCTTTTATGTTAAAAAACAGATTTGTAAGTCAACATCACATCTTACTCAGTGCTTGTCTTGTATCTTTTGATGGTACTAGCTGGTAATAGTCTCCTTAGAAAGTTAGATAAATGGAGAACTGTAACATGGATTAGGATATTCTGCACCTTTTTGCGCAGATAACATGTCAGAGTGTCTTAAATACTTTTTGCAAGTGTTGACTGAGTAAAACAGACAACATTTCATTGAAAGATCAGAAATTGAAGCATCATGCCCCATTGCTGATTAGATTTCCACTAAATAGTTACCCAGTTTATGACTTGTCTGAGAGTAAAGGGTACTCACATTTCTGAATGAGTTTGACGGAGTGCATTATTTTCAAATCTTACATGAGGCGAACTAACACTAAGTTTGGTGCTTTAGGCTTATCTTCAGAGCCAGTCACCTTCTCATGCATTGTGCAGAATTTGGGCAGGCTTGAATGAAGAGAGAAAAGGATGGTTTCTAAGGGTCATGGTTTGTATTACATCTCATCATCCTTCTCTTGATGTATTCCATGTGTTTAATCTCCTTTTCTGCTGTCAGGGTATCTGGATAAATGGATAGTTAGACATCTTAGGTGTATTCATGGAATATATGGTTCAATTTATACTCAGTACATCAAATATTTTTGAAGATATATTAATAAACATTATATTAATTATTTTAGCTAATGTACTGTTCAGCACAAAGTAGTGACACATAGCATCCGGTATCTCCAAGGACAATCAGAGTCTTTGGCTAACCATGGATTTGGAAGTTCCTTTTGTTCTCCAGATAATTTTCTACAGATAATTTGCACAGCATTTTGAAGCTGTGCTTCAGTTTTCAGTGGTTGTTTCCAGAATGTGTAATGTCTGAGATATGGAGGTTATTTAAGCCATACAATGCATGGAGTTTATTTGTTGGGGAAAACATTGGAACATTTTTGTGCAGATCCACCTACTTAACTTCAAGTACCTATATAACAAACTTTCAACCTCCCTATATAGTTAAGGATTTTTTATCACTTTTAAAGGGTTGTTGTGGTGGGTTTGCCCTGACTGGATGCCAGGTGCCCACCAAAGCCACTCTCTTCACTCCCCTCTGCAAGTGAACAGGGGAGAGAAAGTGTTACAAAAAGGTTCATGAGTTGAGGTAGGAACGGGGAAGATGACAAAACAATTACCATCATGGGCAAACCAGACACAGTTTGGGAATATTAATGAATTTATTACCAATGAAAATCAGAACAGGATAATAAGAAAGAAAAGAAATTATAAAAACATCTTCCCCACCCCTCCCTCCTTCCTGAGCTCTAGGTCTTCCCCCTGAGCAGTGCAGGGTGATGGGAATGAGGTTTATGGTCAGTTCATCACAGCTTCCTGCTGCTGTTCAAGGAAAGAGGTCCTGCTGCTCCAGTGTGGGGTCCCTCCCACTGTGGCAGTCCCCCACAGACTTCAGCCAGAGTTCTACTCGCAAGCTGCAGCTCTTCATGAACTGCTCCAATGTGGGACTGTTAGAAAGCATTTTGGGCAGACACTGCAGCCTATGTGCACAACCCTGCAGGCAAAACAATGGACATTCTGTGGATTGAGGAGCATGCTTGCAAACACTCTGTGTACATGCCTGATAGCAGAAGCATACCGCACTTGGGCAGCCAGCATGAGAAAGTTTGCCAACTGCATCCAAGGGAAGAGGATGTGAAGGAACATGATCTGAAGATGCTAGAAGAAGATGTGAAGATATTCTGCTGATATTGCTGACAAGCTAAGCTAAGTCAAGATATGTTCAAGAAATGCTCTTTGTTTTATGCACAGTATTATGTAACCAACCAAATACTTTCCCGTGTCGCTTGAACCCCAGATAATCATATTAATGTACCCTGAATCTAACAATAAATGAGCATTGATCATACTTCTATGAAGATACGATCTTTGACTCTGGAGGTTCCTCTCCTTTTACCCCCTACCCCTACTCTCTCCTTCATGATGGGACTCTTCTCCACAGGGTCAGTTCTCAGGAAAAGCCTGCTCCAGTGTCCCCCATGGGGTCACAAGTTGTCAAGGATTGACACTGGCACAGTGCCAGTGCCCCCATGAGAGGTGTATTCCTCAAAATGGTTACTGTGAGATGTGACCCGGGAACAGAACAAAGCAGGCTCTACCTTGGGAATCCTGGCAGCAAACCTGTCCAGCCTGGGCTCCTCTCTCTTTGTGGGTCTGTAGGTTCCTGTCAGGACCCTGCTCCCACTTCCCACTTTTCAGAGCTCTCTTTTGGGCATCCCCTTGCTCTGGCGTGGGTCTCTTCCGTGGCTTGAGTCGGATCTCTGCTCCCTCCTGCCCTCCCTGGGCTGCAGGGGCACAGCTGCCTCACCATGGGCTGCTCCAGGGGAATCTGAGCTCCAGAGGCTGGAACATCTCCTGCCACTCCTGCACTGCCCTGTGAGTCTGCAGGGCTGCTCCTTGCACATGGCTTACCCTGCTTTTCTCTGAGTACAGCTACATCTGTGCAGTAACTTGTTTTCCTTCTTAAATCTGTTACCACAGAGGTGTTACCACCATCACTGACAGGCTCAGGGCTCGGCCAACACAGTGTCTGTCTTGGATCCAGCTGGCATTGGATCTCTTGGACATGGAGGAAGCTTCTGGCAGCTTCTCACTGTACCCATTTCCATCAAAATCTGGCCACACAAATACAAACCAGGGATATATACTTGATGAAGACCTGAATAAGCCTCTAGATATACCTTACTCTTTCTTTCCTATATCAAATATGGGAGAAATAAAATCTCAGTTTATAATGCTTAATTTAAGTGGGATGTGAATATTTGGTTTTCAGGGCAAATCTATAACATTTGATGCATTTTTCAATAATATTTCTAGACAAATACTTGTGGGTGTATCCATATTTAAGGAAAATTCATGCTGAAGGATACAAATAAAACAAATTAATTGATTAGGAATTAAAATAAATCTTTGCAGATATATTTGAACAATTTTGTAACTTCGGGCTGTAAGAGTAAGAAATTAAAAAAATATTTTCATAAGTTTTTTTTCCAGTCTGTGTCATATGAAAATATTCTTCACATGTTTCCGTCTACATCAGCTTTCTCATCTATTTCAAGCCTCATTTCAGTATGTCTTTTCATCATTATTTAAACCTATTAATTTCCCTTTTCCTCTGGGAATATAGATATGTTTTTACTCTGTAAACTATTTTGGGAAAGACTTCTTGTGAACTACCATGGAGAAGAACTAATATTGTTACCAATAGGCAGCCACTTCCTAGGCTGAACTTCTAATTAAGTTATTCTTGGTTCATGCAGGGGAATACTAACCATGTATTCTGGGGTTACCAAGGTTAATTGTCTGTCTAGACTACAGGGACTGCATTTCTTTAACTAACAGATCGCTAAAAGAGTAACTGAAGCTCTCTGGAACATGATTATAATTTTATATAAAACAGCTATATTTGAAGTGTCTTCTTGGAGGTTCACATGTAGGTGGAGGAAGATTTAAGCAGCAGAAGGAATGAGGTACACGGCAGAACAGTTAAAATGAGATAAAGGACAGATGGAGCAAAGAATAGTTCAGCCTGGTAAAGGGATTAAGTCACTGCATTTTGTTTGTGTGTTTGTCGCGGTGTCACTGGATTTTGTAGGTGTTCAAATTAGGATGGTGCAATGGCTGTTAAATTACATTACAGACTCTGGAGTCAGGAAACAGCTAGCTCACAATCCTCCAAGTAAAAAGAAACAAGCCTATGCAATGTTTTCCTGATGCAGAAATGGCCAAAATCTACTTAGATAACACATTTTTAAGTCAGCAGCAGGAGCTGTTTCTGCAGGTGCAGGAATGGCCACATTAGGCAGTGATATGTACATGGCTAGTTGGGAGACTTTCTGTATTTGGTTTAAGATTATACATAATGAAGCATCTTCAGTGACCAGGGGGAATCATTCCAGGGCTGTGGAATGGGTGTAAGTGCTGAGGAATTTTGCCCCATCCAGCAGATGTTTCAGGGACCCGTGCAATGGAAGCTAAACAACCTGAGTCCCCATGCAAGCTTTACCCTGTGCATAGATCCAAATAAGTTGCAATTTATTTATTTCCTCTTTTTTTTTTTTTTTTGGTTTTTTTTTTTTTTTTTTTTTCCTAACAGCTTCTCTGTCAGTTAATATCTGTGCAACATGGACGTCAAAGTAGGTGAATGCTTATGTCAGCACTGCACCCCGCTGGAGCACAGTCCGCAGTGCTAGATGGTAAGATGTTGACCCAAATTTAAACCAAGGCTTCCTTCCTTCCTGTAACCCTTTAACAAGCTGTCAGCACACGTTGCTGGAGGTAGAGTACCACCACCACTTCTGTGATTACATTGTGCTAATTGGCTCCAAGCAGTTTAAATTAATCAAGTCAGAGCTTATAGTAAACTCTCGGCTCCTAGGGAGCTGGTCATGTGTACAGCCAGAGTGTCGCTGAGCTGATCCAGGATTTTCCCTAAACATTACACAACAGCTATGTAAGAGTTCAGTGAAGTCTGTGTGTTTTCATGTTTCAGACTTGCCCAGTGTCATATTGAAGATCATGTCCAGCAGCAATCCCAGTGCACGTTTTGACAGGTTCTTGGGAGAGCTGCTGTTGCCTCAGCCTAAGAATATCCCATCCTGCCTCTCCTTCTGGACCAGCTGCGTTCCAGCTGTGAAGAACGGGTGGCAAGCTGGGCTGGGTGTCAGACACTATTAAAGCTGAAATGCTGCTGCTGTGTTTGTTTCATGCCCTGTGGAACTTTACCTCACTTGCTTCAAGAGTAAAACTGAGCACATTAAATGATTTAGCAGCATGGTGGCCAGCTCAGTAACCTGACAGAAGCACGTTTTCTGAGCAGTCAAAGCATAATGCAGTGAGTAAGCCCTTTTATAGTAATAAAATTCAATAACTGGCCAGAGTGGTTTTCTTATTAGATACTGAATAAAGCCTTTGGCACGCCATTTTTTTTTTTTTTTTTTTGTGTATCCCTTTTGGGTTTTTCAGACATCTAGTGATTACTGTAGTGTAGGTTTATACAATTGTAATCTGATGCTTTGCTCATGGATTTTTGGCTTGAACTACATCTCAGTCACTGAATAGTACTACTGATTTTCAAGGGATGTAGTAGTGGAGGAGGTAAAAATTCTACAAAAAAAATTCTGTGCTAGTTTTGGTCAGCCTATAAGGATATTCCTTGACACTTCCTTTGGATGATTTCTGTATCACATCTAAGCACGAGATAAGGAAGACTGACTATAGATGAGTTAAATTCTCCTTGTATTCAAAACATTCTTTGCTTAATGTGGAAGAGTTTAGGGAACAGATATGGCACACAGCTCTTTTAGATATTCCGTGGCATCACTGTTAAAGCACTTTAACAACAAGAAAAAAAAAATTAAAAAGTTTCAGAAGCAATCGCTTCAAATAACTAATCGGTTTGGAAACCTAAGCACTGGAGCAAGGATTCTGCTGGCTTTCAGGCAGATTTTTGTTGCTAGTTGATAAAAATCCAGGTGAAACTATTACTGAGGATAGACCCATGTTGCCCTGTGATACTAGATTTTTTCAAGCTGTAACACAAAGGTGTTTTCCATCTAGAGGTCGAGATACCACTCACATACCTCATTAGCAGGATAGGGGTTTGAGCACTCCACATCTGTACCACTCCAAAGCCAGACAGCTCAGCCCTAGCATCAGCATTCAAAAGCTTTTGGCACCTTCCTTATTTCAGGCATGAGAAGAGAGAAGACAAATCAGCACAAGTTCCATAGGGCAGAATCAAGGCTGTGACTTAATTAATGCACACTTCAGTCTATGAAATGTGGTTTTATTTAAAAACATGTTTGAATAAACAGTGAGATTTTAATGCTTCTCAGAAGATCTGAAACCACTGATACCCAGAGATGAATGGATTCCTTGCATGTGCATCTTTAAGATGTCTTTGAAATCCTTAAATATAGTTTGCAGAATCTTTCAAACTGTTTGAAAATGTTTCAGTAACTCAAAAATATTACTTAACTCACGGTTGAAAGCTTATTATCTCAAAACCTATGGTGAACAAGTGACATAAGTAATACGCCCATCTAATAATAATAGTAATTTCACTTATAACTGAAATGCAGTTTCTCTTCAGGATATAGAAACACAGAAAAGTAACCCAGTATTCAGGCTAAATTTCAGTAATCCAAATATGGTCAGTTCCTGTAGAGGTGATAAAGCATTTTCTAGTGTATTTCTATACACCATGCACTTGTCTTTACTTACTTTTTATTCACTATTACAGGAACGATTTTAACTACTCACATTAGAAGATGGACTAAAAGAAATGTCATAACTAATTGATAAAAATATTAACACTTTCACTAAGCAAAATGTAATCATCTGAAATGGAAAGCTAACATGTTACTCAGGCTAATGGCCCCTAGAATCTACATGAATAACTAATCACTGTCTTACAATTCACCAGACATGCTCTTTTCCTTACCCTCTTGATTCTAATAGAATAAATTTTTCTTAATGTTTATTTAATACTATCCCCAGTAAAATGCAATACAGTGCTTTTTGGTATTCCCTAACCAATTAAGCATAATAATTGAATCCCTCTGCTGCCCTTCTTATGTTGTTAATATAAATTCATAATTATCTGACTCCCATTCTATTAAGTGAGCTTTGGATCAGACCATATCTGGTCTTTTCTATTCTGGACTAGATCACTATTTTCTTAATAGTAGAATGGCTTTCTCTATGTTAAATTTCTTCACTGGACATGTCCTTTAGCCATTTCACAGACTTCTGTAGCTGTAGCCGTTATCCTTTTAAAGTACATAATAAATGCCTGTCAGACATTGCTGCAACATGGTAATGTATTGCCTCTACATTGGGATCAATCAAATCACAGGCCCTGAGATTCAATACATCTTCTCTAAAAAATGTGAAATTTGCTGAATAAACTAAGGAGGAAGTCTAAAGTCCTTGTGGACATAAGTTAAGAAAACTAGTTTATACACAAGGATGATAAAAATTCTTCATGCTTATGTAGATAATGAACTGTGTGATCAGTTAAAAACCATGCACAATTCCAGAAACAGGGGCAGAGCTCTGAAGGCCACACATAATTTTGATAATTATAATATATTCCTTTAATTATGACTTCACTGTGACATTTTCACCTATCAGTGCAGAAATCTCATGTGAGTTCCTGCCGCTCCAAGGCACTATTACTTGGTGCTGCATGGTTATTTGTACCAGTGTATATTTGTTGCAAAATACAGCTATGTCAGGTCTGTCCAGATTTTCTACTGGAATAAATGGCTTCTCCAGATAAGGGAGAATTCCTCCATGGCTCTTCCTGGTCTGGCTATTGAGTTATCATTACTTTTTTTAACACTCTTCCAAGTGACAACTTCTCCATTGCTAAATGGAGATAGATAACGCCTGAAGTGGATGTACCTTGAGAGAATTACTTGTCATAGGGTTGGATCTAGACATTTCCCTTATCTTGGACTTTCTTTACTCTGCTTCTCTTTTGTATTTGATCTCATCTATTTCCTAAGACAGGCAAAAAACCTTATCAGTAATTTACTGAGGAAGAAGGAATCAGAGAGTAAGTGTAAGGTTAGCTAGAAAGAATCAGTTTATTCTGCACAATGGTATATCCAGTTTGGGTGCAAATTGTATGGCACTTGAAGTGAATCACTGAAATAGGCAGATAAAGCTCCTGATTTTAACCCTGATCCAGCAGTGCTTTTCCATATAATACTGACAGATGACCATGGCTTGAATTACTCTCTCCAAAGTAAGGCAACGTGATCTCTGTGAGTCTAAAATATAAATTACCCTTTCACTGAGCAATACCAAACTTTTGTCAGAAAAATCCCAGCTGAACTGTGATCACACGACACTGCTGAGGACAGAGGGAGTGCATTGTGGTGGTGACTGGATGCCAGTGATGTTCCCCCTGCCCCCTGTGAGCTGCACACAGAATACAGAGAGGATGTAAATTCAGATCCAAGCATAGACATGTATTAGGATGTATTAACAAAATATATGATTATTCAGTATCACTAAGGGCAGCAGCATATGGGCCCTTTCATTTTGCATTCTTTAGGAGGTTTTGGTTTTTTTTTTTTTTTTTGTTATTTGTGCTATTTCTGAGGGTTTAATTGTTTTTTTGGTTTTTGTTTTTTATTTTTTAATTTCTTAGAATGAAGAATTTTACTTTAAGAGCTGGAAGCAAAATTTCACTGCTGATATTCTTAGACAACATTAGATGTAGAGGATAAAGCTTGGTACAAGTCTGCCACCCTAATTTATAAGGCTGGTGGTCTATTTTAAAAATTGTGTTGAATAACTTCATAGTTCACTGTCATGGGAAAAAACTTCATTACTGGACATGAATCTATTACATTAGCTCACCAGAGCATGACATATTCGGGGAAGGGCCTTTATCTAAAATTTGCGATTAAACTCTGTGTTCTGAGTGGCTGCTGACCTCCCCTGTTGAAGAATATTCATGGATGAACAGATTTCAAAGCCAGGAGGGTCTCTTTCTGTAACCTAGCTAAAGCGATTCAGTAACATGGGGCTGGGAGCATCATCTGGTAAATGTTGCATCCTGACCACAGCTCTTACAAGAATGACAGAATCTCTTTCTGAAAATATGTAGAAGTTCTTATATCAAGATTTAAGGTAGTGAATTAATGTTTTTTCCCAAATGAATGATACTATTATTTCATTACTGTATTTAAAATAGATGCCTTTGCATTTTATTCGTTGTTCTAACCTCATTGCCACAGGGATTGTCAGAAATCTCCCACATGAATAATTAAGAGATTTCACTCTGTGAACTATTTATATAAACCACACATTAATTTAGTGGGATAGAAGAGAAATACTTATTTAATGATGATCTCTGCAGACCATGCTATATTTCCCAGTTTGCACACAGAACAACTACACTATCTAATTAAGCCATCTAATCTGGATATTTAATCAATAAAGGTAAAGGCCATGATATTAAATTTCAAATTCTTTTTTCATTTTTGAGAGTCTGATTCATTTCTTGGTCTCATATTAGAAACTCTGTGTTTGTGTGTGCTTGTTTGCACACATAATGAAACAACAGAGAGGAAAATAAATTTTTATGTATATGTGGATATATAGATGGATAACATGCCTAATTGCTTTGAGCAGAGGGTAAGACCAGATGAACCCCAGTGGTTCCTTCTATCCTAAATCATTCTGTTTTCCTATGATTGAATCCATTGATTATTAACAGAATTTAAGTGCTTCCCATTCAACCATGAATGGATATTTACTAAAGCTCTATCAGGTATTTCAGTATTACTTCCTTTCAGCCATTCCTCCATCTGTAAATCATATAATCTGAAAATGCTGGACTGTTTTGGGTTGGAAGGGACCTTAAAGGTCATGTAGTTCCAGCTCCCCTGCCATGGACAAGGATGTCATTCACAAGATCCCATTGCTCCAAGAACCTTCCTGCCTGAGCTTGAACACTTTCAGGGCTGGGGAACCTCAGCCTTCTTGGGAAACCTGTTCCATTGCTTCATCACCCTCTGAGTAAAGGATCTTTTCTTTCAGGCAATCTCAGCCGGCCCTTTCCAGTTTAAAACCACTACCCCTTGTCCTGTCACCATCTTCCTGTATGAAATGCTCCTGTCCATCCCTTTTATAAGCCCTCTTCAGCCACTGGAAGGGGTTCTAAATTCTACCCCAAGCCTGCTATTCTCCAGGCTGAACACACCCAGCTGTCTGAGCCTGTCTTCACAGGAGAGGTGTTCGGAGCACCTTCATGGCCTCTTCTGGACCTGCTCTAAGAGGTACATTTATTTCTTATGCTGAGGACCATGAAGCAGACACATCACTTCAGGTGATGTTTCACCTGACCAGAGCAGGATCCCCCCCACCCCTGTGCTGGGGGATCAGCCCAGCACAGGGAGGATTTCAGGGACAGGGTGCATCCAGCTCTTCCCCCCTCACAGCCCTAAGTCCCTCTTGGCAGGGCTGCTCTCTGTGAATTCTCCCAGTCCTGATATCTGGGACTGCCTCAACCCAATTGCAGCACCTTGCTTGCACTTGTTGAGCTTCATGAAGTTCTTGTGAACCCATACTTCAAGTTTGCCCAGGTCCCTCTGGGCAGCATCCCTTCCTTCTGTTGTGTTAGCTGCTCATCATTCAACAGAGGAAGACAGTGAAAGGCAAAACTGAACTAGGTTCTGCAATGCATATTGGCTGATTTTCTCAAAGCCTTCTTGACAACAGTCATGTCTATCCATTTTCAATGCTTCTTTGGAAGTCATAACCTTAAAACATGATTGAGATTTACTGCCTTTTGTTAGGGTATGATGTTGGCAGTTCATTTAAACAAAGAATCATAGAAAGTGGAGTGGATTCTTTGATTTTTTGCTTCATGAGTAATGTTGATCTTTCAGAAAAAAATCTAAATTAATTTTCTATAGAAGTACAGCCTTTCCTTTCTAAACTTTATTGCCAGAAGCAGAAGAAAACAAGTACTTCATATACATTGGTGGTCCTAGGCAAATTTAATGTTTTTTCAGGTTCTAAGTGTTTGAATGGATATCACACATTACCAGTAGCATCACAGCTGCTCTCTGCTGCATTTTTTTTCCCTCAGTACAGAAAATAAAATCAATTGCCCTTGGCTCTACAAAAATCTGATCCTTTGAAGGCAGAAAAAGTGTTGTGTCGTACTGCTGAAAGATTGGGATGTTGCCATGTCAGAAACTGCTTCATAAGAGTGTTTTCATTATACGATTAATGATAAACTGTAAAAACATTACTTCAAACAGGGAAAAATACATTTTCTATTAACAGTAAATATTGATATGAGAGTGAAAACATAAGAGAATTTCTAAGAAGATTCTCCAGTTCTCCATGAAGAGGCTTAAAATAAAGGATACTTTATGTAGCACTCATAGATGTTTTATACTGCTTGTCCATGGTTTATTCTTCAGCCTCTGTAGTTCAGCACTAATTTTCTGATTTACCATAGCTGGAAGGCATGCAAAATATAGTTACAATACTAAAGTAAATAAAATTTCAGATTATTAATTTCAGGGTTTGGTGTTTGGTTGTTTTTTTAAACTCCACAAATAAAATGAACAGAAAAAACATAGAAAAAGCTTTCATGGGTCATTTATTTTAGGAAATTATTGAATGAATTAGAATTTAAATAAAGACTGTGAGATTTACTCTGGTATAATAGCATGAAATTAAGACCAAGTTTTACCTGTGCTGTTACTAATAGACAATATATTCAATTACATACTAAATCTGATTCACTTGTCTGTGCAATTAAAATGCAAATGTTCAGGTCATAATATTAGAAGCCTCCCATTTTGGATGTGGCATTATGTGCTTTTCTTGCTGCTGTTGTTAACAATAATTCATATGGGAAGGTAACATAACTTTAACTACCAACATGTGCCATCCTGAAAGAGGGTTTCTTGTGTCCTGTATGCAAATCTAAACTGCTGCAATGAAGCACATAATTTTTCTTGATGGAAGGCTTTGGTTTCCCCAAGCACCACAATTTAAACTATGCCAGTGCCCTCTTTGTACAATGTGGTGGTCAAATGATTCCAAGTAATATGCTTTCTTTGATCTTTTTGTTTTATTTACCCCAGTTTTGAAAGCTGGATTTTCAAGATGCTCCTTTCTTAATAAAGTGTGAACATTAAACACTAAGTGGGACTGTAAGCATGCTGACAGGCTGAGAAAAACTGATCACAAAGCAAAATGAAATGTATTAATAAAATGCATTTCATAGAAATAAAAATCAAAAAAATACTCTGTGTCTGATGTGTTTTAATTATTTAAAGTATTAATGATCTATGGTATTCAAAGAATATTTGATTACTGACTAGAACACACCAGTATCTGACATCATAAGAAGAATGCCAGGAAACCCTGAGGTCTGGCCAGTTTCCACAACTGCTGTCCATCCATGCTGGTTCCAGCCCCCAGGTCAGGTGAAATCTGTGCAGCAGAACAGTGAACATCATTTGCATAAAAGGCAGCCTGGGATATGTGTCCTCTGTTGCCACAGACAGTATTGATAAAGGAGGGTTTTATTACTTCTAAACTGTTACAGAAAGAACAATATTTTATACTGTCTAGAGAGCTTAGGAATTCCCAGCGTTATCCTTATGGGAGGCCAGAGGTATGTTTTATTGTTACTAAAGAGCATACAGAAGACTTGAAACTGCCAGTTTATTGTGGCCCAAGAACTCTAAAATTGGAAAATAAAGAAAGCTTGTTTTTTGTCGCTGCCAGCTTTGAGTTTATTGCCCTCTGAAAGTGAGGGGCTGAGTGTGCATCAGTTTGTCTCCTGCCCTTGAAGGAAGGGAATTACTGTTGGTTTTCATTAGTTTTTTGATTGTTTGGTTTGGATTTTTTTTTTTTTTTATTTTTGGGGGTGGGGGAGGTGGGAATGTTGGCTTTTCTTTCTTTTGTTTATTTGTTTGGGGGTTTTTTGTTTGGTTGGTTTTGTTTAGTTTGTTTTGTTTTTTTTTTTTTTTAAATCTAGACCTACTTATGGGCTATCATGACTGCTTACAAAAATCTCTTGGGAGAGATAATAAAAGAATGAAGTTATGTTTTATTATTGCTGTGTGATTTAGGAGGTCATCCTGGTTTTATCCAAGTGCTTGGGCTTTTCAGACTTTAGAATTGAAGCTATTCTTCATCACTCCACTGCTTTAGACAGAAGCAGTGTGGAAAATGCAGATGACCAAGCTGAAGAATTGGTGATCACTAGACTGCAGAAACTGGAGTGAAAGAAGCCATTGACTTATGTTTTAAAAAGGAAAGGGGATGGGAGATGTTGGCATGGACAACATGTTGGTTGTGACCATGTTCAGGTTCAGGCCATACATCACACAAGAGCAGGCAGTCTTGCTTAGGTCAAACTTGTCTCTTCAGAAATGTCACCATCTCTCTCAAGTTTAGTGTCTCTTACAGCTGGTCAGAGGGAACTGACCACTTCTTGCTGCCAGCCACCAACACACCAGGGATCGTTAGCGAGCATGCAGAAGTAATGCTTATGTTTGGATGAGTCTTCTCTTCCTTCTGGAGCCTGACCCATGTGCCATCCTTAATATTTAGAAGCTCTTGAAATACTCCTGTTCCCTCTAGTGCAACTTCCCCTAACCACATTGTTGCATTAATCTACACTGGTCAAGGGCAGCATCCCAATTCTTTACAAAGGAAAGGCAGAAATACTCGTTAGTCTCCTTCTGGCTCAGATTTCTTCACTTGAATAAAAAATTATTCCCAGGAGCATGGATCAGGCAAAAAAAAAAAAAAAAAAAAAAGCCATTTCCAAATTGAACAATGAAGCTGCATCTGTATGAATAATTGCATGTATCCCTGATCAGACCCTGGTTATGATTCTGATTGACGTGGGAGGACCTGCATCTCCATCAGTGATTTCTCCCAGGGTCAGCCAGGTGATGGCATTCAGACTGCCTGCTGGACATGGCTCCAGTGTTCTTCTGTGCCCAGAAATAGTTTGGGAAAGTGTCTGTTGGCACAGATTAAAAGTGTGTTAGAGACTGTCCTAAAAATTTAGAGTAGAGACAAGTGAATTGCCTGGAAACATTCTTTGACACGTTCAATTTATTATTCTAGACAACAGCCTTAGAGGCAAAAGTCCGGGGCATGTCAAGACACACACCCTCACTCAACAAAGCTGCACTCACCTTCATGAAGCTGCAGATTTCCTTGATACCTCCAGTATGGCAAGGACTTGCCATCTGGTTCAACAATGAATTATTGGTTTGTGTTGTTGCAGTTTTTTAATGCATCTAAATGTAACTCCTAGGAGATACAATCTCTCTTCTGTACATGTTCCAACCCCACAGCTCAAAAACTTCTTTGTACCATGATAAGGTAAATCAGCTCTGTAATTGAATCAAGAGTATTATTAAATAAGGAAGGGTTCCTGGACTCAAATAGCCATAGAAATACATCAGGATTTGGTTTTTTGGGGGGAGGAGGTTCTGAAGTTCTCCAGTATGTTTTCTATGTAGTAAATTGAGTAGCCAAGAATGAAGAGCTTTTTTACTCTGTAAAACCCAACCATTTTGTAAGTTGTTCTTCTACCTGTTGGTTTCTCTGGTTCTAGATTCCTGCTGATGGTAAAAGACAAAGTGCTTTTGTGCAACACACCAACATAATTACAGTTAGCTGTAATTACACCCATCATTTATCCTGGCCTCCTAAGTTCTAAAATGGAAATTGTATTTTCTTGCCACCCTATAGGTTCCTGGGTGAGATGTGTAGGAAGATCATGTGGTGGACTCAGAAGTTTATTTTTAAGTTGATATGTGGATTTGTTTCCCAAGACAGTGAATTTTCATGGCTGTATGGGGGAGAGAGAGGAGGGGAAGGGAAAGATGGAGAGGGACAAGAGGGAAGAGAGGGAGTGAAAGAGAGAAAGTATGAGAAAGCAAATCTCTTCTTGAGGGACAAAAGCAGATCATAGAATGGTTTAGGTTGGAAGGGGCTTTAGAGATTATGAATTTCCTACCCCCTGCCATGGGCAGGGAGACCTTCCACTAGACCATGTTGATTAGAGCTCCAGCCAACATGGCTTTAACATATCCAGGGATGGGTCACCCAGAGTCTCTCCGGGCAACCTGTTGCAGAAATACCTACTTTCATATAAAGACAGGGCCTTGATTTAAAGATAGCTTTTATCTTTGAACAAGAATTACAAGATTTTTTTTCTCAACCAGCATGAATTACAGTTTCTTTGTAAATGTTACTGAAGAAGCACGGCACTAGTCTGTCTTTCATTTATATTGCTTTTATTAGGATACTATTTGACATTGTGAAAAGAAAACATGCTGTAGAGCTATAGGAAAATAATAAGCCTTAATAGCAGCAAGGTAGGAGAATGTAATTTTCAGTTTATGATCATAAATGCCTCAAAGCTCTTAACAAATATCTAGTAATTTAGCTTCAAAAAAGACCTGGGAAATAGTTAAGTATTTTTATCTACAAGCACATCACAGGAAATTGCAAGAAGAGAGAAGGTAAATCAGAAACTGAAACTGTAGTTGATCCAGGAATATAACCTCTGAAGTCATCTCTATTCTTCTTTGGGAGGTTAATACCGAATTGACACTAAGCTGAGTATCTTCTGCCCCTGAGAACTGAAAGAGGAAATTCTGTCTGCTTTATTTAGATGCCACGTCACCAGCTGTATGAGTTTCTGGCCTTAAGAGGGCTATCCAGTCCACTAAAACAACTACCAAAGCTCTATACATAAATTTAACTGAGCACAGCATTAACCTCTGAAGACTTGTCCAGCTTGTCTGCCTCCCTCTTTCTGTCAAATTGCTCAGGGCAGTGACTCTTCATCTAAGTAGATAAGTAAAGCTTCAAAGTCTGGCCTTAACTTCCTGCCATCTTGCAAGCTTGGAAATTCACATTTTAAAAATATCTGCAAAAGCTTGCCATATTTTCCAGCAGTAAACTACAATGCTTGGTGTTGGAATACACAATAACCATACCGCAGAATCTGTCAAGCACAGTGACACTTGAAGCTCAATTCTGTTGCTCCACAAGGATGTCTGGTGCCATTTGGGATGATGACTGTCATCCTGCCCGGCCTCCAGCTGATGCTTCAGGGGAGAGCAGGGTTTCTGCAGATCCTGTGTCATGTTTTATAGCTGTCTGCAGCAGATATTCACATGTGATGGGGGGAGGAGGGGAGGAAGTGAGAAGACACCTTAATATTACTAACTGAAATGAACTCTTATGGTAACATTTATTTTATATGTTTAACTAAAAGTTCATATTGCAAATCAGACTCTATCCTGGTCACCCAGGCTCAGTTAATAATTATAAGGACCTTCAGATAATGGTTTATCTAACAGGACCTTAGGACAGGTGAGAATGATCACTCTCTGAGGTTCCTACAGTATAGTCATATCATCTATACCAGGATTTTAAGATAACAGCTAAATTTTAGATGTCTGTCCTTTAGTTCTCTGAAGTGAGGTTGTTGCTGCACAGAGCTTTGACTTTTTCAAGATATTCCAGTTTGTATAGAACTCTCCAGATCCACCTATTTCTTCACAGTATTGCTTTAGCATGCTCACAGTGTCAAAATATTTTATTTCTGTGAACTTTGCTTTTTGCATTTTTACCACAGCAGCGTTAGTTACACCATATCCCATTTCCTTGCAGCTTTGTTCACATAGTGCTGCCAGGTTCCCATCTCCTGACACTTTTTTTTTTTTTCCTCCATGGTGATGCTAGCATTTTCTGTAACAAGTCGCAGAATTATAGAACCATTTAGGTTGGAAAGGACCTCTAAGATCATTGAGTCCAACCATTAACATAACACAGCTATGCCCACCACTAAACCAGGTCCTCAAGCACTACATCCACATGTTTTTTGAGCACTTCTAGGATGGCATTTTCACCACTTCTCTGGGTAGCCTCTTCAAAATGGTTGACAGCCCTCTCAGTGAAAACATTTTCCCAAATATGCAATCTAAACCTCCCCTAGTGCAACTTGAGGCCATTTCCCTCATCCTGTCCCTCTTCCCTGGAAGCAGGGCCCAACCCCTCAGCCCTGGTTGTCCCCTCCTGTCAGGAGCTATGCAGAGCCACAAGGTCCCCCCTGAGCCTCCTTTTCTCCAGGATGAGCTCCTTCAGCTTCTCCTCACCAGACTTGTGTAAAACTACTCTAAGGCACTGAGAGCTAATACACTTGTCCTGCGAGTTTGTTGACCAGATTGTGATTCTCAAACCATATTGGCACTGTCATTGGAAGACTAGTTATTTATATATACCCCAAAGAGTGTCCAGTAAGTGGAGAGACGATGATGGAATATGAAATTTGAGAAACCTCAGTTAGTACCTCAGCCTCAGGACTTCTTCTCGCGAAAGTGCCTTGGAAGACATGGCATGAGTAGATGTCACAGAAGCAGACAGTTGAGTGGGGAATGGGGGAATCTAATCTGCTAAATTTAGAAGAATTACGAGCAGTGAGTCATTTTCAGCTGCCTTTGGCAAAATGCTTTTGTTGGGCTGCTGTTGAGGGCTCTGACAGTGAGCTGGGAATAACCAGTGCTCTCCAACTGTGTGTGAGAGAGGAGAGAGCAAACTGCATGGAGATCTTTCTATAAACCCAGATGAGAAAGAGGTCTAGGTCTGTGGGTGTCTCTTTCTTCCTCATCATTGCACACAGGCCTGGAAATTTTCTCTCATCTTGAGAGAAGGGATCATCTCTCAAAGACATGGTTTTGTGGTTTGTTTTCCACTGAAATTAGTATTCCATTTTTCAGGGCATGGCAAACACTTTGTAAGAGCTCAGGAGAGGGAGAAGAGCAGCAGATGAAGGGTGGTAGACCTCACTTCCAAATCTAGATCAACAGAAACACTACAAAATCTTTGTAGAACTCCTTCTATCTCGTTCCAAATTGTTTCTATGTTATAATTATAAAAATTGAGGAAACAGTAGAAAGGACTAACAAAAGTCACTTAATAAGGCAGTTTTGAAAACAGAGAGAAAACCTAAATTTCAGCTTTGGTCTAAAATTGAGGAAAACCTTTTCAGAAGAGGAAATTGAGGAAAACCTTTTCAACAATCATCTATTGAATTTCCTTCATTTCACAATTTTAAAGGTCTTCAGTAAATAGATATTAAAAAAAAATCATAATATTGATGATTTATATTGCACACTAATTCAGCATGGGAGGAAAAAAAAAGAAAAGACAGCTCTTTTGTTCTAGACACAGGAGGTAACAAAAGTGCAGAACTAGGCAAGATGATTTGGAGAATTTTCCTTAACTTCAACTTCAACTAAGGAATTTTCCTTAACTTCAACAGTTTTAAGTGCTGACACGGAATTTGGCCCCTCCATTTACTCAGTAACTTGCTGCTCCTGTCAGACTCTCCTTGTCATTATTCAAGTGCAGATAAGTATTTCTGGCTTTAAAAAGGCTTGGCTTTTTAAGGATCCTAAAATATGTTCTAGGTGTCGATTTGGCTTTATATAGCATTACAGTTTATGTGACTATTACATAGATTCTTCTCACAAGTTTCCTCTGGGAGAGAGGATGAACTGACGAAGACCAAAATCTTAGTTCTGGGAAAAGAGGAGAGGAAGTCTCTTTTCTTCACCACATACAAAAAGAGAAAACTGGGATGTAGGTTAGTTTAATTACCCAATGATGCTTGGTTTAAAAACAAATAAAATAAAACAAAAAAACCACACCAAGTAATTCCCCACCAAAAACAAACAAAAACAAACCAAACAAAAAAAAAACCAACAAAACCAAAAACAGAACAACAACACCAAAAAACCAAAAAACAACAACAAAAAAAAAGCAAAAAAAAAAAAAAAAACACCAAAAAAACCCCCCCAAAAAAAACCAACCTTAAAAAAAAAACCAAAATCCCCAAAAACTTAGAATGGATAGGAAAGGTAGGGGGGTTTATTATGATGTCTACATGGCTTCCATAAGAGGAAAAACCCTTCCCTTCCCATCCTAACGCAACTGATTTTTTTGTAGCTAATTTAAAGGGTTTGCATTAAATACTAGACATTGATTATTTCTGCATCTTATTTCTCTTTTGGATATCAGAACATTTGCACCAACCTTCTCTATGAGAAGAACTTGTGCTAATGACTCTCAGCTATGCTGGCATGTAACCAAATAAAAAAAAATTGTCATGGAAAACTTATTTATTGATTGGGAATTGGATGAAACATATGAAAGACTTCTCTTTTGAAAGCAGATGGAAAAAAAAAAAAAAAGTAAGATTCACAATAATTTCACATAAGCTCCCTGATGCAGAAATATAATACAATATTAAAGGATTCTGATAAGTTTATGTATGTGTTTAAAACGTAGGCATACATCAAGTCATTCAGACTGGATTCCAACATTCTTTTCACCCAAAATCCCTGTGGCCTCCTCCTGGCCCTCATTACCTTTCACACTGAAGTCACACCGTGAGCTGGACCTCAAGGCAGGTTTGCCCACACCCTGGTCAGAACTCAGTCCTGGAGAACTGCAGCACCAGGACTTTGTAAAAGCTGCAGGCCCCCTACAGACAGAGGTCCAGTGATGTATTAGATGCAGCCTTTGTTTACCATCTTGTCAATTAATTCATCATTGATTTAGGATAAAAATTGCATCTCATTTGCCAAAGGGCACCAGGCATTAATTGATTGGGTATTGTCAAGCTGTATACATTGTCAGCAGAAAGTTAACACTCTTTGCCATATTTATATCTTCAAAGATGTGCTAGCATGTGTAAGTTTCTATGTGTCTAGAGAGTAAACATATGGATGCAGAAACACCAGAAAAATAAAAATATTAAACTCATTAAGGGGAAGTGTTTTGTCCTGTAATCAGCCTATGTGAAATCCAGCTGCACGCTCCCAAGGAGGAAAATATATTAAACATGCACCAACATATTTTCTCATTGGAATAAGATAGTTGTGCAAATACCTACTGTAGGCATTTTTTTCTCTCAATCATGATAGCATCTGTCACTCCAGGGCAAAAACTAGATTAGTGTCCAGAAAGTATATCTTGAGACCTGGTGGCTGTAACTTTGCTTCACAGCGCCTGTATTTTATCACTTTGAACATGTCTAAATTAAAGGAATATGCATATGAATGATCACTGAGTTTGAGTAGCTCCCATCTCAGGTCATTTGCTTCTGAAAGTATATGTCAGCATGCATTTTAGTGCTGGAGGAAATAATGCAGTCCATGGAGGGGATGTCAGCCAGCTCCAGGTTCCTTCAGGATGAGATATTTAAATTACTCTTTTTGAGCTAGGTAATATCCGTACCAATTAGGAAGATGAAGTGTTGCAGTATACAATTTTAATGCAATCTTGCATTGAGCAGCTTACTCTGGGGTTGTATTTTCACACAAGATCCTGAGTTTGGGGTTACTTTTTTTACATTTACAAAAATTACATTTTTTAATACTAAGTATCATTCCCCATATTGTCTTAAAAATTGACTCATAAATCAGAATTTTACAATAGAGATTTGAAAAAGCTCTAAATGTAGCATAGGCGATTCTTTGGGTGCTCAGAGTTGCATGGTCAGGTCAAAGCCACTTTTCTTTAGTGATTCTCCTTCTTATTCCACCACAAGTTTATGACAGCTGAATTTCATTGTTTCAGCTCATGCTCCGAAGTGTAGAGAGGCAAGGGAGGGTTTCAGTTCTCTTCCTTAAAAAAAAACTTGGGGAAAAGCAACAAAATATATCCTGAGAGGAACAAAAAGGACAGGGGCCAGAAGGAGTGTTAGGAATATTCAGGGAGTGGACAGTTCAGTGTCCCAGGCTTGGAGAGCTCTAAATGCCCAGCAGGATGATCAGGTGCTGCTGTGATGGCAGCCTCCCTCCCAGAAGTGGTGCAAATCACTGCTATTATTGTGTGAGATTCTTTGAGATCCTATGATGGAAAGCCCTGCAGGAATGTGAGATGCTGTTCCTTATTGCCACTGCCTTCTCTCTCAGCTATTCAATGTGCTCAGCTAATGGCTGCACTAGTCATTATCTTTACTATATTTCACGATTATACTATATTACACCAGTCACAGTGTTCCCCCTATTTCACTATTAAATGAGACTTACTTTTCATTTGAATGTTATTGAAGAAGTTAGTGCGTCTAATTGAAGGTTTCTGACTCATTTATGGTAGTTTTAAAAGCTTAATCTTCAATTTTGAGAGCCTGGATGACCCTGATTACATGAACCATGAGCTACAATATGACTTTCTATATTTTCTCTGTCATTAAGTGCTCTGATTCATTTCATGGCAGTGTGGCATGTATCTTTGCACCTCTGTGTATATTATGTATACATTCAGCAGCATCAACAAATAGATGTTGAAGCAATGTAATAAACCATATTTATCATGTACTGCTGCTGTATTAGTCCTACTGTGAAAACTGTGCTATACAAGTCCTGCTAACACAGATAGCTGAGTTAAAATTTCAGTTCCTTAAAAATTAAAGTAAGAGATGTTAAATGTGGCTCATAAGCTGATAAAGAAAAGACAACAGGTAATAAGCTGTATGCAATAATTAAAATAATGCTTGGGTACATATATAATTTAGAACAAGTATCCACCATTTTGATTCTTGGAGGGATTGGTCCTGATAAGCATCTGAATTAAAGAAGTTCTATGGATCCTAAAAAATCCAATAAGAAAAAGCTAAGTCTACTTAGATGATAAAAACTAGTAAACTCTAAGTATGTGGCATGAAATGAGTAAATCTTTTGGGTTTTGCACAGAAAAGATTCATAAGGTTCTGCCTTAATCTATATTATTGCAGTGAATATGAATCAAGAGAGATCATTAGGGTCAAAAAAAGCCATACTATGTTTGGTAGATCTTTGGATATTTCTAGCATCTATTTATTTTTAAGAAGGCCTAATGATCTTATTGTGAGAAATTTTTGCCAACTGCTCTTAATATTTTGCTATTTATAGTGCACTTATGTAAACAGTGTCCTCTTCTGGACAAGTTTCTGAAGGCTTTGGGGATATTTTTATTTAAATAATGAATCACAGTTATGGAACCTACATAAAGATGATGAGAAAATACTTTGTTTTGGGGATATGTCAAAGAGTATGGGCACAATCCTAAAGAAAATATACCTTTTCACAAGTGGGTGAAGGAATTTTAAACGAGCATCAGTCCTTATCTGTGGTCCTGGAGGGTTGATCTCCTGGGCAGTCAGTCTAAAGAAGACGTCCAAATGTCTTTACAGGAGCAAGATGTAATGGAAGAACACAGTTTTTTCTCTTAGTAGTATTTCCTGCTTACAGGAATTATAGCTTTCTAACCTTAATAAAATTACAGCACTTCTCATTTGAGACTACCAGCTAAAACTGGATCAGTCTGTAGCTAAGGCCACAGCCATATTAAAAAATGGTTAGATACATCCACTATTCCCAGGCCATTCCACTCTGAAATGCCAATATCCGTAGTATTAAAATTCATCACCCTCTGAAAGAGAGCACCTGCATTCAATTCCCTATTGTGCATGATCCCTTGTGTATGCTAACTCCTGCACTCTGCCCTGGAATAATTTGGGAAAATATCAGTTATGTCAGGCAAATAAGATACTCCAGACTGTCCCAACAATTCCAAGCAGGAGTTCCAGAGCAGCAGAATTTCCTGGTTTGTTTAAACAGAATGATATAAATGTGTTCTCTGTGACTTCCGGCTGCTTTATTTGTATCAATTATCTTACAGAAAGTAAATTTTCTGGGGGATATTCCCGTGATAAAACCAGAATTCTGTTAAATGGTTAAATAAACTTTTCAATACCCTTGACCTCTCAGCTCAAACCTTGCCATGTGTCTTTGGAGACGATTAGAAGCCTTACCAGTCTTTGTGCCAAAAGTGCTGTTTCTTGCCAGCCCATTTTTCTTTGGTTTGTGTCACTGGTGAAGAGAAGGATTCCACCTCCATGTTTCCCATTTGAATGCCTACAGTCATCTTCCATCCATCATGACACATTCCAAGGGAGAAGTTAGAAATCTCTCAGCTTTCAAGGACTGACTGACAGGGTAATGAATAAAAACATCTCAAGTTTATCAGGCCAAAAGTAATGCCAGACAAACTGCAGAAGCTACAATATTTTTTGATATTTTATTGACTGTCATGTCAGGCAGGGAAGCGATCTAAAACTTAGTGTAACACTTACTAAGCTATCTCGAGACTCAATCTCTATTCTTGATAGAGAGATAATAGGAGGGGGTGAAGGTGTGTGTGTTTATTTCCTTATTTGTTTGTATGGCATTGATCTTTTGATGGGATCCTTGCAGACAGTAACGGGGTCACTAAGGATCCTTGCTCCAGACAGCAGCATCTAAGTCAAGGTGTGAAAGGCTGGCATGCTTCAAGAGGCTCTGGGAATGGGTCAAGGCTGATGTTTATCAAAAACACTAGTGATTTTGGAAAACTCTCCTAATTCTGCTCTTCTAGTTTTGCAACATCTTCAATGACATTTGTTTTGATATTACTGAACACTCACGTTTTGAAAGTCATATCCCCCTTCTACACCTGAGCGCTGATGCTTGACACCGCTGCCAATTTTTGAAGATGGCTAAACATATTCCTGTATTATTTAGTACAATATACTGTGGTTTTTTTAATAGCTCTAACACTATGGCAGTGAAAAGAAGCCATGAGAGAATTCAGATTAGTATCTGTTTCTTATGATTTCTTTCTCCTCATTCATACTTTGAGAGGTTTTGAGCAATGGATATTTTTTTTTGAAGAAAGGGACCTTAGTGTAACAGAGAAAGCATCATGGACATTTTTATTTTACCAAGGGTGGTTTGTGTGCCGTCATCATCATGGTTTGTCTGTAAAGCAGAAAAGACTGCTCTATTACCACCATTCTCTCCATAGTGTGTGCATGACATTTATTTTCTTGCAAGCTGGTGCAAGAAAAAAGAGGGGGCTGAGATCAATTTTTTTTTTTTTTTTTTTTTTTTTTTACTTGCATAGATGACAAGTGAAGGAGCTCAGAGAAATGTAATGAAATAAAGAAAAATTGTGTTGTATGTATGCAAGTATATATATATATATATACACACACAAAAAATATGCACAAGGAAATATTTTCAATAATACATTACATGCTGTTTTCCTAGCAAAGCATCACTCCATTTAAATAGTGGCTCTTACAGATGCAAGCCTTCCACAGGCCAGTTGTTCACCCCTTTCCATCAGTGAAAGACTTCTCAGTCCAAAAGAGCTCAATTCAATGAATAAGGATACCTAGTGCAGGTTTCCAAAAGTACTTTCCAGCATCCAAATTTTCCTCCCCACCCAAAGGGAGAAAACACCACATGTCTTAACAGAACATTTTCTGTCTTTGCAACTGCCATTTATTTGCAAGCCTTGCTAACCTTTGTGCTGACTCTTAAGAAGCTTGGATAATTTTGAGAACATAATGAGGCTGTAATATCATAATTGAGGCTATAAACTCATAATTTTGAGACGGTAATTGTTATAGTTTGACCTGAGGCATAAAACTGGCTGAAGAATTTCATGAAGTGGCTCCTGAATCAAATTCATCATTTCTACTGTAGAAACAGAGCCTAGGGTGATGGTTTGTGCTGCATAAAAACATACCAAATATGCTAATGTGAGAAATACCTAGAGCATCCTTTTTGTTCACCATCCTGTCCCTTGCAATTCCCAAATGATGTTTGCTGTTCCCATGGGCAGTGTGCCATGGCATTCCCCATAGCCCTGGCACCCATCAGTGCCGCTGGAAGGACTTTTGGCACCCTGGTTCTGTTTCCTTCCAGTCTGCATGCCCAAATTTTCCTTGCACAGAGATAAGGATGTACCCAGGGCATGCACTTGTTAATGCCTTTGTGTCCTACTGATAGATTTACCTGGTGTCTTAATTGCCTCATTATAGATACTCAAGGTTGGAAAAAGCTGATGCTACGATTTTACTACTTTCATAATAAATATTACCCGCCTAATTTTTTATTTCTTTTCCTCACAAACAGATTTTCTACTTGCAGGTTTTTGCCCTTGGGAAATAACAATAATAAAACCAAAATCCTTGCTGTTTTTCATAGTCTCTTGCTTTTCATTTCAGCAGGAGGATGGGAAGGAAAGGAAGGGCTGCAGAAAGTTCATATTTTCTTGCTTTATTCACCTATCTTTAACAATGTTATTTTCTCTTTTAAATTGCTTAGTACAGGACCACAATGTAACTAAAATAAAATAATTCTTTCATCTTCCTCTGCACAAACCTTGCAGCTATGTGTAAAGGAATCTAGGTAGATATCTACTCTAAAAAAGAATAAACTGAGAAAACCTTCACACTATTTCTCCCAAGGCTACTTTTAGCTTAGAGTTTGAGAATTTCTATGGGAAAAAAAGGTTGACAGTATAAAAGAGGGTTTTTTTTTTTTTTTTTACTGTTATTTAATAATGTCTTCCAGTGTCATAATTTGAAACACCTTTCTTCCCTTAGGCATAAGGTCTTCTCTGAAACTACTCAAGTGTGGTTTCTTTCTTCTTCTAAAACTTGGAGTGGAATCAAAACTATTGATGAAGTCTAAAAACTTATAAAAAGCAGCATAGTAATTACAGTGCTGCCTTTTTTCTTCCCTTCGGTACTTGGTAAAACTTTAGCTCTGGGAAGAAAACACTTTGACATGATCAATATCCTGATACATTTCCTGCCTTGTGAAACTGGTAAAAGACCTTGTCTGATTTCACCCATTACAACTGAGTGCTTCTCCCTCCACCTCCACCCTTCACCCTAACTTCTTAATTCAGCTGTTTTCCTTCCAGTGCTGCTGGAATGGATCATTTGGTGACCAGTGACATCAGCTGAACTTCATCCCCTTTCTTTTGCCATCTGGAAAATTGCCCATTTGTACAATACAAGTAACAAAGAAACCATCTTATAATCAAATTCAGCCAGCATCATCAACTTAAATTTAAACCTATAGCTTGAAAAATATTTATTTTTTAAAAATTCATTCAAAATAATATTTTTCCCTGCTCATCATTAATTTTCAATAATATCTCAGCAACCATGAACAAGAACAGTCAAGAACAGTCTCTCTGTTTCTGTCACAAGATGAGGAAGATGAGAAATACAGAAAACTCCCTGGAAAATTAATCTTTGAAAAACTGAGATGGAATTTTTAATGTCATGTCAAAAGGATTCCTCAATCTTAGCTGCAATGTGCAATGTGTGAACTGGAATGAGCTTTCTCTAAGTGTTTTGTTACCAACAACTGCCTGAGAATAAGAAAACCCAAACAAACTTTATTAACCTGAAAAGCTGTGTGAATGCCTGAAAAGGTAGTTTACTTGCATGGCTATATTACTTCTTATGGCTGTGTTTTCATATCTGATGTTAGCCCAAAAATATCTGCAGAGGACAAACCTAATCAGTGTAATTGATCTCACAAAGACATATTCATCTGTTTGTTTCTACTCAACTATTCCAACTTCCATAAAACTTACCCAGCTGAAATTTCTGAACTTTGCTTTCCAGTCCATGAGTGAATTCCATTAAGCTAATAATAAATAGCATAAAACTGAGATTCTACTGAAATTTATTTCAGATACAGGATCTTTAGTCAAATCTTTTTTTAACAGTCTACAATTGTGTGATAGAAAACTAGTCTAAACACAAATCCTCTTTTCAATATACATCTAACAGCAGTAACAGTAATTGTAACATTGACTGCTGATAGCAATCTGTAGGAAAACTGGGAAAATTTAACAGCTGAAATAGGAAAATGATGGTCTATTAGTATCTCTGTATTATTATATTGTAGGTAAGTGTGTAAGTGTGGAATTATATTGTGTGTAAGTGTGGGATCAGTCAGAGCTTCCCTGTAAGAAAACTAGCCAGAAATGTCAAGCATCATTCTGTGAATGGGTTTGGGAAGGGCAGGTCTCTGCTAGGCAGCTGCCCTGCCTGGTGGCTGAGGGACAGGCTGTGGCTGTGTCTGGACCAAGGGCAATGATTTTCCCCTGTACTCAGCACTGGTGAGGCCACGCTGAGAGTGCTGTATCCAATTCTGGGTATCTCAGTTCAGTAACGACACTGAGGGGCTGGAGCATATCCAGAGAACAGAGCTGGGGAAGGGTCTGATGCACAAATCTTACAAGGAAGAGCTGAGAGAGCTGAGGGTTCTCAACCTGGAGAAAAGGAGGCTCAGGGGGGACCTTGTGGCTCTGCACAGCTCCTGACAGGAGGGGACAGCCAGGTGGGAGTCAGGCTCTGCTCCCAGGGAGCAAGGGATAGGACAAGAGGACATGGTCTCCAGCTGTGCCAGGGAAGGTTTAGGTAGAACATTAGGAGGAATTTCTTCACAGAATGGATGATTGGGTATTGGAATAGGCTGCTCAGGGAGGTGGTGGAGCCACTTTCCATGGAGTTGTTTAAGGAAAGACTCGATTTGGCACTTGGTGCCATGATCTGTTTGACATGATGGACTTGATCTCAGAGGTGTTTTCCAAGCTAACTGATTCTGATAATAATGATGCAAATGACGTAAATCTATAAAATTATATAAATTATCAAATATGGGCAGAATGGTATAATTATATGAAAATGGACCTTTCTCACTTTATAAACACCTTCTTGAAACTTGCATGTGAATTTATTCCTTATAGATACTAATACACATCTTGCTGCTTATTAAGGAATTCAAATTATTCCACAGGTCTAGGCTCTGAAAACTTACTTCATTGGGATTGATAATCTATTTAAATTCTCATAATAATGGAAGTAAATAATGTAATGAATTACAGGGATTTAGAGCTAAAAATCAGAAAGCAATGCAGTTAGTGTTTCTCTTTAAAAGAGGCAATACTGTGATATGAATTAGCACAGCCATTTAATGATTGTAGGGACTGAAACTTCTAGGAAAAGGAGATGAAACAGATGAGAACTTCTGCTATCTGCAAAGTTAACCAGAAGACTGGACCACTTTGAAAAATCTGTTCTTGTAAAATGTCTTTTTAAACAAAACAAAACAAAACAAAACAAAACAAAACAAAACAAAACAAATAACCACAAACAAAAAAAAAAACACAAACAACAACAAAAAACATCTTTTATTCCCATCTTCCCATCAGGAGTGATCTTGTCAGGAATATCAACTACCACATCCCAGCTGAGGATTTACATTCCTGAAAGGAGCTGTGACCTGGAAAAGGGAGGTTTGGAGCTGCAAGTAGGTCTTTTGGCTTTCACAGAGAAGTCAGAACCTGTCACTGACTCAACAGCAGCAGCTGGCGGTGCTGGGGCATCAGAGACCTGGAAAAGGCCCACATAACTGTGGAGGTTTCTGTCAGTTTGGCAGATTTGGAAAAGCAAAATGATGGAGGCTGCTGACAAAACCCATAAACCCATTAAGCCTGGCTTAATATTCTCCATTTTTGTTTGTTTGCTTGTTTGTAGTGGGTTTCCTCCCCCCTCTTCAGTACCTATAGAAAATTTGAATTTGCTGCTGATGCATTATTGAGTTTCACATCCTGTTCAGCATCTTTATAAACTGCAAACAAGACATAATGGTCAACCAGCAATGCCTCATATGATGACACAATCAATAATGCTAAACAGCGGCTGAATAAACCCTCTGCATTAATCTTGAAATAATTCACCAGAGAAGAACATCATTATTATCCAAAATAGGAAAAAAAAAAAAGGAAAATTAAAAAAAAAAATCAAATTCACCTTAGGATCAAGAAAGATTGGTCTTTTATTCAAGGCTTACTGATTAAGCTTTTTTAAAAGTTCCCCTTGTGATTTATAAAACGTGACAGCCAGATTTTACTCTGAGATTTAGAAAAGAAAACAAATGTTGCATAGACTAGGTTAGACAGCACTTTTATCCAGCAAGGACTTCTGTAGGAAAAAATGGAGAGAGAACTAGGCTGTGGCCAGCTCAGAGAGCAAAGGCTGGTCAGCATGGTGCGGCAGAGCATGGCATAGCAAAATGTTCCAAGGATTTCTGTACACAAAATGAGCTAGGACTAGGGTACAGTAAACTAACAATATCTCTTCATAGAAAGATAAAACTATTGCCCATGAAATACAAAAATCCAATGGCTGTGCTTTATCATAAACCCATGACACATCCAGGCACGCCTGTATTTTCCTAAAGTACTTAAATAAGGCTCCATGCACTTCCACAATGTGTTCAGAGATTGGCTTTTGCTTTGATTTTCACTGAAATGTGACAAACTTCGTTTGCTATGCAGTTCTGCTTCCCATTGCAAATAATTGTCACTTTGGTAACTCTAGCGAGTGATTAAGGCTGAGACTGGGCTCTGTTTTACCTCTTTTGCTCATATTCACCAGTACAGCTGCCTCATTTTCACACAGAAATGTCACTGTTTTGCTTTGTTATCCAAAACAGCTCTATGACAGTTTTGATGCACTTGTTTTAGCCATTGCAGCTGGAATTATGGAAACAGGCGATGCATTAGCAAATAACTGAAACCCTGCAATTTTCTGCCTCATGACAGAATCAGAAATGATAAGAAACCACTATTTATGTTGCTTGCCATCAGAACTCTGCAATCAGACAGAAGCTGGTAGATGATATTTAGCCTTTGCATTAAAAACCACAATTTCTCATAAAATCAGACTCCAAGCTCAATGTTGTCCTTTCAGCAAACAGTGGGAAAGCAAACAAGCAAAGCAGAAAAAAACCCACAAAAGTTATTTCCATTATAAAGATTCACAAGCTTTGCTTGGAAGAGAATATAATCAATACAATACCTTTAGGTTAAAAAATTTAAGTTATAATGCACGAGGTCTGGACAGCAGCATATCTTCTGTTTCATGATGGGGAGCTAAGGCAAAAAGAAGCAGCACAAATGGCCACAAAAGACTACTGCAAAGGTCAAAGGGACAATTACTTTGAAAACTGAAGTGCAGCTATGGCACACTGCTTTTCTGGGGGGCAAGGAAAGCAGGTTTTTTTCTCTTCTTAAACTCAGTGGAAAAGATTTCAGGACTTTCAAGTGTCTGATGTATTCCAGACACACAAGACCATCCAAGGTGCCCTCATGAGGCCAACAGATGTGACACAGCACCTGCTGGTCTTCTGACTTTTGAAGCAGCAGCTGGAGACTGGGCAGAGCTCTCTAAAAATGGTGTCTGAAAAGGTAGTGGCCTTTTCTTCAAAAGGTAATGGCCTTTTCTTCAAAGAGACATGGACTGGTTTTTTAGGGGAGGGATCCAGGACTGCGTTTAATGCCAACAGAAATATGTAGGAAAAAAGGGGGAAATAAATCTTGGAAGCCTTTTTATTCCTTCCCCAGTGTTAAAGGCAGTAAAAGACAGTTTCTTGCTCAAATGAATGGTTTGTGTGCAACTAGAATATGATCTTGGGAGGGATCAGTGCAACCCTTTGTACCTGTATTCACAGAGATTTTAAATACAAGGGATAGATTTTTCTTCTGGGTTTAAGTTTTTGACCCTTTCTCTTTTTAGTGTGCCTTTTCTCTTTTTTTTTTTTTCCCTTTTTTTTTTTTTTTTTTTTTTTTTTTTTTTTTTTTTTTTTTTTCTTTTTGTTTTGTTTTGTTTTGTTGTGTTTTGTTTTGTTTTGTTTTGTTTGTGGGTGTTTTTTCCCCTTTTTTACTCAATTACTTAGTTTCTTAGAAAGCATTTGCTGCTTGCTTTTGAAGCACAGTACAGCAGAGCTGGACCCATTTAATGTGAGTCCTACTATGTATTTTACTAGATATGGTTTATTCTCCCTCTCTTTTCCCTGAGTTTGGCAGTGGCATCTAGGAACACGCCTCACAAACCCATAATACCTTTTCTTGCCTCTTCAGCCAGAGATAATGTCACCAAAAAAAATCTGTCCTTAGTGCAGAAGGCAAAAAAGCACCAGAGGCGAGCAAGAGAGTCTGTGGCCAATCTGCATCATGTATCTGACTGTGCAGTGCACCAGAAATACAGCATTTTAATTAATTTCTAATTCTAGATCACTATAACTTCGGAGTAGGGCTTAATGATCAATGTTAACAGCATTATGAGTCTGATTTTGCTTATTGCTCATATAGAAATAACCAGATGTTCTAAAAAACAAACCACATATAAATAACCTGTGAGGTTAGCCTGGGCTTTTATTAAAGGACAGAAACACAGACCATACTTTTTCTGGATGAGAAAAGATAGCTTGTTCCCACAGGGGATCTTTTATAGTGTCATAAATCCTCCATCTGGCATTTCATTCACTTCATTGTTCAAATATTTGCTGTCTGCTGATGCATTGAATTTTCTTTGCTTTGTTGGTATCTATTAATTGGTGAACTTATTTTCTAGATACCATAGTGGAAAAAGGCCCCTGGTGTCATAGTGCTCAACCACTTCTTTTCTGAGAAAAACAAACACACATATTCTCTTCTCCTTTGGAAATTGTTTATCTTGAACAGAGAGTATTTTCTGACTAAATCTGTTTTTTCAACACCAGACTTTGGGTTTAGGAATGTGACTTCTATAGACTCATCAAGGGATTCTTGTTATCCCTAAAATGTCTGAAATACTTCACAAGAGCTATGAGCACTGGGAGGGGTGACCATGAAAGGTGTTGGACATCTAATTTATTCTCTCCATGTTCTTAAACTATGCTCCATGTTGTCCAAATTTACAGGTGGTAGGGATGTGTCTATCTAATAAATAAGTTATTCTAAACACCTGTGTAAATTACTCTAGAGAAGGATTCTGTCTGCATAAATTAAGGCTCTGGCTCTTTCTCTCAGTCATGAGAAGCTTTTAGACTGTTTTACCTGAGACATTAAATGCAAGTGTGAAAATACCAGTTTTCTCAGCCTGGAGAAATCACAGCTGCAGTTTTACTCTTTGGAGCCATCAGGATCAGACCAGATTAAAGAATAATCAGTAGCACTGCCACCACCACCTACTTCAGCTCACTTTTGTTCAGAAGAAATCCTATTGTCTCCCTCACTATTGTGAGCTACTTTTCCCCCCTGAATTTACCTCTCTTTTCCTTCTTCTTTTGTCCTCAAAACTGCATCCAGGAGCACATTTTCTGCCTCAGTTCTATAAGTCCCAGGGAAGGGGTGGAATACTCCTCCCAGGAGATGGTCAAGGAACAACTGGACACACAAACAATATGTCAGTGTCAGAGCCATGGTTTCATTTTTTACATTAAAAAAAAAAATATTTTGATTCTTTTTATTTAATCCCTAATATTTTCTTTAGGTTTTTCAATTATCTTTAAGGAAATGTGATCTAACAGTCTAGATGTTAGTTAAGTGACTGGAGTTGTTCTGTAAAGATTTTGACTTTTAAAAAGGAGATACAGTCAAATAAACGACTTTCCCAGTGTTTTAACTTCTAAAGTTTTTAAGCTGTTCTTTTCTTCTTTTTATCCATTCTTTTCTGTAATGGGAAGTCAAAAGTCTTTTGCAATGGGAAGAAACTAGAAGCAATCACAAGCCAGGAATATCCTGGAGAGGATTTTAAGAAGCCTTACAGTCACAACAGTCTTGAATCTGTCATACTACATGACCCATGGCTTATTATCCCATCCCTGCTCAGCTGGCAGAGGCTTTTTACAAGCACACAGACTTTTGTTACCTCAAAACCTTAGGATTTGCTTCACCATTACGTGGTAAAACAGCAAATAAGTTTTTAATTAACACTTTGACCTCACTGAAGTCCAAATTCTGCTTGCCAGCCTAAAGAAAATAGTGCTTTATATCAAACTTAAGGTTTTCTATTTGATGCAATGTGGTGAACACTGGAAACATCTTTTCAATTGAAAATGTCTCACGAAAACATCCAGCATTGCCGTGTCAAGTCTCTTCATATTTTTTTTTCTTTCCACAGTGAACATTAATATTATAGTCTTCATCATGGCTTCTGAGATCCCTCATAGTGCAGATATTCAGTTTTGTAACAGGGATAACAATTTTTTTTATATATATATTTTTTTCTGCCTTCTCTCTTTTGGTTGTGTGCTCTCTGAGGCAGAGGCTAAATCTTATTAGATAAGTTAATTGCAAATAATAAAATAACTGCATACAAATTTGTTCCATTGGTGCTTAAGTGTACAAAATAGTACTTGTAAAACAAGTACATTAAAAATGTGATTTTTTTTTCTACATATGAAGGAATTTGTGAGAAGATTGTAACATATATGAAGAATTAATTTTGGGAATATTTTCCATTCAGTGATTTATAAATATTCTACAGTCTCTATATTCTTTATGAAAATCCCTTGCAAATGGATTTGTAACTGGGGGCTAAAAGTGACTTTCAATCCATTCCCATATTAGCTGTGGAATATTAATATACATATATTGCAAAGTGATGCCAAAACCAAAAAGGAAGAAAAACAAAACTCTTCCTTCCAGATCAGATTTTTGTGCAAGCTTTGGATAATCACTTGAATGTTTGGACATCCCTCTGAAGCAAAGCTTTTCTGATGTTTATGCCTCATTAATCACAATCAAGAAATTGGAGCAGTTTAAGTTATCTGCAAAAAATATTTCAATTCCTTTTATGTGGTTTTCTCCAACTATCCCACAACATTGACAATACTGAAGAAGGTGAAACAGAAGAAATAGATATTAATTAAATTAAATTTTTGCCCCTAGTTATTCCCTGAAATGCCATGCAAGCATATATTTGTATATATCTATATGCTTATATTTACACACACGTATTATTTTGTGCATATGTACATATATATATAAGTTAATGCATAAATTTATTCTTTTATACTTGCAAAGAAAGTGATTTCTTCGCAAATATGGATTTCTTCCCTGCCATGGGAGGAAACCACCTCTGAATATGAATGAAAGCTTCACTCTCAGCACAGTCTCTGTTGAGGCATTTTTGAGCCCAGCCATCATCTGTATCTAAACTAGGATGGACAGGAGCCATGTCTGCCATCTGCCCACCACTCTGAGGGCTCTGTGAAACAAGCTGGTGGTGCCAGACCCCTTTCTTGCAGACAGATGTGCACCTTCCACTGGCGTTCGTGGCTGGCATCAGCCACCAGCCACAGCAGACAGGTCAATCACTGAGCTGGCACAAGGAGTGGGACTGAAAAGAGTGTTCTCCAAGCCACAGAGGTGTGTCCCCGTGGTTTTCTGCACTGGGAGATTAAGGGAGGGTGGGATGTCCTGCTGACATGGGAGCATTAGGGCATGTCACTAGGGAGTCAGCCAAAGGTGGCTGCTTGGTTTCAGGTTTTGACCCACATTTTGTGTGACAAACAGTTGTCAAATATTGCAGTCTCCAGAGCACTCATCTGGCTGCTGGGCTAAGTTTATCTCACTTCTCCCATTTCCTTGTCAGTTTGCTGAGCATCATGGACCTGCCTAAGGGACAGCCATCAGCAGATGGAAGGAGAGTGTGGTAGGGTGTGGCAGTTGTGTCCATTGCTTTCTGACTTCCCACTGCAAGCTTTCATGATCTCATTTTCTTATGGCAAAGTTTTGCTTCCAAAACCTGGTTTCCAGGCTGTATAGGGGTATCCAATGATCACACTCTTTTTTTTTTTTTTCTTTTTTTTTCTTCTTCATTTCCCCTCTGGATCCAAGCTCATCCTCCATACCTAGGAAGGATGAGGGTAAGGAACTGAGCATGTAATTGCCACACACTGTAATCAGGGCATTAAAATTCATTGCTATGAACTTGTGGTTCTTCAGCATAAGCTCTCTTAGTGCAGACTTCCAGCTTTAGTTCAGGCAAGAGTCTGCCTGTCACAAGGGCACTCAGCACTGTGCAAGAATGATGGGTACCCTGGACCAAACCCATGCTGCACAGTGGAACACAATGAAGACATACCTAAACAAACAGTATATCATTACACACACGAGAATAAAACACTTCCCCTGAGATTGTGTATTGTAATTGTGTAAACCATGATGTACTCTGAGTGACCAGGGATGCCTGGCACTGGACTGAAAGACCTGTAATGTCTTGGAAAGCTGTTAGCGCACAGTGGTGTTATATGATGTGTATGTAAAGATGAAAGGTGGACTCAGAGATCTCAAACTTCTGCTCTTTCAATCTAGGAGTGAAAAGAAATAGCCTGTGCATTGAAATCAACTCAGGCAAACCCTGGAAAAGCTGAGCATGCTGCTACACACACTTCTTCCTTGGGAGAAACAGTAGGGATGCACAAGCATGACAAGTTACTTCTGGGAGCAAACCTCCAGAAAGTTCTGCAAGGCAAAGGAAAGCCAAGATACCAGTCTATATGGAATAAAAATAACAATAAAAAATACATCAAATTGAGAGGACAGTCATTGTTGGATGGAAAGTGAGAAGGAATTCTCTCAAGTGCTGACTAGCACAATCAGGAGGTCAAGCCAAATAATTGAGATGGATGCTTACATAAGGTAGCTACTGGCTCCCTTTCAGATTACAATAAATAAATGAATAAATAAATAAATAAATAAACAAGTGGGGATACAAGAGAGAGGGGAAGAAGGATTCATTTTACTCTCAGATGGAAAATGCTATCAGTGTTAACTTACTGAGGAACCCAGAGCAGAGCTATTCTATGATAGATGGAGCCTCACAGAGACAGATTTGAGAGAAGCCTGAGCACAAACACATAAATCAGGGATACATCAAGCTGAGATCATGATAAATATGTTCTGAACATTTCTACTGGGCAAACTTCAGTTTGAGATTTAGGGAGCATGTAATAGACCAGAATTAAAAGACAGCAGCACTGAAAACTCGCTGTGTCCTGGGGGCATGGAAGGAGTGTTTGTTTTTTTACTTGCTGCTGCTGAAGCGCCATGGCATGCTGCACAAAGGAGCACTTGTTCTCAGTGATATGGCTCTGTTTTATCAGAGCATGGCTGTGCTACCTAAAATCACGATGAAGCAGAGAGCTGGGTGTCTGTACCAGTACAGCTGAACCACAGCAGTGGTTGTGCAGACAGTCTGGATGGGAGGCTGCTGCTCAGCGATGTGATCACTTGGTTCTTCATGCTGAGAAATTAAAATGACAAGCTCAACACAAGCAGTAGCCAGAAATATCTTCCTCCTGTGGATTTCAATGTGATATAAAGATATCTAATGTTAATTTGATAACTAGCTCATAACCTTATCTGTCTCTATTCAAAGCTTCCTAGGCAGTAGTTCCTAAGTAATGTGAAGGAGGGAGAGGAAAATACAGGTGGGGGGATAATAATTCCCAAAACCCCTTTAGCAGCTGCTGTTCTTGGTTAAAAGAGAGTTGCAGAGTATGAAGAATGCTGAAGACATGAACACAGAGAGTGCTCCCAACCTTTGAGGCTTTAGTGGAGTCTCTGGAATTTAGAGGATTCTCAGGAATCTTTAACGTCTTTTCTTTTCCTGCAGCTTCACCTAATAATAGTCTGTGTTTTTAATAGGCAGTAAAAACTTAGCCCATTTTTTTCTCATTTTACTGGTATTCTATTGTAAATCCACATTAAATTGAGACATCAGCAGAGGGTTTAATTTGGAGCTCTTTCAGCACAGAGTGCTTTAAATTAGCCCAGTGAAAGCAGGGTCTAGAGATAACATTTTGGAATATTTCCTTTAAGAAAATTCTTATTAGTTTACTAGTTTATTTTAAACTTGAATGACCTAATGGCAGCCTGAAGGAGGTTTTCTCAACAACATCTCTGGCTATAACGAAAAGTTGGTGAAGCCACCATGCTGGTTCAGGGCTAGCAGAGAAATTTCTTCATAACTCAGGCCTTTGTGGTGATGGGTGACAGCTCTGCTTCAGCTCTGATGATGTGTAGAGGGACCTGGCAGTGTGCCCCAGATGCCACCTTTCCCCTTTCATTGCTGTCCCTAAATTGAAATGCCTTCCATTAACATGATTTCATCAAAGAATGAAACAGAAAGAGCACTGTGAGAAACAAAAAAAATCTGTGGTGAATTACAGGAACATTTTTACAAATACATTCACATCCACGCCACTCCTCCAGTTCATATTGACAGTCCAGTGAAAAGTACACTGCAAGGGATGGAACAGATGGAAAACACTAGATAGATCATCTGGCACAATTCCCAGTGTGGGATTGCTCCCTTAGGTTAATTTTCTAGCATTTTGTTGAGTCCTGCATGACTCAATGAGAAAGAAGAAAAAAGAAAGCAAGCAAAAGGAAAAAAAAAAACAAAAAAAAAACCAAAAAAAAAAAACACAGAAAAAAAATTAAAAAAAAAAACACAAAAAACCCCAAAAAAAAACCAAAAAAAACAAAAAAAAACAAACAACCAAGTCAAGCAGAACAAAAAAGAAAGCAAACAACAACAACAAAAAAAAAAAAAGAAAATACTAGAAATAATAAGAACAATAGAAGAAAAACAAACCTAGGAATTATTAAAAAACTCCAATAGCAAACAGGAAAATTTCAACATTTTATTGTCATTTTTGCCTAAACATGTTTTTTGCTGAACACTGATTTCATTTTGAATGTATATCCAGTATCTCATGTTTATTTAATGAAGATAGATCTATCTTCATTAAAATGGAAAAATGGGTAACTTCCACCATGGCTGATTTCCCAGTTTTTCCATCCACTCAAATGCCTGGAAAAATTTTAAAGTCAAAATTTAAAAAATATTGACATCCCAACCTGGAAGAAATCTTTGTGAAGCCAATGAACATGAGAATGCCACTCATTTGAATATATGTGTCTTCTTTAGAAAGCGATGAATGTATCTCAATGTCTTTGTCAATGGTAACGGAAACCTTCCCTCTCAAAGAGGAAGACTGAAGGTAGGGAAGGCAGAAATTCCAGCTTTTGGTCCAGGTGAGTTTAAGGCATGTCATGGCCTGAACAAACCAGGAATGGTGGTAGAATGGGATCTCCAGAATCGCAAATGTGAGCATGCACTTTCGCTGCCTTTAAGGATTTTGGGAAGGCAGAAAAGCTAAGTTGCTGTTTTCTGGACTCCTTCCATGTGTACAGGACCTAAACTCCCACATAAAGTTGGACTAATTAGCTGCTGCCATAAGTTATGGGAGTTCATTCTGAACTTCATATAGCATCAGTACATCTAAAAGTCATTATTATTTTTTTAAAATTTATTCATTGCCATTTCTATACTTTACTCATTACTCTATTAGCTGAGCAAAACAAGCTGGATGTCTCAGTAGGACATGGGAGTAGATAAACTTCTCAAGCAGGTTCATGGACAAGAATAATGTTTGTTTAAGCTTCATTCCACTAACCCACTTTTTTGGGAAAGATTTGGAACAGGTTTAGTTTTCAGATGCAGATGTTATCTGCTAAGTGCCAGACCAGCAGTGGGTGGGGGCTGCAGAGAACACAGGGCTGTGCTTCTGCCCAGACACCAGCATATCCTTAAGCAATCCATTCACATGATTTTGCTGTTTTCAAAGCCTTCTGATCCAGTTCTGGGACTGAGTTGATGTTGGAATCTCCAAACCAGGACTTTCAGTAAACCGCAGGCTCAGTAGCAAGTCAGGGATGAGCAGGGCTGCTGCCTGCACACCCTGCTGTGCAGGGACAGAGTGGCAGAGATGCTCCACATGATGTAATTTTAAAACCTTTGATTGTACCCTTACTTCTTTGAGGCAAGAATGTGTGCAATCATCATCACATGGCATGAATACTAAGGTCATATGCAATCTCCTGCTGTTAGAGTAGGAGTTGGCTTACTCACAGATCACCTACTTTTCCAGAGCTGATTACAGCAATTACTGGAAAAACCACAGCTCTCTTACAGCCACATCCCAAGCATTTTCCTTAAGAAAGCAGGCTGCTAAGGTGCTCCACCTCATCAATTATAATTAGCCATCTCTTTTCTTCCAGTGGTTTGTATAAATGGAAATTTATTAAAGTGCTGAATCATAACACTAATTGCAAAGTTAATTTTGTCCAGGCAGACTTCTAAGCCACTGGCATTAAAGAAGAATTGTTATTGTTTTTCCACCCCTGTAACTGCAATGTACCACACATTATATTCTCTTGGCAACAATGAAATCTATTTGTGAGCTTGAGCTGTGTAGTGTTGCTTTACTTTCCCACAGATCTGAGAGTGCTCAAGGCAGGGAGATTGGCTAGGATTATCTAGCAAAATCGTCAATTTATATTGATTCATATCGGTTCACTGTAGACTCTCTAGAGTTTTGGGAATTATTTTCCCTAATTTAAATTTGTATTTTCCACCATGGAGTTTGTGGTCCTCAACAATGTACTGGCTGAATTATTTTTATGTAACAGACTTGGGCAGTGTGTCCCTTGCAGAGGGTAGGTAAGATTGACGTGCTGTGATCGCTGTCATAACTGGATTTCAGAGTACTTTAGTAAATTAAAGGAAGTTAAAAGAAAGTTGTTCAAGGCTATGAAATTACTTCAGGTTTTCCTAAATGATTGGGCTTTGAGATGCTTGAAGGGTGTAATGACATCACAGAAATTTAGGTCATGATTTTAATATGAAATGGTCACTGGCTGGTCAAGGATCACTGCTGCTGGGATTCTCTGTTCCTAAACAAAAACAAAAACAAACAAACAAACAAAAATTTAAAGTGGAAAAGAAAAAAAAAAAAGAAAACCAAAAAATCTCAAGAGGTCCTTAGGTTTATAATAATAGAGGAAGATTTTGTGATTTTTTGAATGCTGTAGCTTGACTGCTGCATTGATTGCATCTCTTGCAAAGATGTCCTGCCCCAGATACAGATATTTATTTTCCAATATGTTTTTTTTTCCCCCCCAAATATCTATTGTTCTTCATGGAACCTTTCTCCTGCTCCCCATCACAGAATCACAGAATCATTAAGCTCAAAAAGACCTCTTGGATAATTGAGTCCAAGCTTGATCAATCCCCACCTTGTCAACCAGACAGAGCACTGAGTGTCATGTCCAGTAGTTCCTTGGACACCTCCAGGAGTGATGACTTCGACACCCCTAGGATTGATGGCATCAACACCTTCCTCAGCAGTCCTTTCCAATGCTTAGGCACCCTTTCCATGGAGAAATTCCTTCTGATGTCCAGCCTGAGCCTTCCCTGGCCCAGCTGGAGACCATTTCCCTCCTGTCCCTGTTCCCTGGGAGCAGAGCCCGACCCCCCCGGCTGTCCCCTCCTGTCAGGAGCTGTGCAGAGCCACAAGGTCCCCCCTGAGCCTCCTTTTCTCCAGGCTCAACCCCTTCCCAGCTCCCTCAGCTGCTTCTCATAGAACTTACTCTCCAGAGCAATCAGGAATCTTGTTGGATATCCAATTTTGTGTCAATGCTTCTATCAAATTACTTGTTTGCATATGACTTTTTACAAAACTAGCTTGTTGATAACTGGGCCGTGATTAGACTTGCAGAGGTCTGAAATCTTAGTCCAGCTACTGTCATTAGTTATCTCAACAGGGGCAGGCATATCAGTAGGTGGATCAATAGGCAGAGCTACACAGCCAGGGCTAACTTTGATGAAATATTTTAATTACTCTCTGAACCATGCAGATATGAACAAGTTCCAGTCTAAAGCTGTGTACACAGCCATCTAAAAGACAACATATTTTTTCCCAAGCTTATGACTGACTTTTGATCACAAACGTCTGAGAGATGTCCTGCTTGGTGCCTCTGCAGAGAAAACATTCATCTGCCTGGATTCTGTGGTAAAAGCAGGCACTGTGTCACTAAGGCACCAGGACCAGCCTTCCCAGACAGCTGCCCTCAAGGAGAGCTGCTTCAAGAACATGCAGAAACATTTTTTCATGAAGTTGATCAATTACTGTCACTGGAGAGCTTTTATCATGGAGAAAGTTAATGTCTCCTGCCTGAAACAAGGAGATTTTCATTTCCTCATTCACCGTCTCTAATTATTTTACACATTTACATATTTATAAATTTATTTATTTATTTGCATACTCACTCAATTTAATTTGAGTATCTAAGCTGTATTTAGTTTTTGGGCACTTAGTAAAATAGTCTGTAAATCAGTGTTGTGTTTCCTTGATCATTGAAATGAAGCAGAAAATATCTTCTAGAGACCTACACTTGGAGATCTCTCTACCAAAGGGCTGAACATCTTGTCATGGATTGACACTGGCACAGTGCCAGTGCCCTGAATTAGGAAAATAGTATCTTATTCAGGTGCCTGCCAAAAAGTACCTTGCTTCTTAGGGGTGCAGGCTGTAGACCTAAAGGGATTCTTCCAGACTCATTGATGGTTTCCATAGATCTTTTAGCAAGTCCTTATCCACAGGTTTGGTTCGCACTCATGGTTCACTTCTCCAGTCCTTGTTACATTTAAGATACAAGCACTAAGAATTTCTATTGCTGTATCTACAATATACTGATTAAACTGACTTTTCTTCCAGAAGCAGACTGTTTCCAGTTAAACAAAAGTCTTGAGCAGCTAATGCCTTCAACTGCCACCATTTTATAAAAAGGAATACAATTTTCTTATGAAATGATTTGTGGTTATTCAGTGGTGAACAATATTGATTTCTCTCTGTCTCCCTTGCTTGCTCGATTTCTTCCATAATACTAAATGCATAATGATTGTTAAACAGGCTTGGCACATTCTTGAACTTTTTGTGTTTCCATACTTGCTGATATATTGCTTACAATTTGTCTCTGAAAATCAGGTAAAGCTCCACAAGCCCAACCTGTAAATTTCTGCTGCAGAGTCTTTGAAGCAATTTCATGTTTATTTACAGATGAGAAATTAAGACAACCAAAAAAATCCAAACAAAAAACCAACAACAAAACAAACAAACAAACAAACAACAACAACAACCAAAACCACAAAACCAAACAGCGGAAAAAAATCCAAACCCTATAACAGGAAGAAAAGAGAAACCTAAGAAACCTTTTCTGAGAGATTCCTGAGTAGCTGAGGAAGGGGTTTGAGTTGCATCAGTTTTTCATTATATCTTGAGAGGTTTTTTTGGTTTGTTTGTTTGTTTGTGTTTGTTTTTGTTTTTGTTTTTGTTTTGGTTTTTTTTGTTTTGTTTTGTTTTGTTTTGTTTTGTTTTGTTTTGTTTTGTTTTGTTTTTGGGGGGTTTTTTGTTTGTTTGTTTGTTTTGTTTTGTTGGGTGTTTTTTTGGTTTTTTTTTTTAATTGCCTAGGTAAAAGTTCAAAGTTGCAAAACGAAACAAAATTCCAAACATATTTGCATAACCACTTTGGATAAGGAGACAAGAAATAAGGTTTCCTTTTTCTTCCTTTTTTTTTTTTTTTTCAGTCAACATAGATGCACCAAGGGATAACTAGATTATCTTCCAGGTCCACTCCAGGGACCAGTTCCTCATCAGGGACACCCTCTTGGTGGCACCTGTCCTGGAGATGAATAAATAGGAGTATGATATCTACCTACCAGCATATTCCCAAAGTGTTAAAAGTTCTCTGTAATAGTGACTTGTAACTGGAATTCATTTGGATGGAGGAAAAAAAAACAAGCCTACTAGCTCTTCTTAGCTTTGAAAATTATACTTAGGTGTATTTGTTTGGAGGCTCATCTCCATAGCCTTTATATATATTCAATAAAGAGAAAGAACTCACACTACAACTCAAAGACCTTAAATTAGACTTTTACTACCTATCATTTATCTGTGAAGTCTGTGGCTACAAGACAACTAACACAAGCACATAAAACAGGTGTCCAGAATTCAATGCTGTAAATTTTCATGGCACTTTCTTAGCTAAGATTATAATTTCCAATGCATCCGTTGATTTTTATATGATTTCAAAGCTTGATGATAGCCTAAAATATATTAGACATTTTACCAAAAAATAACCCTCATAAGGATTTATAAGGCCAAATCTAAGTGACTTCAGACACTGGAAAGTATGAGAATTGCTTTGATTTGCGGGCTTTGTAAATGGAGAAAGCCATAGAGAATGTAATTTAAACTTAAGTGATAGATCAAAAGGTTGTTGTGAATATGCCTCTAATAGTTAATAAAGATAAAGAATTCAGGGAAATGTTCGCATCATCCAAAGGATTTATTAGATTTCACCCAGTCTACTTTTTCATCTTCTGTGAAACTCATTTACTAAAGGCTTTAAGACTGAAATTGCTTGTTTTCTAAATAATGGGGATATAAGATAGAACTATTCCATATGATATAGTATGGAAGCAAGAAATAATGCACCTAGAAGTAAAATTAAAAAAAAAATCAAACCAATGGTAAAAATAAATAAGGCGAGGCTTCAGTGTTTTTGGAAACATAATGGGGAGCCAAATTATCTCTCCTATTATGCAAACATAATAGAAAAGATGGACAGGAACTTCCCAGGAATGGCAGGGAATGTCTTCAAAATGAGAGTCGTTTTAGATGAGATACGGAAGAAATTCCACCTCTGAGGGTGGCTGCCCTATCCCTGGAAGTGTCCAAGGCCAGGCTGGATGGGGCTTGGAGCAACCTGGGATAGTGTAAGGTGTCCCTGCCATGGCAGGAAGGTTAGAATGAGGTGATCTTTGAGATCCCACACGCCAAATATTTCAGCCCTTTGTGTTGGATGAGTTCCACTGGTAGTTCTACCCATGCAGTTCTTCATTTTGGGACAGTGTGGGAACAGAAATTCAAATAAAAAATAGGGGAAGCAAAGCTGGAGGCTTTTGTTTGTGCATTTCAGAGTGACTTTCACCTGCTACATAACTTGAATTATGAAGTGAGACTCCAATGATAAGTCCTGGGCACAGAACACTTGCTACTGCACAACAAACCAAAGTCTTTTGTTAATAATTTCTGGCAAAAAGGTCCAACCTACATTATTTGCAACTACACACTCTGAACAGAAAAGTACATCCTTTACTAGCAGCTCATTAGCTACCAAAAGGCCATTTCCATCAGCAAAAGCAAGGCTATTTGCAAGAAGCCTATTTAATTCTCATTGCTGAATGTGATGTGGGTTTAGATTTAGAAAATGTCTACTAAAAACAAAACAGTGATCACCGAGTGTATGACCCTTAGACACCAAGGGATCAGAATTATTTTCATGCCAGTATAAACCAGCAGAGAAGTGAGACCTTCCTAGTAAAGCTGATAAACAGTCTTGGTGCTGATAATGATGTTTAGTCTAACTTGGCTTGGACTGAAAATGAACCAATTCTTTCAGAATAAAAGATTCTCCATTTTGGATAGTACACAAATTTTTAGCTTGTGTTTGCTTTTTGGTTTTTCCCCCCCTTAAACTGCTGTTTTAAAAGTAGGACTTTTAACTTGTAGATTTATTATTTTCTTGCTTATTTCAAACTATCTTCCTGTTCATGAACTTCATAGTGCACAGCAGGATCTAGGACATGTTTTCAAATAAGTAAAATAAAAAGTAACAACAGCAGACCTGGTTATGACCAGGCACTAAGATTTAAAAAATATCAGCTCCAAACTTTCCAAACACTAAATAACTAACCAGCTGATATAATGATAAAACAACAAAAATAACACTATGCCGGAGAGCCTTTTGCAGTGGCAACATCTGTCTTAATTATGTAAATGGAAGGCTATCAGCAAGCATCAAGTTCTCTTTAATAAAACCTCAGAGACAGCCAATTTGTATCACTTAGACAATTGCATTTCACATATACAAGCTGCATTTAAAAGTACACATCCTTTATGTGCCAATTGTGAGCTGAGAGTTACAAAGCTGGCATTCCCTGTTACAAAACATGATGGGAAGCACAAGGATTCCCTGGGGAATTTTGACAAACTGCCTCATAATGATGGAAGTTAGAGCTGCTTCTCCTGCCTGATACCAGTGCACATTACATTTCCAATAAGAAAAGTTATTTCAGCTGAGGTAACTGTGTACAGCTAAGCTATCACCACTGTGTGATACCTACAATTTTTAGTAAATTTAGATTAAGATGCTCTCATGATACAGTAGATTCTTGGGCTGCTTTATGACTTTGAGGGAAATATTGTGCTCTCACACAGCTTCTGATCTCCTGCCCTCTAAACAGGTTCCTATGGAATCAGAAACCTGATTTTCCATGATCAGAAACCTGCCACCCAAAAAAATGGGTGGCAGCACTCTGAGAGGTGGGCTAATGGTGTACACGTAGTAAATTAAATGCAGGAGTATTTGCATTTTGTGTTTGGCTACTTAGGCAGATTCTCATCTGCTAAAAATTAGCTTCCCACCATTGTGTTGTCCTCAGAAGTGACAGCTCAACGTTGTGGCTAAAGGGGGAAGACAGCAGAGCTGGCCTGAGCTGCTTCCAACAGCACTGCTGCTCCCCAGCTGGTCTGGGATTTTGCAATGTGTGGGACAGCAGTGTGTGTCACCCTGCTTGAACCAGCTGCATCAGCTTCTGCTGAGCAAGTTGATTTATTTATGAAATACAGAGAGGAACTTAGAGTTCATGGCTCTGATCCTGATGTTCAGGTTAAACCTGTACTTGGACCGTCCTGACCTTCTGACGTTCCTAGTTCCTAAGGCTGCTTTTGGAACTGCTACAAGCACCTATCCCATCACCTGCTGAGCAGTATGACACAAACTGATGATCTGAGACCAGGGATAAATCCCAGCCTAAACCCCAAGCTGTGTTTTTCCTCTTCTTTGCTTTAGCCATGAATATTTTCCAAAATTAACCAAGTGATTTTGATTGTAACCCCCTTGAATGGATCAGTTAATTGCCCCAACGGATTGTTGTATTGTTTTTGTGGTTTTTTTAACACAAATGGGACTGCAAGCTGAAGTCCACAGTTATGCTTTAGGGCATGAGTACTACTACACTGTCTCCTTGAATCATGTTTTTCCTGGTTGCTACACCACTGGTTCTCACACTCCCTCATTTTATCTTGTTCTTATGGGTGTTTTCTGCAAAATAGGGTTCTGGTCATAGATATTGCCTCCTGCTTTTAATACTTTCTATGAAAACCTGGACAATTTCTTAGCTTGGTTTTAACTTTGTACCCTTCTCTCTTGTTTCATATATCATTGATTTAGGAAAATGTACAAGCTAGGCTGGGTTATGTTATTCATCCCTCATGTAATGAGGATTAAATGTGAGAATTCCAGCAGCGTCTTTCATATCAGAGGAACCCACTTATCTGCAGGTCTCTTATGAATAATTTTTGGTACCCTCTTCAGGACTGATTCCTGGAGAGATATCCATTCAGTTCTCCTCCCAAAATTCAGACTGCATTGGTAGTGCAATGAGCTCCTAGGGTACATCCTTAAAATTATCCTGGTCACCCATATTAAGATTCTCCCTTGAATTATAGTCCCATCCCTGTTTCTGTTCCCTCTTTTCTCCACTCACCACAAAAAGTCTGCATCAGCCCCTACTCTGATATTTAGCCCCTCCCCCTTAAAGGCATTTCATCATCTAAATGACCTAATAAACAAAGCAAAATTATTATAATGAATACAATTATAATGCAAAAAATAGACAGTCCCCACTCTGCTCTGCATTCTCTCTTTCTCTTCAGGATTCCTGCTAATGAGCAAAACTGGTGGTTTTATATCTCTGTGACAAGACAATTTGTGGCTCAGTGTTTCCTGCACTGCCTGAGCACATTTGTCACAGTCCAGAGTCCACTACACTTAGACAGGAATGTCGGAGAAAAAGCAAGTGAATTATAGTTTGACTTAGGTTAAGGTTAGACCTCTAAGTTGGCAGAGAGATAAGTCCTGGGTAAACTAGACAGCTGTGGTCAAAATGGACAACTGAATTGCCCAGGGGCCTTCAAAAAAAATCTGTATAGCTCCTAGAGTTAACCTTTACAAGGCAGCAGAAGCACTCAGGAAAATGTGAGGGGTGGAAAAGGAATAGGAAAGGTGAATCACAGAGCAGGACTAGACTGCTTAATCCACATTCTCAGATAATACAGAGGAATTGAGTCTGTGCTGACTAAAGTGGGTTGCACCTCAGAACTGAAAAGCAGATGCAATTCCTCTTGAATTAAACAATAAAATCCGGAACGAAATTAAGGAAAAAAGAAAATTAGATTTTGCCTTCAGGCCTAGTTTCTGTTACGAAGCCTGGGAAGAGTACCTGGCACATGAAATGAGCAGAGAGGCAAAAAAGTCTGTCATTCTGTCAGCGACTGCTTTTTGCTGGAGAAAATCTGAAAATAAATATGTTAAGGAGCTGACAGACCTTTTGAGCCCAGATGCTTGGGTCAAAGCATTATAGATTAATTTAAGGAATTGTAATTACAACAACATGAGTATTTACATATGAATATACTGATTCAAGAAACAACAGGGAGGCAGACTAACAAATGTACCTGTGGTGCTGAGCTGTGAATATGAATACGTGAGTGAATAAGTGGTGAGCTGTTACTGATCATCAAGTCTTTCCTGGAAGACCTGCAGATCACTCACCTATAAAGAGATTTATTCCTCAAATATATTAATCTTTAAGTAGACATCTACCGACAAAGAGCAGCTGTATATGAGTTAGGTATCCAAGCTATCTTTATCATCAATGGAGACCAAGTCAATGTATAAAATGAAATAGAGACACTCAGCTGCTCAAATTTAGGTTAGGCCTACTTGGATTTTCTGCCCAGAATGTAATATTTAACCATATGTTTCTGATAATGAACACCCTTAAGAAAAATTCTTAGGAAAATCCTTAAGAGAAAAGGTACCCATCTTGGTTCAAACCGAAAAATTAGTTAGATGGCTGGTTATTGAGCTAATTATCCTTACTGTTATCCTATCCCTATAAAAGAAAAGTTCACTGCAAGTTCACTGCAACTACTGAAAAAGAATCAAATCAACTCCCCTTCTGAGGTCTGATGGTTTAGCAATGAGACATAAGTTTAATTCTCCCTTTAATTCCCTAGCAAACTGCAAGAGAAGCTCTTTGTGGTAGGAAATGGGACAAAAATTAACAGAATATGGGACTTGACCCGTTAGAAAGGTTAACTGGTTAAATGTACAGAGTCTGAATTAGGCTTTCTTTCACTCCACATCTTATGAGTTGTTTTCTTTTATTTGCCTTTTTTCCCTCTTCCCCCTGTTACTAGTATGCATCACTGATGTATTCTTCAGCCAACATCCGACAACAAACCACACACTGTAGCAGCTATTTTAGGAAAATATTTAAATATTTCCCTTTGTGACTGGAGGAAATGGGTGCTTTCACTACTTTCCTAATAGTAAGAGTTTTAGCACAGCCTCACAGCAGCACTCCAGGATGTTTTCTTTAGAGAAAATAAAATACAAAATAAAATACAGCTGTTATAAACTGTTAATTATAGTTTATAATAGTAATAATCCCAAAGAACTTGATCATTACTGTAGTTAATGATCAGTTTGTTAGGGTTTAACTGCCTTTACTTCCATCTAGGGATACCGAATTAGCAAACCAGTCATTAAATATTAGTAATGACTAATTATTTGAGGATTAAAAGCTTAAATATAAATAAAAGTGAGATTGAGACTCTTAAAATTAATGCATTAATGTACCCCTTCCTCAGCATGAGTTATAGGCTACATCCTTTCCTTATGACTAGCCCACTTTCTATAGGGTTTTAATTCTCTCCGAATGAGTTTCTTTTTTTAATAATTGCTCCAGATGCCTAATTCCATACATATTGGCCATTGCTTCAGAAGCCCAAATCTTTCCATTTAATAAAGTGCCTTCAATATTGCTAAAATTCTTAACTTCTTTTCACTGTTCAGCATGATTTTTGAAGGGGCTTTTGATCTCCTTGGTTTTCATATTCCTGGCCACATCAAGTCAAGCTGCCTTCAATTAGCATGAATAATATTATTTCCTAAGTAAAATATCAAATGTATTTACACAAATGTATCAGGATGACCAGGGAAAGCCAAAAAAAGGCAAACACAGCACAGATCAACTTCAGCTTTTCAGTTAGTGCAGAACCAGGTGCTCTGTGTGTGGTGGCAGAATGACAGTGGCAGAAAAGACAAAGGCAGGAGAGGCACAGTTTGTCACAAGAAAACCTGGATGCATAGATACAGTCCAGCTAGGATAAATATCCACAAATATATGAGTTTATCCAGAGCACAAAATGTAGTGTCTGCAGGCCAGACACTTACAGATAGAGGTAAATGCAATTTAAGTAGGGCAAAGTATGTTCACCAGCTTGCACATCAGTTTACTTTTAACTCGTGTCTACTTAACAAAACCTATCTGCTTTACAAATGAACCATAAATAAACTACACAGTGTTTCCACAAGGGACCTCTCAGCCAAAGCAAAAGCAAAGTTAAATGTGACAAACCAGAAAATTGCATCATTTGTCCTGAATCTAACTACAAAGATAATGGTAAACTGCATAACTCTGGTATTTAAACATGATGGCTGAATAATCCCAAGATTAATTCGTACTTCAGAAATGGTTAAAGGTGGCAAAGCACTGCAGGGAGACAGCTGATATATTGTGCAGGACTTGTGCAATCTTTCCTTCTTTCCCTGAATTATTCTGAAGCATTTCAGTGGGAGTCTCTTGGGAATATTTTGTGTCAAACAATATAGTTTCCCCTCACTCTTTTTGCAATATGGTATTTATTCAATAAAGTCCAGGACATACTCTGTTTATAGAAATTATAATTGCTCTATTGAAGTCAGTGAATCTATAATTTCTTAAACTAGTTTTTAACCTAAACCCTATGACAAATCCTATTGAAAAGACAGTTTTTTCACTGTTTCTGTTCTCAGGACTTTTTGTAGAAGTATAATTCACCATGTTTAATGATACAGACGAATTGAACTCAAGATCTATTTTTTTCTTTATGAATCTTGAGAATCTTGATGTTTCCAGCAGCAGAAGGCCATTTTTCAGCTGGTCAGTAAGAACATACACACACAAAAGTTTGTGCTCTTTCAGGGAGACTCGGGTTGGATTTCATGTGAACAAATGCAGACACAAAATTCATACAAACAATACTGCCAAAACATTTTTTCCTATAGTGACTAGAGTGAATAATGCAAATGCACCCATATCCACAGTACAGTCTGTATTTCTAAAATAAGTTCTATTGATCAGACATGATGAAGTAAATTTGATCTATTTTCTTTCTGTTTAAATTTTACTTGCTCAAAGTAAATTCTGAGATGATATTTGTGAAATGGGAAAGAAGACCATTTGAATACCAAATAAAAGTCTTTTTTTTTTTTTTTTTTTTTTTTTGGCTCTGAACTGTATCTTTTTGTTCCATGTTGGCTTATGGAAGATCCAGACTGCTCCAGGCATTGAAAAAGTGTCAGAAAGAGGTTTTAGTGGAATGACTCCATGTTTACATCACAATCAACTGGCAGGTACAAGCAGCATGTGTGGTGCTGACATTCAGTGAAAAATAGTCACAAAATCATGCTTGCCTCTGATGAGTCTGCTGACTCTCATGTGTGAAAATAAGTAAAAAGACCTAATTTTTCAACACTTGCAGTTATAATTGTAGGGAGGCTGTATACATGTGAAAATGTGTGTTTTAAACAACCTTCACTTGAAGAGACTGACATTGTGCCATCCTCCCATCTCCTGTCTGTACAGCATTAGCTGGGGGCTCAGAGAAGGAAAAAATGATCTTTTCTCATTCTAACGTGGATTTGTAGCTTTCCATTCATCAGTGCTCAAAATGGAGCTTTTTTCTGGTTGTAGCAAAGTGTCAGGTTTCTAATGGAGTGCACAGCATTTGTTTCTTTCTGAGAGGTGTGTGGTATCACGGCAGTTCAGCACCATTAGCATTCACTGCTACGGGGAAGAGAGAACTCTTCTACATTCATTGATCTCTGTCTGATATGCTTAATGAAAAAATACATCGAATATGATAACACTGCCTTAAGGAACAGAGGTAATTATTCAATTTCTGTGTGTTGAGAATAACTTGCTTCCTTCTTTGGTACACATCAGAAAAGGAGAATGCTATGAGCACATTTACTCTTTCTTTTTTTCCTTTTTTTTCTCCTCCCCCCTCCCATTCTTCCCCCTTCAAATAAAATATCTTAACCACCTTCTGGTCTTCTGTGACCAGGTGTTATTGAACTGTGAGGTATGAAACAAGGGAAATGTGAGCAGTAACTAATTGCTGAAGGACTCTGGGCTGCTATGGCTGCTCCACACAATGAGGTTGGGGTGTTGTCCATCATGCAGCAAGGAAGCAGCGGGCTCTAACCCCTTTCTTCCCATGCACACAGATTCCACCATGCTTCTTTAAGTCATTAATAATCCTCTCCAGGGGTTTTGTGCACACTGCAAGTGTCCAAAGCTCTGTTAACACACCTGCTTTTGAGCACAAGCCTCAAAACAGTCTCTATGATGTGGAAATATCTTTGCCAGCATGACCAGCACATCAAGTGAGGTGATTCTCCCTCTCTACTCTTTGAGACTCCTCTCAGCAATTCTATGAAGGATGTGGAGCTGCTGGTGTGGTCCAGAGGAGGCCACAAAGTTGCTTAGAGGACTGGAGTCCTTCTGCTCTGGAGACAGGCTGGGACAGATGGGGGTATCCACGTGGAGAAGGCTCTGGGAAGACCTCAGAGCCCCTGCCAGTGCCTAAAGGAGCTTCAGGAGGGCTGGGGGGAGACTGGGGACAAGGACACGGAGCAACAGGACAAGAGGGAAGGGCTGCAAACCAACGGAGGATGGCATTACATTAGACATCAGGAAGTAATTATTCTCTGAGGGCTGTGAGGCCCTGGCATGAGTTGCCCAGGGAAGTTGTGGATGTCCCATCCAGGATAATGGGGTTGGATGGCGCTTTGAGGAACCTGATCTAGGGGAAGGGGAGCCTACCTGTGGAACTCAACTTTCTCTAAATTCCCTTCCAACACAGACTATTGTGTGACTTCATGATGCTGTGGTTGTAACACTGCTGTGGAAGGGAAAAGCACAAAACACAAGAACAAAACACAAAAGGTAAATGGCTGGAAGCATAGTAAAAATTGTGTTTCTCTTGCCCTCCCCAAAGAGGTTTTTGTCTCCATTCTCTATTTATACAATAAACTTTGGATTTTGATATATATAGCACAGCCACACAGAACAGAGAAGCAACTCAGCTGAAATGAAAAGCAGGGAAATGATGCACCAGATCGTGTCATAAAAGACCTTCTGACTTCATGCAGTGCTGAGCTGAGATTTCCTTTACATGACTGAAATATCTTTAAGGAAGATCATCTTTAGCAACAACTTCAGAGCAGGCTCCTCTCCCTGCATATATGCTTGGGAACTTGGATTCATTATCAGAATGTGAGACTGAGGAAGTCACAGGTGGGTGTTTCCTTCAGAAAGGGCAGCTACAGACATGACCTGAATGAGTCTTATTTTTTCTTAAGTGTCCTTTACTACCCAGAACACAAATAACAGAGATTAAGGATATGTGATGTATATCCCTGTTTGTCTGTCCTGAGAAATGTAGTTTTGTATTCAGTACTTGCATTCAGTTACAAACAGGCAGATTCAGCAAAGCTTCAGACTAACTTCACTTAGTGCAAAGGACACCAACTTGCCTCCTGTGTAATGGACTAAAATGGGAACCTACAGTCATGACCTCAGGTTTCCATCAGACTTCATCTCTGAAAGAACTGGGAGCAGTGGAATTCATGAGCCCTGGGGATCTGGTAAAGAAAATTGCAGCATTAATATGACCCAGGTCCCCAGTTATAAGTCCATAAACCCTGCTGATAACACATATGAGGATGATAAAGTCAACAAGGAAGTCAGGTTGGTCAAGAGATGAAGAAAGGGGAGCTAGTGAGACAGAGAGAAGGTAAGGCTAAAAAATTGGCCTAAACAATGAAAGAAGAGTTATGCAGAGGGACAAATGAAAAACATTTGTTTTTGAATCAGAAATCTTATATTTCTGATTTTAGTCACTGAAAACTAAGATCAGAAATATAAGAAAGAAGTCTTGAAGTTTTTAATTCATTCTAATAAACAGCTTATGTGGGTACAATTTTACCTCCATTCTCTTATTTAGCAGTCTGATTTTGAAGTATAAATCAAACCTCTCCTGTACAGATGTGTCTCTGATTTCAGAGAGGTGCAGACACAGAGGGAAAAGTTGCCAGATCTGAGAAAGATTATTTTACTTATGAAAACTAATCCTTCAGGAGACCCTTTTTGGAAAATTTGACCAGGCAATACAAAGTCAAAAAAGAGGCCCAAAGAGTTTTGGGGACATTATTCAGCAATTCATCACCCTCCTGCCAAGCAGACACAAAATTCCGTGTCCTATTCACCACTCATGCTGTTCTAGACCCAGAACAGTATGAGTTCTGTGAATCTGAGTATTTGTACCAGGATCAGATAATTTTCAGTCAAAACCCTAAGTGGTGTTTACGACCAGGCTGGGTGGGCTCTGAGCAATCTAGTCTAGTGGGAGGTGTCCTTGCCTATGGCAGGGGGTTGGAGCAGAATGATCTGTAAGGTTCCTTCCAACCCAAAGTATTCTACAAAACTTTGGGGTTGGAAGGAACCTTTACAATTCCAAATACACGTGAGAGGTGGGTCTGTTCAGCATGGAGAAGAGTTGGCTGAGAGGGGACCTTATCACATCTTAGAATTATCTGCAGGGAGGGGCAGAGCAGGGCCCAGGCTCTGCTCCAGGGCCCAGCAATGACACCTGAGCCACAGGCAGGGACTGAGCCCGGGAAATTCCCCCTGGACATGAGGAAGAACTGTCCTGGGCAGTGATGGAGCACTGGGACAGATTGTGCAGAGAAGGTGTGGAGTCTCCCTCACTGGGGATATTCCAGACCCTGCTGGACACAATCCTGTGCTCTGGGATGGCCCTGCTGGAGCAGGGAGATTGGACCAGATGACCACACTGTGGTGCCTCCCAATCTTAACCAGGCCTGGGTGGCTCTGTGTGTGGCTTGACAAGGCACTGCCTCCAGCACCCCACATCAAGCTGGGCCATTCGTCCTGACAACAAACAGGAGCAGCAGCACACTCTGAAGAGGTGATAAATATTTTTTAGTGTCCCATTACTGCGTAGCCATCTGCTATTTATTGCAATTTTTCCGACCATAATACATCTATCTGATATTTATATAGATGTTGCTTTTGTTTCCATAAGAAGTGTATTGTAACTTAATGTGACATTAGCTTAATGTTCCATTAAAACAGAGTGCTGGCAAGTGTATGCATGTGCATATGTATATTTAAATTACTATTTTCCTGCTCACGTTGAGGCAGTGCTGAGAAGTCACACAGATACTGAACTTCTGCTAAGCAATATTTTCAATATTGAATGAAAATAACTTGTTTGTGCAAAGCCACCCATTTCCCTAATTACAGCCCCTCCTACTGTAAAAGGAAATTGATAATTGAGTACAGCAGGAAATAAAGAGAGAGTTTTATTGTCTGTTCCATTCTTACTAGTATTATTAACTCGTTCCTATCCTTGGGAAAAAAAAATAAAAATTAAAAAAAAAAAAAAAAAAAAAGAAAAAAAAAAAAAAAAAAAAAAAAAAAAAAAAAAAAAAAAAAAAAAAAAAAAAAAAAAAAAAAAAGGAAAAAAAAAAAAAAAAAAAAAAAAAAAAAAAAAGGAAAAGAAGTCTCTGATCTTATTATGTCTTGGTTCCCCCAAGTGTGAAATTATACCAGGCAGAAACTGTGAGGCTGTATATATTAAATACCAATATAAATGATTTTCATAAGATCCCATGTTATCAACAGAGACAAAAGACAAAATTCCAACTCTCTGTGGAGCATTAAAACCAGACAGGATTGTAAAGGAGATTTACTGTTTTAACCACTTTTGAATTTCATGACAATACAGAAAACCTCAGATGAAGTAAATTACCTGAGAGAGCAGTGAAGGTGTGTCAGGTGTCCAGGAGATGAGAACCTCTCCATAACTCTGCCAAAGCTGTCGGAAGGACCTCGACTGATGTGTTTTGAGGCCACACGTGTTGGCGCTCAGCAGCGTGAGGATTTCAGGTTCCCCAGGGAAGGTGCAAATGCTGTGCTATTATCAATAACCTGTGTGCAGCTCAGACTGCCAGCAGATTTCACAAGTGAGCTGTGGAACACGTCAGGACACTGGGCAGGCTGAGCTGAGCGAGTGTTTCAGACTATTGGGTGCCCTGAGCAGTGAATGCGCTAATGTCAAACTAACCTTGAAAATGTGTGTGTTTAAACATGTTAACCAGAGCAAGGCCTGCAGAAATGCCACAAATTATCAAAGGAGAATCACACTATGTAAATGCAAGTCTGAGAGTTTCTTTCCTTATGGAAAGAGGGTTGTTTTCTTGTTGGTGTTTTTTTGTTTTTTTTTTTTTTCTTTTTTTCTTTCACAGCCCTCAAGGTTTTCTACCAAGCAAAGAGACAGTGGCTCATTGCATTGATTTACCACTCACTGAAGGATGCTGCCAGTTTGACTTTTCCCATTCACTCCTGAACTGACTTCTTTATTGAGTTAACAAATGTGTAAAACTAGGATAATATATCCATAAATCACTCCCATAACTGTAGCTCAGTACAGGGCAAGGCTCTGCTGATCCCCCCCAGCACTACAGACATCTGCTATTCTTTCTCTAGGAAGCCCCCTTTCTATTTTTTTTTTTTCATGTGTTTCTTGTAGACATTGGATCTTGGCAATCTGAGGTTCATCCCTCCCTTCCTCCATGTGCAATGTAGCACAGGATGGGGTCACGTCTTTGTATCAGGGCTCTGGGACCCTCAGGTTGTTGTGGTCTGTCACACAGGATTTATGGGACCAAAATAATCTTGGTGGCTTTAAAGCCCATCAAAATCCTGCAACACAGCAGTGTCTGTTCAGTGTGGGGATCCCATGTGGAATTCAGGGAGGCCGTTTTGCACATGGGAGACATAAAACAGTTTGGGTTGGAAAGGACCTTAAAGACTACCTAATTTCAGCTTCCATGTCATGGGCAGCAGCACTTTCCACTAGATCAGGTTATTCAGCCCCACCTGATTATAACCCCACCAGGTTATTCAAGCCCAACCTGGCCTTGAACACTTCCAGAATGGAGATGAAACCTACTCTCTGTGCACAAAGCACTGCTCCAGACAGCGTGTTGTATTGATGAGCTACAGCTCTGAGCAACTCTGCAAATAAAGATCTCATTACAAGATGGCAGGGCTTTTGTTTTGCCTAGAGACACACTGCAAGGGCACTAATTTTAAAGCCCACTTAGGAAGATGGTGAATTAGTTACAAATTACATGGTAATGAAAATTTAAAAAAAAAAAATAAAGCATGTTGCATCATTTCTTTCAAAAGGGATCCTTTCAAAAAGGATCTCTCTTTGCAAACTCATTTTTCTGTGCCAGCTCTGTAAATATGAGTTTTAAATATATATAAAGAAAGTTGATGATTAACCCAGAGATTAATTACTGTTACAGGGGTGATATCTCCAGGCAAGGGAAGATCAGATTTCCACGGTGCTCTCTCTGCTGTGCTGCACGTCATGTACGAGACTGCATCTCCTTGGGGCAATTGAAACACAGAAACTTTTCCCAAGGGGAAATAGGAAAATGAACAGCAGGAAGTCACACAACAGGCCAGTGCCAGGTATACAGCCTCAGGGCCAGGGCTTTTCTCTTAAAGACACATGTGGTTCTTTCTGAGTGCACAGAACAGAAGGTAAAACTGATGTCTCACATCCTCAAACCAAGCAGAGAAACAGAGGATGCTTCATCTCTGGCTGGGGGAAAATCCTCCTGATTCATGCTGTGGGAGCAAACATTTAGTTCACAGCTGTCCTGAAAGAGACAGGGAGAGCTGAGAGGGAGGGAGATTCAAGAGAGGGTGTGGGGAAGAACCACAAAAAAGGAGAGGAGAGGAGAGGAGAGGAGAGGAGAGGAGAGGAGAGGAGAGGAGAGGAGAGGAGAGGTAGATTTCTCAGGATTAACCACATTTTTTGGCATTCTTGCTCTTCCTTTCCACTCATGCTGATTGCTGCACTTTTCATCCAGGGGGATGGTGGGGCTGGGTGGGGCTGGGAGAGAGAGCGGGGGTGTAGAGAATGACAATAATAAGCAGTCTGTGGTCTGTCAGCAGCCTCAGCCCGGGGAGCGCCGGCAGCTGATGCAGCCGAGATGCTGGAATGCTGCCGGGATGCTGCCGGGACGGTGGGATGCTCGTCTTGGGCTACTTCGCAGTGCCACCTGCTGGCCCCGCTCCGGCCCGCGTGGAAATTTCCACGCCGGTGCTTGCTGCAAGGCAGGTCGCAGCTGCTCCGGTAGCTCTGCTGCCCAGACCGCATTCCAGCAGCCCATTCCAGCAGCCCATCCCAGCAGCCCATCCCAGCTGGGCGATGCCCGCAGCCGGCCCGCGTCGCTCCGGCCGCACGCAGCCCGTTCTCACTCCCACTCTTATTGGCGGCTCCTAGCGGGAGCAATCTCTATTTCGATTGCCAAATACCATAGTTTATTAATATTTTCTGCAGCCTCCCTTAGACATCAGGCTCCCACTCTTTTCCCGTTTTTTAGCAGATGGGAAGCCTTTGATTTTGTGCATATGCAGCAGGGAGCCACTTTAAATGGGACTTTTATCGTAGACTTATAGAAAATCTTGTATTGGAAGGGAACTTAAATATCATCTATTCTGACCCCCCCTCCCTGCTGTGGGCAGGGATGTCACCCACTAGATCATGTTGTTCAGGCCCCACTTTTCTTCTATTATCCCCTTCCCAGGAAGATTTTGAAGATTTGGCCCATATATCAAGTTTGTTTCCAAAGTTAAAAACAAATAAAAAACCCTCTTTCCCTACCCACCTATATCAAGGATGCAGCAGACAGGTACTTAAGCTACTCCAAATAGGTAACACCACATACAGTGAGCATCATGAGGCTGTGGCTGCCCTGGAAGTGTTCCAGGCCAGGTTGGATGGGGCTAGGAACAGCCTCCTCTGGTGGAAGGTATCCCTGCCCACATCAGGGGGTTGGAACTGGGAGATTTTTAATGTCTCTGCCAACCCAACCCAGGCTGTGATTGTATTATTCCATAATTCTATGATTACACCTGCATTAGCAGCTCAACCCTGCCCTGTTTCTCTGTGGAAGGACCATGGCAGCTCAGACTCGTTGCTCCAGGTAGGAATAGCTATCTGCCAGAATTTGTGATGAGGGTTCTACATGAAACTGCATTATTCAGTGTAAGCAGAGATTATGGGTCACAAATGTGGTTTATCCACATTGTCAGCAGCAGCTCTTGAAATAAAATCCACTCCTCTTACAGGCATCTTCTCTCTGATGATTTCCTGATGATGGGTTCCTGGATCTGGCCAGGAAGGCCTTCTCAGAAGAAGGGAGAGTGGAGATGAGGGCAGAAAGGAGGTGCAGGACACTAAAAGAGGGCCTGTTAGGGTTGTTGTCTTGTGTAAACCAGAAGAGATATTCTAAAAGAGGAGGGTAAAATTATTAGAAGTACTTAGAAATGGTAAAGCCCTTCTCTACCATGGGAGGTGCAAATCTGGCTGAAGCACTGCCATTATCCAAAGTGCTCCCATAGCCCTTGTACATCAAGTCTGTGATTTCAGCCCCTGCAGGAAAACCATAGGAAGGCATAAGAAATGTGCAGGGAACTTAGCAGGCTTTCTCCCCTCCTCGCTCTCTGCTGTAATATCAGCATTTTCTCTATACTTTTCAGGAATAAATTACAGGTAATTCTAGGCAGCAAAATAAATTTAGTTTTCCTAGCTGCCTTCTTATCACAAAGTCTTTATCTCTGAAAGGGGTGAGAAAGTAGGAGTTATTTCAGCAGGGCTTATCACACTGATCACAATTATTTTGCTGTTACCTAAGTGCTCACTGCTCAATGGTTGTATTGTTTCATTCTCAGCTGCAATAACTTTACAGCAAGGGGCTGGATGGTAATAAGGAGTGATTCCTGTATTAAGTGTATTATTTTTCAAAGTTTAAAAAGGTATATGCAATCATCCTAGTTTTCCAGGGCTGCAGTCACGATTCCGGACTGAGCACCTGAGTCATTTAGCTGGATCCCTCGTGGCTCCCATTCCCATGGCTCTGTGGAGAGCTGACACACAGGAATGCACCTTTTTTTCCCAGCTGTAGCCTAGCATCAAGGAGCACTGCAGCCAGGTTTGGACAGATCTCTCCCACACAGACCAAACCTGACATTGTAATGGCATTGTGCACTGGGGTGTTCTGGAAGATAAGAAATCTTCAACGTGTGGTACTGAGCACAGGCAGCATAAAAGCTCCCCCTCTAGAGGAGCATCCCATGCAAGACACTCCTTGTTTCGATTAATTTGCAGCACAGGAATAACCTCACAGAACTGCAGGTGGAGAAGGGGCAGATTGGTCCTTTTGTGGAAAGGCTGAGAGTGAAAGGTGGGTGAGGCTCCCATCACACACAGCCCCACTGAGCTTTCAAGAGCTGCCTGCTCTTAAGTAAACCCCTGGTGTCTGGTTGCTGAGTCGAGGAAATTTCATGCCAGGCTGACTGAGGTAATGTGCATATCAGGATGTCTCCCTCCCCTCCTCCCTCCTCACACCTCTCCTTCACCTGAGAACACCCTGCTCTGATTGCTGACTCCAAAACCCTGCCCACCAGGCACTGATGCTGATTAATTTGGGGCGTCCACTAGAGCTGCTCAGCTGCTTTCTTTCTCATCTCAGAGGTTTCTGATAAGGGTCTTGTTGCATTGTAGTTGCCACAACATCTACAGAAAAGCTTCAAACACCCAAAATAATGTATTAAAAAATACAGGGGATTGTTGGTGCCAGAAAGTATTAAAGATCTTGATGAGCTCTAGCATAAAGACAGAGGATGCTTTGATTAAGAGATGCACAAGTTGCCACTTTCCTCGAAGAGCCCCACATTCCTGCTTGGAACCCCCTTAATCCTTTCAATGTGAGTAATTATTCTTCATTCTCCCACCATAGGAACCCATTGCATCTTTCTTCTCGTGGAAAATGAGGTCACCCTGAGTCATGCTGGGTCTCTACAGAAGACAGTGAGATCCACTCACAGCACGACAGGGAAACTGTTTATCTCTCCCCATTCAGTGATTCCTGTGGGGTCTGCTGTAGAGCTGCCTCAGTTGTGAAAGAACACAAATATCATGTTTGCAGGCTAAAGAACAAATTTCTGCGGTAGAGCAGGAACAGATACTTTGTGAAGAATAATAAAATAATATCGTATTTTCAGACAATAATGGAAAGAGCCAAGGATGAATTCTTTTTAAAAGATCTGATTCCTATTTCAGCTACTGAGGAGCTTTAGTCATCACTGTAACATGAGTGTTTCATCGGTATTTATTTTAAAAACAATTTCTAACATCAGTCAGGATTTCAAGTTGGTTTTAACCCTTTGCATTTCCTTTAAAATACATATATATGCATATGAACAAACACAATTATGCTATTTAAGGCCATTAGAACTGAGAGCCATAGACTGAGAACAGAGACAACAATATTTTGAAGCTCTTCAATTAGCCAAAATTTACCTTATGATTTATAAGAAAAACAGATTTATTTTTCTGTCTCCAAAATCTTAATGTTGGCAAATTAGGAATCTCTCCCTGCCTAGTTAGTTACCAAGACATGGGTTTTTAAAAGCCTCTGGTATTCCAAGCCAAAATTGTGAATTTTAACTCAGAGGACTGGCAATTATCCACAAAGTTGTATAAATAGTATTTCTTACCCTCTGCCACAGACACAGATTGTATTTCTGACTGCAAAAACTTGAAAATATGTGCTGGCCAGTGATTCCTGACCAGCAGACAGCTCCCATGTGGCAGAGGAGGTGGCTTTTATTCCGCTTCATCTCTTTAGCTTCTTCTTCACTCTACATCAGTTTTTGTAGACACTTGTGGGGAATCCTTTGGTGTGCACAAAGTATTTATCACCATGATTACTCACAGCACAGTAGGTTACTTGGTCCAAAATGCAAAGAACAAATCCAGGAATGACTGACCACTTTATTAACATCAATATTAAAATGCTTCATAGCAAAAGGCGTGGAAAAAAAGATGATCCCAGACAAACTTTGGACAGAGGCAGCCTCAATTTTTTCTGGTTGATGAAGGTCTAACCTGGGTGTTTGCTCAACATGGAGAACAAGCTCTTAATGGTTTTCCATACATCTGGGCCCGTAAAAATTTAAAAGAAAAATTCAAACCCCACAACAAATTATTTTCCAGACGGACCTCCAGCAAACACTTCTCATGTGAGTGTGTGATTCCTGCAGATCACTATTTCTTCTCCCTTTGTTCCTGATCAGCTCATATGAAAAACTATGTGTGATTTTGCTGTAATAGTATTTTATTTGGTTTGGTTTTATTTTTCTTGGGAAACAAACAAGTATAGAGTATCCAACACACTGTAGAAGCTCATGGATCTTATAACAGCATCACAAGACCTTGAACATGCATTCATGGATTGGAAACTACTGGTTTGTAATTTGTAAAAATCGGGCGAAGGACACCCACTATGTCCAGTGATTGGATGAAGTTCAATTATCTTCTTCAGGCATCAGATCATTGGAACTCTAACTGTAAACTCTGCATTGAAGGGCTGTGAGCTGCAACCCAATGTCAAGAAAAAAAAAGATGAAGAAAAAGGGTTACACTTGGAGGACCTTGGCCAGGTGACATACCTGCTATCCCTACATTCCCCCTGACTCTGCAGCCCTACAGGGACACCCCTAAAGCCCCTCTGAGGCTGTGCTGGATATTTACCCCTGCCCTTACCTGTGCTCAGCTCTTGCATAATTGTGGCCCAATGACTCTGAGCTGGGCATGCCATAAAATTCACGAGCAGATAGCTTTGCAAATATATGGCTGACTGTTTGGAATGGAATAATTTGCTCCTGTGTAACAATTTGGTGCCTGTCATTGGGGTTTATGGCCAGAATATTTCTGTGTCACAGTTTACTGGGAGCATTCAGGAATCTTCTTATGCTCTTGCTAATACTGAACAGGTGGATGCTATCGTTTGTTATTTATTTATTTATTTATATTTTATTTTTTATTTCTGTTGGGGCAAAATGCTCTGCATAACAAGCTGACATAAAATTTAAAATGCACAGGGGTAGAACTGTAAGTTAACTTTATCGCCCGGATTTAGTGCCAGCCCTTTACACTGAGCTCCATTTGCATACATCAGAGATTCCTGGACTGTGTGTGTGTCCAGGTCATTTATTCATTATTATAATTTATTTCTAGCACAGCAATACCTCGAGGCCCCAGGGAGAGACAGTTACACATACATGCATATAATGAAAAGAGAGTTCTTGCCCTGAATTGCTCAGCGCAGAGCTGCCTACCTGGTACAACAGCATCCCATGCAGAGATGCCAGAGCTGCCTCTAAATGAGATTATACATTTGTGTAGTATAGTATAATGCCATGCAGAGACACTCTCTGTCCTGGAAGCAGTGTAGTTACATCACTACAGACCTACGTCTGGGCTAAATTTGCAGTAAATAATGTATAAACTGACAGCTACAATGCTTCCAGTCTCAGTTGCCTCTGAAAGTGCATTTTCCTGTGCAGATCTGTTCTCTAAATTTGCTGCCTAAACAGAATGGGTAAAATAACAGCTAAAAGTTTAAAATTGTCACACTCAGGAGAGAATGCAGGGTTTTTTTTTTTTTTCATTGTGGCTTTATCTGTCAAAGTAGGATAATGTTCCTTGAGAGAATCTAAATGAACCTGTCTTCATTGATGGAAAAAAAAAAGGCACAAAACTACACAAAAAACCTGACAACCCCTCCCCCCTATCAAACCCATAACCCAAATCAATTTATTGAGCTTTCGTAAGCAATGTATTTTAAATTCTCACACCTTGCACACAGAGGTAGACCCATCTAGAATGAATTACTCAGAGTAGTAATGAGCTTCTTACAACGACAGATGAAAATGAATTAACACTAGATGATGGTGATTATTTTTCTTTCTTTATAAAGTATTTTACTACAGGCAGGAATTAGTGCAAGGAATTCCCTTGGTCTGGGCTGTGCAGGCCGTCAGATTACATTAACACAGTGGTCCCTTCTGACTCTACAGTCCATTAACTTAAGTATGAAGTTAGAGGAGAAAGGGGGATAAAACTTGGCAGTGGAAGTAATTGATTTTTTCAGGTCAGAAATGAAATCAAATCAGAACAGCAAACATCACTTAGGATCAGCATTTTTATTTATTTATTTATGATGTTCAGCAAATTGAAACAATTTACTTTGGGTTGAGTATCCACATCAACCTGAGATAATCTGATTAAATTCCTTTAAGGACATGTTTAATAAAAGCACAGGTAGAATTTGTAAAACCCAGGGGCAGGTGTGAAGGGTGTCCTGGGGAAAAGGGAAGTTTATGGGCTTTCTAGTCCATCTGAGCAAATTTTTTGTCAGCTTGATCCTCTGATCTCTTTCTTATCTATATGTGTCCATATGGATTGCTTTTTATTTTTCATAGATATGTAAAAATATAGGCATTACACTTTGGTTTTTGTTTCCAAGGATGTTTGGGGGCTAAATTTGCAAAAGCAAGTTCAAAGAACATAATGATCTTTGTTACGAGATTTACTTTACACTATTAATGACCATATGGAACACCTAAACAAAAATCAGAATAAGGAATATTGTCATTATGTGTAAAAACATTGCAAAAGTTCTCAAACTATGACATTTTATACTATTTTGGAATGCAAAAAAAAGTCAGGTGTCTGAGTTTCTATGAGATGCTGATATTCTGAGCTACCAGTATTAGTTACATCTGTTTTATCTATTCTGACAATTCTCTGATATCTCTCTCTTTTGGGACTTTTAGCATAACAATCTATTTCAAGAGGTTTGAATCTTTTTCCATCCGCAGAATTCAGTTATCTCCCCAATGGCCAGGTGTATTTGAAATGAAGATGCTGAACTAAAAAAAAAAAAAAAAAAAAAAAAGAATTAACAATAAAGAGCAGGTTAGTATCTCCCTTTTCCCCACTGCTAATTTTTTTCCCCAGAGGTCATAAAAGCTGCTAGAGCAATTATCATCCTGTTACATTCTGTGAGAGCACTTTTAAATAATTTAAAAAGTAATCTGTTTTTTTAACATAATTACTATCATTATATTTTTTACATGGGAGTGAACTAAGGGATAAGTCCCTTCCAAGTCAGTAAATATCTTAGCCTGAGGCCCTAGAACTTTATCTGTGTTTATATTACTAATCCTCCCTAGAAAAACAAAATAATTATTGCCTAATGATAGTAGATGTGAGTTTTCTGTTTCAGTTACTAAGCAGGACACCAAAATATTTTTCAATATTACAGGAACATCTCTTGAACCTGGTTGGAAGTGGAATATCAGGTGAAACATGGGACATAAATCCACAGGTATTTTTTTCCTGTTGCCCACAAAATAAGTATCAACATAAGAGTTTGGCTGCCTCCATGAACCTTGCAGGAATCACTCCTCTGCTGTTAGTCAATCAAGCCCCTGGGGAAGAAAAGATCCCATTTACTAATAAGATTTCAAGGGTCGACAAGGGAAGACTTTTCATTATAATGGTCTTGTTTTCTGAGGAATGGTTAAAGACTTCCCAAGGTGAAGTACTGAGAGATGTAATCTCTTTCTAATCTCCAGGAACTGCCACTTTCTGTTATTAATATTGCTTCCCCACCATGGGCTACAGCTCCAGAAAATACACAACACATGCCTGACATTAGGCACATTTTCAAAATCCATTGATTTCCATGACATTCAAGCATGTGTCTAAGGAAAAATTATGTTTCCTTCTCCCTCTTGGGAAAGGAAATTATCCCCTGATTTAAATAACATCATGCCTACATATCAGTAAATAATTTAAGTTCAAGATCCACAAAAAGGTATATAAGTAATCATCTCATTCCCTGTGCATATTTCAAATTTCATTTTCAGGGCCGTTGCTATTAACAGCTACTAATCATGGATTCATAGAATAATTAAGGTCAGAAGGGACCTCTGAATATTATCCAATCTAGCCTGATACTAAATGCAGGCTTAATTAAATCAGGTTGCACAGGACCTTGCCCACTTGAGTTCTGAGTATCTCCAAGGATGGAGGTGCTATTATTACTTTTTTTTTTCCCCTGTTGTTGTTTTTGTTGCTATTAAAATGGCATATTGCAAAAAAATTAACTAGAAGTTGAGACTCTGAACACTCCCAGTTTTGTCATCACTGCCCCAACATGAACTTTTAATTTGTCCTTTAAGTGGGATCTTCTCCCCAAAGGTGCAGTGAAAATTTGTTATTCAAGTCAATAAAACTGGAGCAAAAAAAAAAGTGTTGTGTCACCTGGAGCTGCTCAGAGGGCTCCAGCCCTAAGGCAATTGTGCATTTAGAGGTCTTTGTCTTCCCTGCTCCCTTCCAGGTAACTGTAAGGACACAATATTCCCAAACTCATGGCAAACCTCCTCTTCACAAGGAACAGAGGCGAGGTGGGTGATGAGGGCAAGAAAGAGCCGGCTGCAGAGGATCTTTAGGAAGAGTATAAAGGAGGAGAGGGAATCCATAAAAATGCTTGGCTGGAATAGCAGTTAAAACAGGGACACACCTAAAAGCTTGAAGACAGAGACATTAATGCTATTTTTTTTTTCCTTTTGTATCAGTTTTTCTGATGGGTGAGGGGTAGAAAAAGGGGATGAATCACCAGCAGCTGCTGCAGGTGAGACACAAGTACAAGGGGAAGAAGGGCAAGATTCTGATCAGGAAAACAGGGGGCAGGAGACTGATTTCCTTACTGACTGATTGGAGCTGGGAGCTGGTGCTGGAGAGCAGCCCAGGGAAATAGCAGCTCAGAAATCAGGGACACCAGTGGTCAGATTCCCCGTGGAAAGTAGTTTCTAAATAAAAGCTGAAAAATATGGATGAGAAGCTAGTTTAGGAAAAAGAGATTGGAGCAAAGGATTGAGAGGGCAACACCTGTAAAATCTGTAAGGATTATTACAGAAACTATTCATTTTAAAGTACCATTTTTTTCCCCTCTTACAATAAGCCATGTGAGAAGGGGAACTGTAGTGAGCTAAAAATCACCCACTGATCCAGGAGCCACATCAAGCAGTGTCGCCGTGCTCTCCTGGGCCTATCACAGAAACCAGACACTATTTCCATTTCCTTAACTCCTACTGCTGCAGCATTTTATAATCCCATTCTTTTGTTCTGCTTCTTTCTCATCATTTTGCTCTGTAAAAAGCAGACAGGATATATTTACAGAACTTATTGTTCCTAAGGTAGCACAGGCTGTAAGTTATTCCTGAGCATCTGCTATCAGATCCTGATGGATGTCCTGAGCGGTTTGATACAATCTCTGTGAAGTCAAAATTGAATATGCTTTTTCACCCTGTTCTGGTCCAGCAGTAGCCCCAAATCTCCTACCTTATATCTGCATCTTCTTTCAGCCGTTTTCCCTTGAATGACCCCCTGATTGTTTTTTAATTTAATTTTTTTTTTTTAGTTTTCTTTCCCCCTTCCCAGTTCCAAAGCACAAAGCAATATTTCAATTAACAAACCATGTTTTCTTCCAGAATGCTTCTCATCTAACTCTCCGCAACCCTAAAATGAGCCGTTAGATATTCAGCCCTCATAACAGCCAGTTTCTTTGTGTTCATCTTGAAACAGTTAGACCAAAATAAAAGAATAAATTAATTAGCACTTACAGTCCTGGATTTGGATCTAATGCCTGACTTAGCAAAATCCATGAGATGAGGGAAGTTAAGTTATGCAGCAATGCAGATCACTGACAAAGGGTCCTCATGCTTCAAGAACCAAACTGGCTCTTTAATGAGAAAGTTTAAAAAAAAAAAAATAAAAAAAAAAAAGCTAATTACTTCCCTGCTGTAACTACAGTTGGCAATTAAGCTGTACACACAGCACTCACAAAACACACAGTAAAAGACAGGGCTTCTTCCTCCTCCCTGAGCATCGAATCTGACACCCAAAATCCAGAGGGTTTGCACCAAGGCAGACCAGCTTTGTGGCTTGGGGCCTGACTGCAGCATGTTCCATGCAAGTTGGGTCTTCACTGGAATTTACAGAAAGCTTCTGTGCAGAGCTGTTGGCTTTGTGTGTGATTGCTGTGTGCACTCCTTGACTCAGAGCTGAGTTTCTGGTGGTTAGTTGTGGCATAAAGAGGTCCAAAGGGACACCTGACATTAGTGTGACAAACAGCATGTCAAACTCACCACCTGAGCATGTAAGATCATAATCCAGTCTGCATTCTACCATGATTCCTCTGAAGTTTCAGTTTTTATTTTGTGCAAATGAGGGCCAAACCCTTGGTTTTTATGCCACGTGGATGTTGTTTTTGTCACTTTAAAAGCTATCTCAGAATAATGCCTTTCTTCCTAAAATTTATTTTCTTACATTAGGACACATTTTTGTTTGGACACATTACAGGACTGTGTATGCTGGTAAACAAAACAGAAAGAGCAAGTATAAGTATACACTAATACATTTAGCTCCACATAGGAAGTCAGACATTGATTTTGCTAAAACTCTTGGACTCATCCTGTGCATCTTGCTTTGGTCCCTGCAATTTAGAGCTCTTGTAAACAGCCCTTTCAGAATTAGTAATGGAATACATCCTTTGTTGGAGAAGCAGGGAGTCCAGCAGCGTGGATGTCACACATTTCACACCAGTAGGTCTGAGTGGAAAAAAACAGTCCCTCATCACATTAAAATCACCTGAATAAAACCACTGAAAACAATCTACATTTCTTCCAATATTTTAAGAGATTCACAAGATATGAGTTCTGTGGGGAACTGTAATACACCTTTTTCCCCAAATTTGTGAACAGAATACCCTGATTTTCTTGAAGTACTTGTGTCTTTCCTTAATCACATGTGATCTAGGAATTATTTCACCCTTTATTCCATGCCAGCAGATTAAAAGATTTAGTACAAATCTAATAAAAAATGAGTAATATATCCATTCTGCTTTGGCAGTCTCTTCAAACACAACCACCTATAATCCAATATATAGCTGCTTATCCTGATTAGCAGAGGACATGTTCAAAATGTAGAGGTATCATCTAGCAAGCTACTGAATGAGGCTATCCTGATGTATCTATCTCTGCAGAAGTAAAAAAACTCTGTTGGAGTCAATATCTGTTGGCAGGTGGTGAAGAGAACAGGAGCATTAAAAGGAAGAAGATCTAAAGGAAAGATTAAGCCATAATCACTGAAAAAGTTTCTGTAATAGAAAATCAAGGCACTGCTTTGCATGGTTCCATTCTGTCTGGGTTGTTCAGGTTGGCATTAAACAATATAAGATTAAGCACTTGTCAGATGAACTAATGAGTTTTGGATTGATTTCTGTCTTCTGCAATGCTGCTAGCATTTTTGACAGATATGATTTATAGGGCATTCTTTGGGCCTGTTCATGAGAAAAGCTGTTTATTTTGGTTGATGGACAGGGTTTCTAATGTTCCCAGTGGAGTGTGCAGATGGCAGGAAGGACAGTAATCTTTGAGACCATCTCTCAATGTCTAGGGTATGTCTCTTATAAATTTGTAATCAAGATCTCAAGAAACTAATGTGGGCAGGCTTCCTCTGAAATTGTTTTTGCGACCTTTGGCCAATATAATGCTCCCTGAAAAATGTATGTCTGGTACTTTTGCTGTTTAGTAAATGGAGCTTGTATAGGCAATCAAGAAACTATACTTTCCTTTTTAACTGATGTGACATATATATGCAGAATTTTGCACATTTACAGTTCTATTCCCTCTGGCTTAGGAGACTTTTTTTGGTACATTTTATGTCTATGGATATTTAGTGCAGTGGTAGACTGAAAAAAAAAAAAAAAAAAAAAAAAAAAAAAAAAAAAAAAAA